>NC_134578.1:64745400-65052986 GCF_050947875.1 Dermacentor variabilis
CGGTGTTGAATTCGGTCCGCTGCGGGAGTGGCTGCGTCCCTCTGACTGACTGCAACCTCGGGAGCGGCTGCGTCTACGAGAGCGGCTGCGTTCACGTGAGTTGCTGCGTTCGGGACCCTGCGGTTGTGGCGTCGACTTCAATGTTGGCAGAGCTAAGTCTCCATTTGCTGAAGTCGATGGCCCCGTCTCCTAGTCCACTCCTTGCTGTTCCAGTCGTAGGCGTTCCCATCGTCGTTGGAATAGGAGGTGTGGTGTCTAGAAGCCGTGATGGCAGGCCTTATCACCAGTCGGGTGGCCTTTGCCGCAGAGCGTAGCAAGAGTGACAGGGTTTATCAGCCGGTGGTTTACTGTGTCACAGCTCTTGCATTTCTTCAGGGTTGGAGTGGGGCATACATCGGCCCTATGGCCGATGGTCCCGCAGATGTCGCAGACCTCGATGCGCTTCTTATGTAGACAGCATTCGTATTCTGCTCAGCGGTAGTAGACATGGTATGGTACTTGATTTCCGTTGCATACAATGAGCACTGAATTACTATTGTCCATGAGTCGGGCGTAGGGTTCGTCTTGTAAACGAGACTTGGTAATGTCTTCTTCCGTGTCATGAAGGGATGTTATATATAACATCCTTCATATGACACTTTTGGCTGTTGATTGTGGCGTGTGCTGTGGCATCGTAGCCGACTGCTCCGATAGGGAGACTGCGGATGCGGCAGTATTTTTCGGAGTTAGACATGACTGGCGTGCTAACTACAATGACGTTATTATCCGCGCATGAGCGGTAAATGTCATGCTCTGCTTCTTTGGTAGTAATGCCCGTAATCTGTAGCGTTGATTGTCGCGTGCCTGGGCGTCTCCTAGTTTGGACACGTTGAAACCGGCTCTTGGGTGAAAGGCGATCTTGACATCGGATGCCGTGGTGCGCGTGGGCGTAGTGCCGACTGCTCGGTACTCTCGGTGGGTACCCTTTGCTGTTGCACTGTAGGGCTGCGTGTATGAGTAGGGATGGTGTCTGCGTAGTGTGCCTTTACTTATGGTGGCTGACATGCCACCCTCTTTCAAGGGTAGTTTCTTCGGGGGCTATTTCCGTGCCTTCAACCTCTACTACCTCTATGACGAGGGAGGGGCTGCGCTTCTCACGGGGGTACGAGTCGTAGGGCAAAGTCCTCGGGAGCCGGGCGGCCGACAATGACGCCGCGCACCTTCGTAGCTGCGGCGCACCTGTTTCTCGGCCAGATGAAGGCGCTGAAGATTTCGTTAGGGTTAGCAACCTTGTGGTTAGCGTTAGCAATCTTATGGTCGTAGAAACCCTTCTCCTAAGTCCGTGGCGTCGAGACTGGTCTTCATCGGTAGCTGACCACTTCCGGAAACTGCTTCGGACGGTAGTATGGGTCCAGCCGCGGTTGTTTACCCATAAGAGTTTGATACATACGCAGCCCACACTAGGCACGTGCACTCCGTCAGCGTCGTCGTCTTTCCTTCGCTTCGCCGAAAGGTTAGTGGTCTGAACACAAATGCACATTTTGTAAAACATTTTTTTCAGTCTTTTTATGAACTTCAGTGTATTTGTTTCATGTGTTGCATTGAGTGTTGTCAAATTTAAAGTTCTCTTTGAGTTAAAAGTTGATCTCGTGTTTGCTTTAGGTGATAGGAGGTGTTAGATTTTACTATAGCATTAAAGGTGCAGGTATATGTCGGTATACCCTTGGTGATTCGTGCTGTATATCCTAAACTGATACTCTGTAAACTGCAGGCGCATGTACCTTACACACACACACACACACAGATATATATATATATATATATATATATATATATATATATATATATATATATATATATATATATATATATATATATATATATATATATATATATATATAGCTATGTTAGCATAGCTGTTTCTTATCTTAGCCCTCTTCCATTAATTTTGAATTTTTTAGAAGATTTGGTGGTCTTTGTGTTTTCTGTGTTTATAGCACTAATCTTCAGCTTTCATCAAGTGGCTGCTTTGATGTCTCCTCAGAAATGTGATAGTCTGTAGTCACATTATTACATTGCCTCTTTTTTTACCAGTTGTATGTTTACTGCGGCTTTCATAAAGAAATCAAGCTGCCTTAACACCTCACTTTAAAGCGTGGCTTGTTGTGTGCATATTTTCACATCATGGTATCAGTGTCTATTTTATTTATATTGTGAGGGGAGCATTCTTTTGTTTACCTTATGGAAGTTGAGATTTCATGTGAAAGTCTTCCTTTATTACATGGCGTATTCATACTGGTTCCTCTTTTCACCCTGCTAACAGTTACATAATACGAGCTCGGACTTATAGTGCATTAAAGGGAGCACTTATTGTGGTAGATATTTACTCTTGTACTTGCTCACTACATGAGAAAACTATTTTACATATATAGTGCCTTGATAACACGTCCATCACCTATGAAACGTAGGTTTTGTTTAATACAGCCCAGACAGAGCAAGTCCGGCTACTTTGTGTAATCGTAAGCGTCGTTGTGGGAGGTATGCATTTCTATTGTGGTATTTATGTCTATCCTCAGTGATAATAAAGGCGGTGATCATTTTAATATCTTAGTCTGTCTGTAGACCTTTCTTTTTCTCATGGGTATTATTCGTACACGTCAAATCACAGTTCACGGGACTTCTGCATTTGGTCACCCTGAGCAAACACCAAGGACATCTTTAATAAGAGACTTTACCATAAGTATTGCGCCGTTTAAAGGTTACACATGCTCGAGCAAGTAACCTATGTTTTTCTGAAGGTTTTATACCTTCGTAAAGGTTACATTCCAAAAAAAGCATGTACCCTGTATAAAAAAAGTAACCTTTGCATTTGTAACCTTTGCAAAGATAAAAATGTAAAGGTTACAGTGTTGTAATTTCTATGTTATAGGTGCAAAAAACAGGAAAATCTGCGCCCTCGTAAAGGTTGCGCCGTGTTTAAAGTGTAGTTGGTACTAGTGATAGTTTCCACAACTTGGGCTATTACTTACATTGCCAACCATTTTTTCCCTATTCTACAGAGATGCTTTCGTAATAAAGTAGAATGTTGTTTTCGACGCATATCAAATAACTTTTCAAATTGCTTTAAATTGTCAATAATTTTTTGTGTACCTTGATGTTAAAATGACTCCGAATCTTTGCAGCTTCTTCTTGATTTCTAAATTTATGTCTTTTAACTTTTGCCATTCTAACAAGGCATTATTTTTATTGAATAATATTACCATGCTATTAAAAACCTAATAATAATTCTATTAAAGGCATGTAAAGTACCTTGCTTCTTAGTGAATCCCCTGTAGTGAGTGAGAGCCACTATTTGGACATAATAACATGAGGAAGATCTTTGCCATCTTTCTGGAATAAAATGACGGCATAGCAAGCGCTGATTTCGGCTCTTGCGGTGTATAGCCTGTACCCTACTTGAAGCCTGGTCTGCCAAACAGCGAGGTCTTCTGCATTTACGCACGCTTTTGACCCCTTCTGAGCAGATTTTCCACATTAAATCTTATCATTTGAATGTGGGTTATAATTGCCAAAAACAAGCGATAATTCGTGAACGTTTTTTTTTCGAAAAAAATTGAAACTTCGTTGGGCAAGATATTTCATTGGAAAATTGAGATTCTCACCTCTCGGTCCATAAGCTTCCGTTCGAGCAGCTATACCTTACGCAAGGACGCTCGCTGTCTTTTGTTCCTCCATTATTCAGGTGTGAATTGTCTGGGAGGTCGCAATCATCTGGAAATAAAGAAAATTCAAGCAGTAGAGTGAGCATGGTGAACTTTGCAGAGCAGCTCACTGTGGGTCTTGGTATCCCGTATGTAGAAATGGTTATCTGTTTTGAAGAAGCAAAGCCTATCTTGGTTGTTGCTGCGCTTTTTGCGAGCTGTGGAAGTATTTCTGGAATTCACATGATTTTTGCATATTATTAATCTTTAGTCGCTGTTTAAAAAAATAAATATGATGGATGAGTTTCAACATGAGGTTATATTGTGAAAAATTTGGAGTTAGCAGAGAAATAGGTAGATATTACTTACACTCTGTTGTGCAAGATGACAGCTTTGCCCACAGAAGGATACCACAAACAATATTCATAAGCATTCTTGGCTTTTTTCTTCTACTCTTTATCCACCTGAAAATTTGCATCAAGCGTAACTCTTAATTTGAAACTCAATTTAATGGGAGAATAATACCATAAAGCTTGAGCAAGCTGCATCATTGAAAGCGCGATCTTTTGTGCCGATGAGATGGGAAGTCTATGCCGCAATAAAACGGTGCTTTCTTGAGTCACACCACAAAAAACCTGGCACCTTCAGCAGTAAAAGCGCGTGAACACCATGCCGGGTCGGGATGACGTCCCGTTACCGCAATCAGGATATCCGGTTTGCTTTTTTTGGGAATGAATGAAAAAAGCTTCTTTTCAATCTTGGGCGTCCTAACGTAAAGCTATTCCTATCTGTTTTATTGTGATACCTATTATATGGACACAGTAGGTGCATTTCTGCCATCGCCGTCGGCGTAGCCAAGAGCTTCCGTATAGATTCCAAGAGTGATAAAGTCGTCGCCGCGCGCAGTATGATGTACGTGTTAGTTAACGTGTGAGAGGATGAGCTGGTGTTAGTGGCTCAGTCCGGCCTCGGAAACTCCGCCGCTTCCGTGGCATAGGTAATTGGCGTCATCCAGCGGGAGGGCGGGAAAGCAACTCCGCTTCCCTTGCAAGGCCTCTTAGATTGGCGCGCTCGGCGCGCGCCGATAAAGGAGGCTGTGCCCTTTCACCCCTCCTCTTAACTCATCTGCCCTTACCTTCCCATGTGACTCCCTTACTTTCGACTGTCCTCGCACGCGCCAACCGGCACGGCGCCACCTTAGCCCCCTGCATGAATTTTCATGTTTCGTTATCTGCTATTATGCCCACACTACAGATGGATCACCAGAGGAGCACCAGTAAATCTGGCGAAAACTAAACGCCTCAATTCTGGTAATCATACAGCTGTCTCTGCTGCTCCTGTAAGGCCTATAGGGGGGTTCGGGCGAGCTGCTTGTCGTGGTCGGGGCGTGCGATCCCGTCGCGGGCGTATTCAGTGGCAGATCGTGCGGGCGACGGTACTAACGTCTCTGCGGGTAAGGCGGATTCTGCGCGTATATGGAATAGAATGTGAATAGAAGTTGGCATAAGACAGCTGACATAAGGAAGTATAATATGGATAGAATTGAACATGCTCTCAGGAACGGAGGAAGCCTAAAAGCAGTGAAGAAGAAACTAGGAATTGGCGAGAATCAGATGTATGCGTTAAGAGACAAAGCCGGCAATATCATTACTAATATGGATGAGATAGTTCAAGTGGCTTAGGTGTTCTGCAGTGATTTATACAGTAACAGTGGCACCTACGACGAGAATGGAAGAGAAAATAGTCTAGAGGAGTTCGAAATCTCACAGGTAACGCCGGAAGAAGTAAAGAAAGCCTTGGAAGATATGAAAAGAGTGAAGGCAAATGGGGAGGATCAGGTAACAGCAGATTTGTTGAAGGATGGTGGGCAGAATGTTTTAGAGGAACTGGCCACCCTGTATACACAATGCCTCATGACCTCAAGCATAGCAGAATCTTGGAAGAATGCTATCATAATCCTGATCCATCAGAAAGGGGACGCCAGAGACTTGAAAAATTATAGACCGATCAGCTTACTGACAGTTGCCTACAAACTATTTGCTAAGGTAATCGCAAATAGAATCAGGAACACTTTAGACTTCTGTCAAGCAAAGGACCAGGCAGGATTCCGCAAAGGCTACTCAACAATAGACCATATTCACACTATCAATCAGGTGATAGAGAAATGTGCGGATTATAACCAACCCTTATATATAGCTTTCATTGAATACGAAAAGCGTTTGATTCTGTCGAAATCTCAACAGTCATGGAGGCATTGCGGAATCAGGGTGTAGACGAGCCGTATGCAAAAATACTGAAACATATCTATAGCGGCTCCGCAGCCACCGTAGTCCGCCATAAAAAAAAGCAACAAAATCCCAATAAAGAAAGATGTCAGGCAGGGAGATACGATCTCTCCAATGCTAGTGACAGCGTGTTTACAGGAGGTATTAGAGACCTGGTATGGGAAGAATTGGGGATAATAGTTGATCGCAAATACCTTAGTAACTTGCGATTCGCTGATGATATTGCCTTGCTTAGTAACTCAGGGGACCAATTGCAATGCATGCTCACTGACCTGGAGAGGCAAAGCAGTAGAGTTGGTCTATTTTTAATCTGCAGAAAACTAATGTTTAACAGTCTCCGAAGAGAACAGCAATTTACAATAGGTAGCGAGGCACTGGAATTGGTAAGGGATTACATCTACTTAGGGCAGGTAGTGACGGCGGATGCGGATCATGAAACGGAAATAACCAGAAGAATAAGAATGGGTTGGGGTGCGTTTGGCAGGCATTCTCAGATCATGAACAGCAGGTTGCCATTATTCCCCAAGAGAAAAGTGTACAATACCTGTGTCTTACCAGTACTCACCTACGGGGCATAAACATGAAGGCTTACGAAAAGGGTTCTACTCATATTGAGGACGGCGCAACGAGCTATGCAAAGAAGAGTGATGGGTGTAACGTTAAGGGATAAGAAAAGAGTACATTGTGTGAGGGAACAAACGCGAGTTAATAACATCTTAGTTAAAATCAAGAAAAAAGAAAGGGGGGGGCATTGGCAGGACATGTAATGAGGAGGGAAGATAACCGAGGGTCATTAAGGGTTACGGACTGGATTCCAAGGGAAGGAAAGCGTAGCAGGGGCGGCAGAAAGTTAGGTGGGCAGATGAGATTAAGAAGTTTGCAGGGAAGACATGGCCACCATTATTATATGACCGGGGTTGTTGGAGAAGTATGGGAGAGGCCTTTGCCCTGCAGTGGGCGTAACCAGGCTGATGATGATGATGGTTAGAAGTTCGTGAGGGCAATGCTCGACGACGGTGCAGAGAATGACGATGTTCCTCTCAGAGATGATGTGCCGGGCAGACCACGCGCCAAAAATAGCGACGGTCCCTACGTCGGTGACTTGTGCGCTCGGTTCGTGGTAGGCGTCAGTGTTTGCTTGAACCGGTGGCGAAGAGCAACACTCCTAATGGACACATGTGCCCCGGTGTCCGCCAAAGTGCAGACAGAAACATTGTCAACAAGAACATCCAAATATTCCGGCTCGCGGGTATGGTGAAGAGAGGATTTTGTGCCAATGTCGTTAATAATGCTGCGCCCCCTGAGGCTGCACTGTCTAGTTTTTAGGTCGGCGGTGCTGCGAATAGGTCAGAAAAGGAGCACGGCGTGAACGAAGCGAACGAGATTGATAGCAGAAGGAAGAATGCGAGCGGGCCTAGCGGGGTCTTTTCAGAGGTGTCGTAGGATCAGATGATGGGTTGGGTGTAGAGGGCGCGAATGAAATTGTCGGACAAGAAGGACTAGGGTGGTCGGCAGAAGAATAGCGTGTCTGAGAGGTCAAGGGGCAGCGGTAGTGGCGAGCGGTATGCCCGATGCGTCAGCAGTTGAAATATATCGGCTAGTCGTCAATTGCGTGGCAGTCCGATAGGTTCGGTTCTCCATAGAAGCAGTAAGAGTAGCGAAGTGGGACGGTATGGGGAAAAAACTTCAGAGGAAACGGCATGAACTGAGGGAAGGCAGACGTTTGACAATTCCTGGTGGTCGATGGTCGGTATCAAAATCATCGCGACAGCAGGAGCAGATGACGGGAACGAAGTGACCACCGGTTGTGCGGCTCCGACCTCACGAAGAATGATGCGGGTTGAGTGGTCACATCATCAGGGCTGACGGAAAAGGTTGTTACAAGATGACGCAGCAGTTGTGTTGGAAAGGTCCGTGAAGTGTTTGGATACTCAGCGGCTTTTAGCATACTCGAGATGACAGCATTCCTTAAGGATCATATCGATTCTGTTGAAGTTTTTAGGTACCAGTAGATCGAAGACCTCGTTAGCAACGCCTTGGACGACTTACCATGCTCCGACATGTTAGCGGTGCTCTTGCTACAAACGGCAATGTAATCGAGAGTGTCTGAAATGTAGGACTCGGCCTACGTCTGTACAGGTGTGGCCATGGCCTGCCTTGCATTCTGTTGGCTACCAAACCGATTACGAAAAAGGATGGTGGAGTTTCTCTTTCAGGAGGTCCCAGTTCATGATCTCTTCGGGAACCTGGAACCATGCCTTTGGAGGGCCGCTGAGGCAGAAAGTAACCATAAGTGCGACCATAATAGTAGGATCCCACCTCTGAGTTGTCCTGACACGTACATACAAGCGGAGGTGTTCATCGGCATCAGTACTGCTGAATCCGGGAAAAACGCCAGGATCCGGGGGGGGGGGGGTTATAGTGACGTAGGTCGAGGCCTGAGGCACAGATGCCTGCGTAGATGAAGTGACGCAAACAGGAGCCGAAGTTGTGGTGTCGGCGTCACCACCACTACTAAGCTCCATTTCTGGTACGGCGTCCTCTTACAAAGCGGAATTTGGGGGGTTTTACTTGGGCCCAATATAATGAACTATTTTTGAAAGCAGGCGGAGTCATTGAAGACTGTTTCACCTCCACTGCAGGTAAGCCCATTATTGCCCTAACTACTGGATCGGCCCACACATTCCTGTCCACGCACCGGGATTCGGACGCCGGCCGACCAGGGTAACCCCCACCCCCTTGCGAACCCATCCCCACCATTGCACAGAATCGGCACACCTAGTATTGTCGCCCATGGGGACGTAAGCCAGCCAAAGTATATCCCCTTATAACGCGTGCGGGGGATGCATATAGCGGCTAGAGGCTAACATCTTAGCTGTAAAATGAATTCTTTGTCAAGTACAGTTCCCTGAAAGCAAATAACAATGAAGCGCTAACGATAACAGTGACCGAAATTGGCTACTGTTGAACGTAAATGGTACTCAGCTGTCTGCTTAAATCGCGTGACACATAAAGATAAAGATTAGCCGCGCATAGCACGGTGAACGTCCGCGGAAGAGCTCCATACGGCGCAATAAAGACAGGGATTGTGCAATAACAGGACTATTTTGAGAACGTGCTTAGAACATCGAGACGCACTGTAAGTGTTCATTTGAAATATACAGTCTTTATTTCACGTATCAGCGGCGTGAAAAAAAAAATTTGACGACCACTTCGCTTTGAAGTACACAATTGACTGGAAACTTGAACATTATTTCAACCACCGAGTGTGGGTAAAAGCTACAAATAGAGAACTCTCGTATAGCAACCAAGAAATATTCGAGGATAAAACCACAATATCGATGTGATACTTACATAGAGTCCCAGTTTCTTCAAGTGGTGAGCATTCGTCAAATGGTATATTTGTTGCTTGCGCGAAGCTGCCAAGACAACAACTGCCGACTAAAAGCAAGGTGCGAGGTAGGCAATTGTAAGCACGCAAAGATCACTCCTGACACATGCATGTGCACGCGTGCTCAAGAAAATAAAAACGCTGTAGCAAACAAGAATTATTTTGGAATCTCATTATTTCCCACGTGTACGATTTTCCTGCTCTGGCACTGCTGCCCTTTCTTCACATACCAAAAGTGCAACTGCTGTCAGCCTTTGTTGTGTTTTTGAAACGAGCAGCACTACGTTATAGGTTGTCTCAATACTTGTCATCATGGTACACCTTTACATATGGTTCTCTGCCGCGTCTAACCTGCTTGGAACAGCTGGACGATCTTTATCTGCAGTTGAAGTTAAATTATGACTTCTCAGTAGCAGTAACGTTGTTTTGAGTCGAGCATTGGAGGGCGGAGTTTTCAAGCTGTCGAAGTTACCAATAAACATTTCTGAACATGATGCCTAAATAAGTTCAGAAAAAAAAATCTGAGTACGCGGTAGTATTTTCGTTATGATTGATCTTCATTGCGATAACATGCAAAGCAACAAATTTTTTTAGCGGAAGATGTCGTGGTAGGCAGAATACTTGATCTTCAAGAATAGCGATATTTACTGCCCTGCAAGTCACCTAATAGACCTCAACACTTTTTCAGACTTCCTAATTTCTCTAAAACACAGCGTCTGCGTTCAATCTTTTAATAGTATCTGGCTTTTAAAGAATCGTCAGTACAAGCAAAAGATTATGTTATGTATAGTCGACTTCGCGAAAACTAAACTCCCCTAAGTAGAAGCCTTAAATATCCAGAGGAAGCAAAATCAAGAATGCTCCCACCGCGGCTCGCGGCAGCCGCGAAGAGCTACGACCGAGACGATCAGCTCTGGGCCGTCCAGCAGGTCCTCGAAGCGCTCGAAAGGCACGGACCCAGCGAGCCGGCAACGGCGAGCGGAGACCCGCGCCGAGTAACGGCGACTTCGAGGATGACGTAGGCCCTCGTCGGGGCGCGCGAGCGCCCAACTGCAGGCATAAATAAAGTTGCCTCCAATCCAATCCAATAGGCACAATATTAGCAACTTTTGTGAGCGATTGCTTAAGCTTTTGTTGCCAACGGTACGCACAATGTTCACAATCTTGGTTTGAACAGAACACATATTTTGTGAACTGGGGGTAAAGTGGGTTTACACAAAACTGCCACCTACCAGATCAATGTACATAAGAAGGGAAATTAGACGTACATATCAATGACGATGCTATTTATACTAAAGAAAATCTAATCCATGAGGCAGCTGCAGCGAATACAATGGAAATTAAAATCTTGAATTAATGGTGTTTATATCATTGGGATTTCCCTAGAGAAATAATGATCCGCGTGGAAGAAGAAAACACTACGAAATAGGAAGGATCTTGTGGTAATGTTACAACTTCTGCTTCATCGACACTGCCAAGAACAATAAATCTGAGAAGACGCCCATGTTACCTCTTTTGCCGAGCACGTTGACGATATAAATTACTATACGTGTAAAAAAGTTCCAGTGTGTGTCGTTTTTCAACAAGTATACTTGAAAGACGCCAGTGCTTTTCGAGCATGAAAAGTGCGAAGAATCATTCGGGATAATTCTCATAAAAAAAACCAATCTGTAAAGCAATTTACAGCATTCGAAAACCTACTACCGCAGTCAACAGCAATAGCTGAGAGTGTCTTTTACAACGAAGCCACTAGCCTCAAGTTGGTCTGGACTTTTCATGTCCGTGTGCGCGGTGCGCACGCAAAAATATGGGCCGATCTCGGACACAGTGCAAAAAGCGAGAAGAACACAGTGTGCGGCTTCTCCAAGAGGCATCACATGACGACGTCAGGTGACATCATCATTCGACGGAGACGCCATGGCGTGATGCTAGATTTGATGTAAGGACGTCATCAGATTACGTCATGCGGCGATACCGTCACGTATGAATGCTGTTCTTGTATATTCGAATTGCAATCCGAAGCTATCACGTCTGATGCTCGCGCGTAAGTCGCACCTAGTGAATTTACTCGCGTCAATTACTTGGAGAAAGTCAATTAGTTTAATAACGCGCAAACACTTGGCAGGGGGATTAGGAGAGCGAGGATGTACACTGCACTTCCGTAAATGTGCGTGCGCGTGTGACATACGTGTGCACACGATGTACCTATCCTTGGGGCGTGGGCACTCTGCCCACTGCATCTGTCGCACAGTATGTGATGCGACCGTCGTCGACATTATGGCAAACACTGTCGAAAAAGTGTGCCTCCAACTAGCTAGCGTACACGGCACCGATAGAGAGAACTCAGACTGCAGCCGGAAAACGGCTTTGTGTTTCGGCTTCCGCGTAACATAAATATGTTTTCCGCTATATTGAAATTGCGGTTTGAAGCTATCATGTCTACAGCTAGTGCGTAAATAATGCATTAGAATGGTCTGACGCATTTACTCTGAAAAATCGAATAATTCAATATGGTATTTACGCTCGGCAAAGGGCATAGAGGAAAGAACATGTATGCTGCAATTCCGCACGCGTGCGTGAGCGCGTGACGTACATTGCTTGTGTAGCTTGTACTTCTCTAGCTTCTCTTTCAGATGATAAAATGAAAGCAATTTTTTGACAAGAATGACGAGAATGCTTTCCGAATTCGCTGGAATGGTAATTTATATTAGCCGAACAAAATGTTCAGCGAAAAAATAACAGAAATGAAGACAAACAAAGACTTCAACAATCATAACGAAGACGACCAAATGTAGGATTGCTTCCAGCTTGCGCTTGTTGAAGCACCGCAGCTTCAGGAGCCTGAAATATAAAGTTTCCTTTTTTTCTAATGCCCGCTACTGATCACATTAATTTCTATGTCTCCATATTTGCGAATATACCCTAAACGGGCAGAGTTACCGTTATGGGAACCGTCCCAGTGTCACCAGGCATTTTTTATTGTTTACTATGCCATCGATGCCTTTGGCTAGATGAAGTCAATGCAGTAGTCGAATCAGTCATCCTTGAAGTCGTCCTCCAGATACACTGGTTCCTTTTTTGCAAGTGAACGACGAACAAACTTCGTTCAATACAAATCAAATTCAGCTTGATCGAATCAATGAGTGCTAATAGGCATACTACGGCCGGTCGACACCTGTAAATGATGCCCTCCCATTTCTCAAGTGTGGCTTGTTTTTGCATGGCAGTATGCAAATACAAGATTCATGGTTGCTTGTAGTATTGGCACCGTCAAGTAGCTACTGTGGCGTACGCTCATTAAGAAGTGCTGTTTATAAGTACATAGCAGCTTACATTGCTAAACACATGAACCAGAAAAAATTTGGGCTTAAAGTGTAAATTTTTCTTCATGAAAAATTGTTTCTGTACCGGCGTTATCTACAATGCAATACTTCATATATGTGATAAACTCATTCCATCGATTAAACATGTATTGGGACCGTGTTGAGGGCATTCAATGATATAAATGGTAGAAATGACACGCCGCGCATGCGTTAAAAGAAAGCGAAAAAACACGCGAATTTAATTAGCACAATGATATGAGGCAAAGGAATAGTCAAACCAAAGTATAGGATGAACAATTTTTTCTAATTGTAATAGACAAAGTTACTCAGATAAAAAAAGAAAAACATAATTAAAAATAACTTGCCGCTGTATAGATACGAACACGCGAACTCGAATTAGGCTTGAAATTGTATTTAAAATTGAGCTGTCATCCCCCAGTTCGTTTTACTTTCTCGTGGGCTATATGTCCATTAGAACTTGCCCCAGGAAGCGCCAGTGAGCGCCACGATTTCATGGCGATGACGCCCAATGCACAATATTTTTGACGGCTACAGATGTTTCGTAGTACATGACGCCTTCATTAGAAACTTTTGAAGGGCATCGGTTCTAAACACAAATATAACCGAAGAGAGCGGATGGCAAAACGCGGCCATGGCAGCGCAACTGTTAGGTTCATCGCACACGAAGACGTTCCTATAGCTGCCACCTTGGGCAAGTTGATTTTTCATCATCCTCATCAGCAGCAGCAGCCTATTTTATGTTCACTGCAGGACGAAGGTTTCTCCTTGCGAACTCCGATTACCTATGTCCTGCACCAACCGATTCCAATTAGCACCCGCAAATTTTCTAATTTTCTCGTGCCACCTAGACTGCTGCCGTCCTCTACTGGGCTTCCCTTCTCTTGGTACGCATTCTGTCAGCCTAATTGTCCAACGATTATTTAATCTGCGCATTCCATGACCTGTCCAGCGCCATTTTTTCTCCTAATGTCTATACCCGTTTGCTCTCTGATCCAAAGCTCTAGCTTTCTGTCTGTTAAAGTTGTGCCTAGCATTCTTTGTGCCATCGCTCTTTGCACGGTCCTTAGCTTTTTCTCAGCTTCTTTGTCAGTCTCCAAGTCTCTGCGCCATATGTCAGCACCGGTAAAATGCACTGATTGTATACTTACCTGTTAAATGATAACGATAAGCTTCCAGTCACGAGCTCACAATATCTGCCGTATGTGATCCAACCCACTTTTATTCCTCTGTGAATGTAACTTCTCGTGGTCGGGCTTCCCTGTGATTAGTTGACCTACGTAAACGTACTCCTTCACAGACTCTAGTGGCTGACTTGCGATCTTGAACTCTTGTTCCATTGCCAAGATATTTATCATAATCTTTGTCTTCTGCATATTAATCTTCAATCCCACTCTTAGATCTCTCTGATGATCCTCAAATGACCCTCAATAATTTGTGGTAACTTGTCTGCATTGTGGCTGAATAAAACATATTTAATTTAAACATGTTTAAATATTAAAAATTCACCTTGGTTCGTGTCGCGTAACTAAGACTTGCAGGCGCGCATCTTGAAGCTCACGACACACGATGTTCGAGGTTCGGAACAGAATGCCTTTTACTGATTCTATACCAGAGCACATATGTATATATGTAAATAGGAGAGGGACAGGGGAATAAGAAATAAAACGAAAGCAAGATGCGCATGCGCCGCCACCAGTTTCATGGAAGCACGATAACGGGTGCCGCTCTCTTAATTGTATTAGTGTGAACTACGTGAACAGTCATTTGCTACTTTGGCGAACAAGCATTTATATCTCCTGCCAAAACGACTGATGCCGCAGACAGTGCTGAATCCGGATAGAGTGCTACTACAGGGGAATTTCTGATCGAAATTTTGCCCTAATCAGATTCATTCAATCGTTATCAAGCTTCTCGATCGTGACCGTAGATATCAATCGCCTGCACTCTCAAGGATATGGGGGCTCAACCAAATTTTCGTTCATATCCAACCATTTCAAAGCCATGCGGCCTAAACGGCCGGTATGGTTTCATTGCTTCGGTAGAAAATTTTGAGGCCTGGTCATGACGTAAACATATATGTCTCCGAATAGCACGTATGTCCGTTTTGGATGGCTTTTCAAGCTGTAAATCAGGAAATAGTCAGGGTAATATTCCGCACAGGCCAACAGCTTCTGGACGTGCCGCATATGGGCAGCTTCTGGCACTGAACTGACGTACAAAGCAAATATAATCTGGCCAAAGAGCGCCAAGGCCCTGGAGACCTCGTCATAGCTGTAGGATAGACTACCGGTATCAATATGTACTTCTTGATTGTAGAATTTCTGGTGTGCATCATGTGGTGGCATCGCATTTAATCAACGTACATGGTGGATGTGCCGTTTAATTAAACTGGCAAGCGTCTGTATGTTAATAACTGGGGAAGCTCTCACCAACTTCGTCATTTCTAGCATACATCTCTCTGCTGTGTTTAAGTTGAGGGCGTACACGCCAACTTCTCCTGATGGCAATGTCTATTCGTCTGGTTCACAGACTTACCTAGTCCGGAGGGTGGCTAAGCATATCTACAAAAGAGATCAGATCGGTTTCAAAAAATCACTTCCAATGGTGACTTCCAACAGCTTTTAGGCGTTTTCTTGTAAGTTATAAGCAACCAGAACAGGTTTTCTTCCAGCCACCCTTATCAATATTCGCGAGGCCTTAAATAAGGGTGCTGAGGGCTTTCCCAGGAAGGTCATTCGATAGCCGTTCATAAATAGTCGTCAAAGATATGTTATGTTGTTGGTCATCACGAATTTCGCGAAGTTTTCACTGGCAAACTGGGCGCCACTATCAGAAACGATGATCCATGGTGTGCGCAAATTGCTGAACATACTGCGCAAGTACATGACTGCGAACGCAAAGTGACTGTGTATCAAAGGCGCGACTTCCATCCACTTAGTATATGCGTCTACGACTACGAGAGTCATGCTTCCCGCTACTGGTAACGCAAGATCACTCAGAATTCTACTCCATCTTTCTCCGGTTACCGGCAAGTTGATTGGCGCTTCAACAGCGGGCATCGGCTTCTTCTGAATACAGATTTCTGGTGTTAGCGACAATTTTTTTTCTGTAGCCCAAATTGAACCTCGCCACCCGAATGGTGATCTGGCGACAGCCTTCATGTTAGACGGCCCTTGGTGTGTCTCGTGCAGCACGTGCATAACACTGCGTCTTGATTTCGAAAGAAAGAAAGCTTGGCGGCTCTAGTAAAACAGCCTATGAACCAGCGACAGCTTCAATTTCATGTAATCGAAATGTTCGATACGTGCGTAAAATACTTTCGCACAGACGACTGGTGGTTTTTCTTCATGCATTCCGTAAAATTTTCCAACAGGGGGTCACTCGCTGTTATCGGCTTTGATTCTTTGACGGACATAGTGATATCATCAAACCTGGTCAAAGCTAAAGTGTAGTGAGGTGAGTTCCTTCGTGACAAATCCCGCTCCTCTGCTCGTCGCTACCGTCCACGTTGAGAAGCTGCTTAGCAGGGGCGTATTGAAGCTGGCAGTGGGACTCGCCGAGATACAGTGTCCAGCGTTGCCTTTGGACTGCTATCTGGGGTTAGTCGACCCACTCTGCGTAGGCCGGGGAGTGATTTGGGGTCGCTGACCTTGCAGAGTTCGGTATAAGCTACTTTAAAATATCTTTGAAAAGCACGAAACATTAATGTTTTAAACAACTGACGTTCACGTGTCCCTATTCGCATCTAAGGTGGCGGACATGCAGCACCCTTTGAACCACAAGCAGTTCTTAGTGCACTGACATATTTTGATAGGATACATAGATAGAGAGAACTTCATTCGCCTGAGGTAGAACTAACCATGTGACTCGTGGAGTAGCAGGCCAGCAGAACTATCCAGAAGCGTACTGGGCATTTATGATTGCTACGGCCTGGGTGCGGGTGTCGGTTGATCGCTCACAAGGCGGTCCCATGCTTCTGGTGAAAGAGATGGCAAAAGATGAGAGGAAGGAGGGAATGCCCTAGATCCATATAACACGCGGGTGAAAGTGACGGGTTAATTTCGCGAGGCGCAGATGTGATCATGGTCGCTTGGTACATACGGGAGAGTATGTAAGGATTAGAGAAGGAGCGCATTTGTAATTCACGCCAGACAGTCACATTTTCGCAGGTGATCAGAGGGTGAGGAGGGTGGTAAAGTCGCCTAGTGGTACGATAACATGTCATGATATCGTGGTAAGTGGTGAAGCTCTCGAGAAATAAGGTTGTCTGCCTCTTTCCCTAGATTGCCCGCGTAAGCTGGAAGGCACAGCAGTTCGATGGAATCGCGGTCATGGAAGTAAGAGAGCAGAGGAAGCAGATGCAGGGTCGATGAAGCCACTCTCCCGCGAAGGAAGTTAGTAATGGCCTGCTCAGAGACACTGATCACTACACGTATTCCTCGATTTAGCATGCCAAGAACGATGGCTGCTTTTCCCGCAGATTCTGATTGAGTGGTCAAGGTGGTCGCTGAGGCAGCAATTCGCCCCTAACCGGTCGCCGCCCAAATTGCAAAGTGAGAATGGTTAGGAGAGGGAGGATAATGAGCCGGGCCCCTGCAAAGTACTTCTGGACGGCCGTTGTCGGGATCGCACATAGAGTCCGCGCGAGCCCTACGCGTAGCTTCGGGGATCCCTGCGAGCATATTCTTCAGTGGTATGACAGAGCCCTTGCCCTGACTAGACGTGGAAGAGATGCGTTTCATGTGTCAGTGGAGCCAGGCGTAATGTCCAGTTGGGCAAAAACACGTCTTCCTATCGCTATATGCTAAACAGTGCTGCTGCGCTGTTAGGGGGCTCCATTGACCTCATATACCGTGTTATGAACGCCCAAGTGGAGGAGCTGCTGGGTGCGGGTATAGCGCGAAATGTCAAGCGCTGTTTTGTAGGCCTGGCGGATGATGGAATCCACCTTGGTCATATCTGCCGGACAAAGGTGCAGAAAAGCAAGTGAGTATGTGATCCGACTCAGAATCAGCTGCCCTGGATCAGCTTAAAAAGGTCACTTTCTTTAACACCGCCTTAAAGCATTTTTGGTTGTGCCTGACAATTCTGCGGATGATGAGCCTTATGATGGATGCTTCATTGTGTGTTGTTTTGCTGCAGCACTCCTAAGATGCGGAACGTATGCACGTCGGGAATGCTGGCGCCGTTAAGGCAAATGTCAAAGGTGACAGGCGGTGCATGAGCCTGAGCAGAGCGCTTGAACTTCTGGCGATTCACGAGAAACTCGGACTTTGCTTTTGAGCGAGCGAGCCCCATGGATTCAACATGAGATTGTATGGCGATCATTTCAGCGCAATCACTCTGCAAATATTTTGCCTAGTGAGCATTTACCGCGCGAAACTTAGGGGTGTAGAACGAAGCTGGTCCAGCTAGGAATGTAGTTTCTCTTGCGGGGCCGCTGGCAAAGTGCCTTCCTGAGTGCCGAAAATCTGGCGTGGAACGGGGATTGCTGACACACAGAGCATCTGTGCTGCGCTGACTCCGAGGTTACCTTTGATTGTTGTTTGCAGCCCCAGCAGTACTGTAGGTAGACTTTCCACCCAGTGCTGTATGTCGAGCCTGGTGGTCAATGACGCTTTCAGTTGTCGGTGGAGACGCTTTGCCGTGCCGTTTCTCTGTGGTTGGTGAGTCGTGGTGTTATGCACGCGCGTGCCGAGCGATGTCGCCAGGGCCGAAAAAAACGAGCTTTCGATTTGTCGGCCTCGGTGGGTAGTTATGCGCAAAGGGCAACACTTCCTCGACACCGACGCAGCAACAAATGCTTCCACCACAGTTTCGGCCGTGATGTCCGGTAGGGGCGTCGCCTCGGGCCACCTTGAGCAGCGGTCGACAAACGTGAGGATGTACCTGATGCGTTAGCAGCGCAGAAGAGGCCCCACCAAGTCTAAATGCACGTGATCGAAATGGCTCTGTGGTGGCCGAAATGGCTGCACCGCTAACACGTATGGTGGGTCACTTTCACGGCTTGACAGGCTTCACAGGCTTGGCAAGTTCTTGCCCAGCTTCGAGCATCTTTGTTGGGCCCTGGCCAGACAAAGCGGTCTGTGATGAGCCTTGTGTCGCTCTGATGCCGGGATGGCTTAGCCCATGCAGTGAATCGAATATTCATAAGCGAAACTGATTGGGCCCAAAGGGACGATATGGGCCGCACGTGAGCAATGATCTTGTGCAGGGAAGCGACACCTCCGCAAGCAGCAGTACCGGGCATTCCTTCTGCAATTCGCACAGATCGGGGTCGTTTTGCTGGGCGGAGGCTGGAACCTGGAAATCCACAGGGCAACCAGGTAGAGCACCTATCCGCGACAGTGCGTCAGCTGCCTCATTTTGTGTCCCAGAGATATGGCGGATCTCCGTAGGAAATTCGGAGATGAAGGAAAGTTGCCGTAGCTCACGTTCTGAGTACGAGGAACTGTTCTTCAAAACGAAGGTTAACGGCTTGCGGTCGGCACGAGTGTAAAAGCTACAGCCTTCAAGAAATAAAACGGTAATGCTTGACAGCGCAATTGATGGCCAGCATTTCCGTCTAGAAGGTGCTGTAGCGAACTGCTGTAGGTTTGAGGCGCTTTGAGAAGAAGGCCTGTGGCCTCCACTCTTTGCCATCGTTCTGCAGCAGTACTGTACTCACTGCCTTGGTCGACGCGTCTACCATAAGGCGAGTTGGCGCGTCGGGAAACGAATGAATCACAACACTGCAGCAACACAGGCTTCTTGGAAGTAGTGTTCGTGCTCCTAGAACCAGCCGAAAGTAGAAGATTTTTCAAAGGCATGGCCCAATATGTCGTAGGCGGCTGAAAGCTTTCGCACAGGATGGTATGTAGCGTGAAAACTGTTTACAGCGCAAACACATGCAACCACAAAGTATAAGGGACAGGACACAAGCGCTGAGTTTTAATGACGTATGTAGCGCCTGTAAAAATTTATGAACCTCAGCTATTCGCGCAGCTTTCGGAAGGAGCTTGCAGAGGGGAAGTCCAAGATTGTTCACACCCCTGATTCCACTGGCCAGATGACAGGGGGTGAAATGCCATGCCCCAGAAAATCGAAGGATTCAGCACCGAAAATGCATTTCTGGGGCAATAGGAATAGGCCGTGTTCATCCAGTTGCTCAAGTATAAGGGGGAAGTACTCTTTGTGCTGTTCGTATTGTGAGACTTGCAACGAGAACGTCGTCAAGATATACGAAAATGAACGGTGGTCCATGAGTAACCTCGTCCATGAGCCTTTGAAATGTTTCCGCCGCATTCTTGAACTTGTAAAGCATACGGAGAAACTCAAATAGGCTAAATGAAGCAGTGATTGCTGTCTTCAGAATGTCGCCGGTTTCGGCAGGAATGAGGTGGTGGGCGCTAATAATATGGACCTTGCTGTATATTTTGGTTCCTGCGAGACGAGAGCCGCAGCCACGTATGTGGGGAAGAGGAAATTAATCCGCAGCATATGGAATTTATGCTCGGTAGTCATCACAAGGTCGCCAGTCGCCACTGTCCTGCTTTAGAACCAGATGCACCTGCTGAGCACGAGGTCGCGGGGTCGAATCCCGGCCACGGCGGCCGCATTTCGATGGGGGCAAAATGCGAAAACACCCGTGTCCTTAGATTTAGGTGCACGTTAAAGAACCCCAGTTGGTCGAAATTTGCGCAGTGTCTCACTACGGCGTGCCTCATAATCAGAAAGCGGTTTTGGCATGTAAAACCCTATAATTTAGAAGCAGATGCACAGGTGAGGATCAATTGCTAGAGGAAGGACGAACAACGCCGAGCTGAAGCACGTGTTTGAACTCATGGTGGGCTGCTTCCAAGCTTCGTCCAGCCAGCCTCCTTGGCCGGACGCTGGCAGGTGGGTCGGTTGGTGGCGGTGATAGCATGCATCACCTTGTGTTTCATGGGCAGCTCATTGTTTCGGTGCTTCGTGAGTTGCGGGCACTCAGCAAGTATCTCGTCGTTCGTTGCGACGGCAGTAACGTGCGGATGCCAGGTGAGGCGATTTTGGACTGCAGGCCAAGTGCGTCGAGGGTTGTGACGTTATCTTTTAAGCGCCGATAGCAAGCACGCACATCCAGGTTTAAATGTCAGTGTAAATCCGCTCCCACTATGGCAAAGTTAACGTCGGCGTTCAGCGCCTGTGTGCCATGTCTAGCGTTAATGACCGGAGCCTCTTTTCAATACGTTATACTTGATAATGTTTGCTTCAATGGCAACAGCGATAATAAAATGAGAGTATAAAATAGTGATAACACAGGCGAACTAATTTGATATGCACTGGCTGCGCGAGTGGCCACAATTGATGGGCGATTTCATAGTGGGTATGAGCTACAGTTACCGGGAATCATTTCCGTAATCTTCGTGATCGTATTCCTGTCCTTGAAGAAGAATCCTAGTAAACTGGCCGGTAAGTCCTATTTTGTTTACGCCACATTCGTGTCAGGGGCGACGCGGTGAGCGTGTGTGCGTAGTGTTCCAAATTGTCTTGCTGAAGGCGTTTTATTTATTCAAGTGTAGTAAATGGAATCACCGTTTTTCTTCCAAAAAAACGCCACCTTCGTTACCTGCACTAAAGACGCCAATTTTTCTGGAACCCTAGACCACGATGTTCCCCCTAGGCGCCGCGACGATGTACTGGTGGTGGAAAATTGGCGATATATCCATGGAAGACCGACACTGGGAGGATGGTAGGCACAATACAAGCATGATCTATGCCTCGACTGGCCCCCTGCAGCATTGTGCATTTCAAGACAAACTGGTGGTAACTCTGCGAGACAAGGCGAGACAGGTGAGAAATGTTGTTCCGATTGATAGACCGCACACTGGAAAAAGGCAACAAATATGCATGTTACGAGCCACTAACTGGTCATTCTATTTGCATCGCTTAATATCAATCTGATTCGCCATGTTATGCGGCTGCCGCTGCTTCAGGCCGTACGTCTTCAAACAGAAAAAAGCTCTCAGTACGGCTCAAGATAGCCGCGTAGCTTTGCGAACAGAGGATACAAAAACCAGTAAAAATGGCGTGCCCGTGCTGCTTCTGGGAACTCGCCCTGATGTAGTTTTTATTGAAATAGTGAAAAGTATTTTACATGAAAGAACACAAATTCAGACCTACTTTTTTCTGCGAGATGTATTTCAATGCGTTCAGTACTCTCTAGAGTTATGGTTATTGGAAGATTACCTTTCATACCGGTCATGTCGCTCGCCCTCCTTCGTCGTCCGGCACCGTGGAGCCTATGAGAAAATGGTGAGGTTCTCGCAACACTCTGCCCGCTGAACGTCAGAGTGGCACGCTGTTAAATTTGGTTGTATATGTTTAAGTAGACGCCCCAACTTCTGGTTTTGGCGCCGAGGTCACGCTAAATTTAGTGTCCTTGCAAACGCTCCGAAAGAGAGCAGAGTTGCGCCTACCTTTTCCTTTAGCAGCTCGCGGTGCTACTCGCCAAGCATCGTCACATGACCTTAAATAACGTCAGTGTTACAACGCGTTGCAGAGAAGCCAACTTCGTGGACGCAACGTCAACTTTTTATTACCTCAGTGCCATCAACATCGCATTCCGTTGCTCTAGCAACTTGGGTGACATCACATGAATTGCATGTAATTTCATGAATAGCATGACATGAATAGCAGGGATACATGACTGTCATGACACAAATCATATGAAATGCACATTATGACATTGAGTGGCATGCGTGGCTTGCTGAATGTCATAACAAGAACAACATGGATCTAACGACACATCCCCCACATGGCAGCAACAACTACATGCATAACAATCAATGCAGACATGGCGGGCATGTCACGCAACGGCGACATGACATACATAGCATGCATGATATGTAATCCATGTCGTGGCATAAATTACATTTTTACTAAATACATAACATGACTTCCATAGCGTGTCAGCATGCCTTACAACAATGACATTCGTGCGTGACATGTCATGATATAACATGCAAGACAGGAATAACATGCTTGCGTGACATTATATGCAAAGATGTCCATGGCGTGCACCACCACGAAAACATACCAAGTGGCACAAGCTAGCCGCACATATCAAGAAATTAATTACTTGCATAACACGATAAACATGTATGCCATGGCACTCATGTCGCCGTTCATGGAAGTCGTATTATAACGTGGGCATAATACTAATCATGTCATTTTACATAAATGTTATTCCAATACCGTCGTAATATCTTTTTAATTATATTTCCTGATACTCTAGGTTAACGTCAGGACCAAGATAGTAGTGGAAACAACGATACAATATTATTCTGCAAACAGTGAACAGAACAATCGAATACAGCAACGCAACAATTTATGCCTTATTATTTAAAATGCTCCGAAACAAGTGCGGAAAACTGCTCACGTGTTCTTTATTTGCAATGTTTGCAGGAAGGTAATTCAAGTCGCGTACTGCAGAGAGAAAAGAACAAATATTTGTAGCAATGTTCCGGACAGCAATCTTCCTTAACGTGTCTACCACGTTTCTTTTTGCTACATTATCAGCTCGATTCATATATACACGCTGATTTAGGAACATATTTTACCCCACTAATGATAGACAGGAAAAGGCTAAGCTATCTTTCTTTTTTCCTGACAATAAGTAGAGGCACATTCGCATTTATATGGAGTGAATTTACTGCGTCTTGCTGTCGCTGTCAAGAAAGATGTCACAATGCACGTCCTTGCACTCGCTCCGGTTTTGACGGCGAGTTTCTATATGTATCCCACAACCCATATGCATAGACTAATATTGGGCCCACAAGCATTTTATACGCAGTCAATTTTGTATATGTGCTAATTTCTGGCTGTCTGTCCATACTACTTTTTTAATCTGTGATACCAAACTAAAGGCTGCTGTTAGTAAAATTTATAGGCACTTCAATTTGTGACTCGATGTGGTTGTTCACCTTTTAATGTGTATGTCCGTGATTCTTTCTTCTGTTTGATTGTCGTACATTCTGTCATTACTCTGTTGAGAGTCTGTACACGCTATTTCTGGCATGCACTTCATAATATCACGCCATAGATGCATGTCACACATGCATTTCATTCTCATCCTGTGATTCATACCAAGTATGCATGTCATGCATGTCCTGATATCATACGGTTTTAAAAAAAATGCAAGGCAATTTGAGCGCAGCTGTATACGTGTTTTCATTTCGCGATATATTGAGGGAAAGAACTTTAGATGCAAATCACAGCCCCGACTGGCAGTGGGCCGGTGCCGTCAGTGCCTCCTTCGCAGAGAGAGGGGCAGTATGGGAACGCTTGCATGATGAGCGCCATCGGAGTCAGCCGCGGAAAAAGAAGACTAACGCGCGAGCAGTGGCATGAGCGCGTTCGCGTGGTTACGCTGTGGGACGACTACGCTCAATCCTGGAACGGGAACATAAGAGGGGCGCTCTGAAGAAAACTGAGCGCAACGATTTCATCATCATCATTATCATTAGCCTGGCTACTCCCACTGCAGGGCAGATGCCTCGCCCATACTTCTCCAACTACCCCGCGCATGTACTAATTGTAGCCATGTTGTCCCTGCAAACTTCTTAATCTCATCCGCCCCCCTAACTTTCTGCCGCCCCCTGTTACGCTTCCCTTCCCTTGGAATTCAGTCCGTAGCCCTTAATGACCATCGGTTATTTTCCCTCCTCATTACATGCCCTGCCCCGGCCCATTTCTTTTTCTTGACTTTAACTAAGTTGTCGTTAACTCGCGTTTGTTCCCCCACCCAATCTGCTCTTTTCTTATCCCTTAACATTATATCCATAATTCTTCCCATACCTCAATGCGTCGTCCTCAAATAAGTAGAACCCTTTTCGTAAGCCTCCAGCTTTCTGCCCCGTACGTGAGTACTAGTAAACGCAACGATTTATGACTGCGTAAGAGACTAGATCATGACATTCATGCCATTGATATAATAGATCATGTCATGACATGCAGGGTACTCATGTCATGCAAAATAAATGTAGCTAAAGCAGTGTTTAGGTAACGAAACCAACATCAAGCATCATGACGGCGTAACACGATAGATAGCTAGACTGACAGACTTACTGTGCCGCAAAAAAATCTTCCGAATCAGTGTCAGCTTGGTGGCGGAACCCTATTGACGATGTTCCAAGTTGGGCTCCTGTGTGTGCAAGGCGGGGCTCTCGCATAGAGCCCGTAAAATGGCGGAGTTGTGTGACACTCTGCAGCCTTTGGGATAATATTTAGGGACACTGCCTGAAATCAGACGCTGTCACATAACGACGGTTGCCGAAGCGCTTAGTCTTGCGCTAACCGACGCAGTGCATTTACTCACTCGGGCCGCATCTGCAGCCAACAAATGTGCCCTGACATCATAGTTTCGATTTCATTTTCGGCACATAGCTATACTCACGGACAGTCTTCGTGATCATCATCATCATCATCATCATCATCATTATCATGGTCATCAGTCTACCCTTCCATTTGTGTCCACTGCCGGACGAAGGCCCTTCTCCCTTCGATCTCCAAATACCCCTGTCTTGCTCTTGCTGATTCCAACTTACGCCTCGAATTTCCGCTGTTCATCACTCCACCTGTTTTTCTGCCGATGTCGATCGCGCTTGCCGACTTGGCACCCATTCTGTAACTCTAACGATCCACCGCATATCTACCCCTCGCATTACATGCAGTGCCCATGTCCTTTTTCTCTTAATGCGAACTACAATATCATCTTTACCCGCTTGCTCTCTGATCGACACAGCCCTCTCTCTGCCTTTTTAGGTTGCGCCTAACATTTTTCGTTCCATTGCTCATTCCGCGGTCGTTAACTTGTTCTTGAGCTTCTGTGTGAACCTCCTACGTCACTGATAATATTATGTAGCAAAGAAATTAAAGTTACCTGCGTGGAGCTTCTGCAGTTGTGTTACCGCGCCAAGTAGTCCGGCAGCGTTTGGCAGCGCTTCTGGTTTCTCACAAATCACGATGAATCGACGTAGCTGGCACCTGGGATGATGTAGCGTTTGCCCAGAGGCGGATGGGAAAAGCTGCGAAATCCGTCAACTTCACTAATTGGTAGTGGGGTCCCTGTTATTTAGTTGCGGTAAATAAATTTTCTTTTCTCTTCATCAGCATAAACTACCGACATTTAATGCGGAAGCATTCAGGGTCCTCTGTCAGTCGTCCATGCGTTCGTCGGTCCGTATGTAAAGCATGACACGATGCGCTCTAGCTATTCATAAGTTCCTATGGGGGTGCATATTCATATGCCTTGTGACTACGTATGACTACTAACATTTGTTATTACGGCTCAATACAATCAGTACTGAAGATATATTATCAGTAAATAATGTTAATAAAAGACCAATAACACTAACTACAATGTTATTATTTAGGCCCAAATAAGACTCATTAGGACTAATGAAGGATAAGAAAGCCTAATGGATAGGGATCACTATGGAAATGCCTAAGCCTTATGATGAATAATTGAGGATAATTAAGAATAATCAGGGCAATCAAAATTAACCTAATGTGTGCGAATTAGCCTATTAAGAGAAATTAAGGGTAAGAGAGATGAGTTTTGCGTTATAAAGTTCAATTACCATAAATTAGATTTCTTTAATATTTGGGTTCGCGCCAGAATTTAATAAATATTTAGTTATTAATGGTTATTAATTAACAATCAAAAAGGAAAACCGAGAAAACGTCGCCATTATACGAGCAGACGCGTTCTCCTACATCAGAGACGTGTGTGCGCAAATTGAGCGTCTGGAAAGAATGCTTCCGTGCTGTCTGACAAGTCCCACTAGGCAATTTCTGCAGCATTCTTTCAGCGAAGCTGTTAGCGTCTAGTAGCTTGGGATGTTTCGTGTCTGCGTGCGAGAGCTTTGCTTACGCAAATATGTGGGCCGATCCCAAAGGCAGTGCCATGAAGCGGGCACCACGCAGTTTGCTGCTTCTCCAAGAGGCGTTACATGAAGTGTTCAGACGACATCATCACTTGACGAAGGCGCCACTCGTTTACGTTAACAGGTGATAACGTGACATGACGGTGCGGTTATCACGTAACGCAACGTTTGACGTAATGATGTCATCGTGCTACGTTTGAGGTGATCTGAGGTGATGTCAAACATGGCGCCACCAACTGGTCACACAGGTTTTGGCACCATCAACCGAATTTGGCATCACCGCCGAATTTCTCGCTTCATGGCCCGTACAATGATTTCGTAGCTATAAAGAATGCTCCCTCCGCAGTTTTAGTGGCGGTTTTCTACTGCTTTGCTGGGCGTGCACTTTGGCAGGGCCGGGATGGTGAATGTTCTTTCTTTATTTTTGCTTTGATTTAGCTCTAAGTGATGTGCTTTCTTTAGAAGGCCACTTACAGCGCTGTTCCTTCTTCTCAAGTGAATGAATTGGAGAGAAGGAAAACATCTTCGCAGGAAGTCTTTTTATTGAGGTGACTAACTAACAACGTGAACCAACTGCCTCTTATTTTGATTGCTCCCTCTAGTTCACAAGTTCCAACTGTGAAATTAAAAGGGAGTATTAGTGAAGTCAAGCTCGCTTAGCAGAAATTGTTAGTCTAGTACAGCGTTCGCGATATCCGTCACCATAATCTGCTGCGATATGCAATGGCGCGACAGCTTAAACAAACTATGGATCCAGTAGTTTGTGACTTACTTAGCTCTAGTGCCACTGTCTGTTCTACTAAACTTCGGAGGTGGACAGTTAGAATGCGACGCTAATTATGGGATTTTAGCAAGGCTGATACGACTTCATTCGTTCTCAAGAAGATCATGTGCCTTTCGAAAGAAGGTCATCTGCCCTGATGCGAATAAAAAAGTGAACTGGCGAAATTTTTAGTTGCCCATATGCAAAGTGCGGTGTGTCGTGCAAGTAACTGGTCTAACGGCACTTGAAGTTCCAAGCGACCTGAAAAAAGAAACACATGCATTAACTCATAATTAAAATCTATTATATCCGGTCCTGCATTCACATCTGCCACAACAGAGCAGGACGTGCCTGTTTTCTTACGTCTCTAGTGTCCTCATTCTTTGACTACACGTATTAAAATCCTGCATGCGTCATCTCTATGCTTTTTATTTTTCGAAGGTGCTGCATTGAGATATCAACCGAGCAAACAATCTTTCCTTTACTAGGTGACCTGGGTGGTGCTGTTGCTGGGCTATACGTTGTCCATAAGCGTCGCCGTCGTCAAGGCGTATGCTGTCGGCAGGCGACTCGTCCTTCTGATCACACCGGCTGTTCTACTCCTGGCCCTGAAGTGCCCGGTCACAAGCCCGCTTCTGCAAAACTCAAGCGCACTGGCTGCTTTGATAGCCACCTTGGTTTTGATGCTTGAGGTGGCGTGCGTGGTAAGTAAGCCTCTACAATATTGAAAGCTGCCAAAAAAAAAAGACTGGACATCAGGGAGCACAGAACATTGCTAATACACGGCGATGCCTTCCCCATGTTACTTCAATTGCGTAAAGCAGAACCGCGTGCACTTGATTGGCCACGTAATTTTGCTGCTACAACAACTAGGATTTGTGTTCTACTGTCGCGGTCCTTAAGAAGTGCCAAGCTACGGGCCGAAACGGGGCAACCACAATCAGGTCACAACGTTTCTGTATCATTGATGAATGTGTCGACTTGTTGTGGGGACAAAATTCTGAGCTTACGGTGTCCAGCATTTACTCAATTCGTTCACTTCTATTCAGCTTTATTTTTTTCCTTTATTACGCCACTGCCAGCTGGTTAAGATCATCAGTGTTGCTCATTGACCATAAAAGAAAAGCTAGGAGCAATAGCCTGTGTCTACCGAGTCACGTATTCTAGAGCATGTATATTCTTAATCAGTTGAACTTAGAGCACATCCTCGTTTTCCTATGCTACTTAAATATAATAATATGCGTTGAAGGACACTTCTTCTAATTGTGCTTGAAAGCAAAATAAAGTGCACAGCCCGCTGCAGCCATATTTCAGTGTTATCTTTATGTTCTCCTTCACTTCACAGGTGGAACTGCTGTACATGAAGCCATTTGGCCCCGCAGCTGCCCTGGTCAGTACAATATTACGCCTAGGAACAGCCTTGGCCCTGTTCTACTTAAAACCCGGCTCTTCAATAGCTTCTCTACGTCTGCTGCTGCCACATTTCGGATTCGCAGCGCTAACTATATTTCTCCTTATCGTGGTCTATTACTTCAAAACGTCACCAAAGAGGTACGGCATTATATATTGACATGCATACATCGTTTAACTCTTGTTTACCTTTTATCCCGGGAACCGTTCTTGAAGGCAAGATGCAGCTGCAATCATAGTAACATGTTCGAACATAATTGTTGGCTAAATTTGTTGTCTATGTTGTCACTGGACCTTGCGTGTTCATATGTATGCGCGAAAGAATACTGTTGTACTTTCTGGAAGGCACGTGGTCACCAGCGATTACGCTGGTACCGTCGGCGATCAAGTTATGTATAAATCACCAACGCGTATGACATCCTGACCATATTTTGACAGTCGCCAACTGTACTCACTGCTATCGTTGTGATTTGAGTGCTCCTTGTTTTTCTGGGCAAAGATTCGCGCATTAACTAGCTAACGGTTTAAAGTCACGTTTTTGATATTGTCTTATTCTACGGCTGCCACGGTGTGGTTACAATATTGATATATACATTTACCTACTGCATGGGCACTCATGTATACCTTCACTATCAAAGGAGTATACTTTATATCTTCTTGGAAATAAACACCGAAGCTAAAAGCAGATGCTTCGCACTAGAACTGAAATTTCTTGTGCGTCTTCATTCTTGTGCGTTCTTTCTTAGTATTGTAAATTATTGTAACAATTCAGAGTCCGAAGTAAAAAGCATGGCAAATTTTTCATTGTATTGTTTTTGCAGTTGCAGTAAAACAAATAAACAGATAGGAAGCGTCGATACAAGGGCGTGACTATTTCGCTTAAAATGTAAGAAAAAAGATTTTCCGCTCACCGCTGCACTGTTTTTCATAGCGCTTCGCAGAAAGATCGCATTTTGTAGTTGACGTCATTCAATATAACACGTGGCACAGTTGTGTACCTGGTTTGCTAGAAGACAAATTGAAGTTTGCCTTCGTTGATGGCGAGCCGAACTGATGCTGTGATGGTGCAAGTATACACTTGTGTTGATGCCTGCCGGCTGCTGCAGAAAACAGCAGTTTAGGGCGGGTTGCGACGTGTTCAACAGGCGGCCAGCATCCCTGAACAACTGGTTTGTGCAGCTGCACTTAGGCAGTGATACAATTTACTGCTTGCGCTATCGCGGTAGCCACTTGCATCCCCATAAACGAAGGGAACAGTGCATTTCTTTCTAATGAACCAAGCAATTGACGGTGCCATGTGTTACATTCGAAGACGTAGGCTCCACATGCGAGCTTCTCACGAAATTTGGGTAAGAACAGTTGCATGGTAAGCGGACAACCTTTTTTGTAAAATTAAGATAAATATGGTGGGCCCTTTACAAACGCGTGTATATGGAGACCTTGCTTTACACCAAAAAATAAATTTATGTGGCTGCACATTCTGCATAATACATTTCCATCAATATTTAGTTTGTGGCAACAAGCCTCTTTTCTTATTGACCTGATTGCTTTTACACCTGTTAATCTGCTAGAAGCTTTTTGTCTTTGTTTCGCACTATGTTGTTCATACCTTTTATATCTTTATCAACGCAATGTGCTCATCACAACATTGCTATAAAAGTATTCCTGCGAGTGAAATTGAGAACAACCAACGTGCAGAAAGTACCAATAGACTTGAAGATTTGATGTGCGGCTTGCGCAACTGGCTATTCTAATAAGAATATTTCCTACCTACAACATTTCTGGTGGGAAGAAAGAGTCGGGTACGAATAGAGATACAAACTCAACAAATGCACAGAATGCGGTAGTAAACAAACAATATATTACAAGAAATGCTCCTGCAAGCGGGCCGCATACCTTCACCAATTCACCCCGTACGAGCAGTCATGGCCTTGGCTGTTTGAATAATGTTCAAAAGATATCCGTGTTAATATTGTTCCAGAGGAAAGCATGCTCTGGTTAGGTAGAGGCAATATAGTGGGTTGACACAGCTTTGAGTTTTAGAACTATACATCAGAGTTTCGAGTCCTCTTTTTTGTCCACCTTGGCTATTCAAGATTGTAGACGGCCAAATTCATATTGCCTTACGTAGGTCCTCAGTGAAACTTAAAACAGTTATGGGGTGATTATATTCGCATAACTGCACTGTTATAAGACACACGGTAAGCTAACATGTTAATAGGATCAACGGACAGATTGCTCGAGAAGACGGCTGAGGCGCGAAATGTGAATCAACAATAGTGTCTTTCCTTGGCATCGGGTAATCAGAATGGTGCAGGAGTGACGACTTTGATGTGAATATAGGCGGAGGGTTTGTATATTTAGCTTTACTCTTAAGGCAAGTCAATTAGTAGTGCTTAGGCATGTAGCGAAAGAGCTGAATGACTTGTGTTCGTGAAAAATTAACTCTCTTCCACTTCAAAATTATATATCGGGTTTTACGCACCAAAACTAGTTTCTCATTACGAGGCAGGCCGTAGTGGGGAACACGGGGAATTCGGACCACCTGGGGTTCTTTAACGCACACCTAAATCTATGTACACCGGTGTTCTCTCATTTCGCCCGCATCGAAATGCGAGTGCCGTGACCGGGATCTGATCCCGCGACCTCGTGCTTAACAGACCACACCATAGCCACTAAGCAACCATGGCGGCTTAACTACATTCTACTTTGATATGTTTTTCGGTTTCTTTGTCTCTTAATAATTGTAGACCAAATCGTTATTAAAATTGCAGGGAAATGAACCACTGTTCCAAGCCAATGATTCAACGACCTCTTGGCCTTGCCACAAGAACACTTCCACAGGCCACTGAAGCAGTGGTCATGGAACAGACGTTAAACGTAGCGCGGCGTGAACAACAAAAGAAACCCAGCTCGACCAAGAAAGTACATTTCCAAGATCAAGCGGTGAACTTGCGCAGATCAACGCGTATTCGACGGCCAGTAGAGAGATTTGATCCTTCGTCATAGAAGGCAACAGCGAGATCCCTTATAGTTCACTTGTGAAGAAAAAGTTACTTGTCCAGTCTCTTCCACTCTTGTATCATTATTATTTGAAAACCGCAGCAATTGATAAATTATTAGTGCGTTTGCTGCCGTCATATGTCTTTGCAAGAATTGTGACTACTTGCATCTTCGGTTCTTCGTATACATTAGTTATCAAGCATCCGATTATAAGAGGAATGAGCACATCCGCATTTCTTGTAAAGAGCATGTGCCTCTGAAGCCCTTCAAGCCCGTCGTTATCTTTTTATGGGAAAGAGCCACATGAAATGCACACCTAATTAAGTTTGGCAAAATAATAGTTTGATACACTCGCTGCTTTTAATCACGTGGGGTGGCTTCTAACTTAAGTTGTGCCTCAGATACCCGACTTTCGCTTAGAAGTCGCACAATTGTCGTCCGTGTATTGGAACTATGATACCCTGCTCATAACTACTACTCCCAGTAAATATATTTGCTTATATCTTTCGCCCCTGCGTCATTGATCTTTTAAGCATATGAAAGTGGTTGTTTTTTATTGTTGACTGGAAGAAAATGTCCGGCCGAACCCACATGACGATGCTTCTTGACGTCACTACGATTTTAATATTGAAGCAATGCACACGCGACCAAAACGCGCCATGTATAAGGTGTGTATTGACTGGATGCTCTCCCGTGCGTCCCTGTGGCCACGCTGCGCCATCCAGTGAGGCTGCAGCAAAGTCACCGCGTCAGTATGTCCGGTGAACGTTTATTCAGATTATATGGACCTAAGAATAATGACGCGGAGTCAACTTCACCCACCACCAGGGAAATTTAAATAATTTTTTGTCACTGAAGCGACATTGAAGTGGGCCACGTAAGCAATGGCGCATTGACAAGCTTGTGGTAAAGCTAAACATAGGAGAGCAGTACTTACCCCGTGGCCCAAATTGATACCAAAGAGGTTCATTGAGACCTGCCAGATTCCCAGTTTTACATACCCCGTTATTGAAGTTGGGCTAACGAGGTTCATTGAAAAGCGGCCGATTAGTGGCAAATCACCAGTACCAAAAGTTGGCGTCAAAAGGGTAACTGATGAGTGGCACATACGGAATGTAGACCCGACAAGTTTTCCCGACGATTGGTTTCGAGCCCAATTCCATTATCACAGGAGCACGATGCTCTAAGCACTAGTTCATTGTTGACCCAGTGGCACAACTTGGCGGAAAAATGGTTAGCGACACCGACTAACGGACCAACCAACCGACACACCTACGAACACCGGAAAGTGCCTAAAGTAACCGAATAATGCCAATCGAATGAAAACTGATTTATTCGGCTTTAACCACATGGGTAACGAGCCGTACCATTCAGATATTCCAATAAGATTTTAGTGTTGACTACATTCAACTTCACTGCTTGCAATTTTCGTAAACAAAACGCAAGCTTCGGCGCATAAACTGATGTTAGCACTGTGTTGAAGTGGATAAATTTGAATCAATGACTTTTGTTATTTATCTAAGCAAAAATTTGGAGGTGGAAGACGCTTTCTTGGGGAACTGGTGAATGGTTATGGATCCGAAAGATTTCCGCTTATGTCGACCCAGTTTCAATCCAGCGACCTACCCTACCCTCGTTTTGTTAGTGATTGTCTTGAGCTAGCTCATGAGTGAAAGTTAAGTTGTTTCCATGCTGTCTTAACTACGAGAAAACCAAATCTGCATTGTTACAGTATGCGACAAGATTAAAATTTCATACAAATAGCGGAAATCATCAAGATTTCCATAACCGCTTAGGAACTTTGTCCGAGTCAAGTACAATATCTAAAGCCTGGCGAATAGATAAAAGAAAAATGCTACATTAGAGAGGAGCGACTCAAGCCAACATGCAAATGCCCTTTCGCTGAAGAAACAGCTTGTCATAAAAATGAGAGCAGCGCAGGAGACAGCGACAAACGAACAGGAAATATCAACATGCCGAAATATCTACCCTTTAATATCGTCACCAAAATTAACAATTGTGTTACTTGAGTAAAATTCAAGCAATTATATAAAACTGAGGATCGACAGGCCACAAAAAATTTTAAGAATAGTGCTAGCGCTAGCTTTCAAGACACACACGCGATAAGAAGCAGGGATGGGCTCCCCTTGAAATGCTTGAATCAAAATTAAAAACTTTGTTTTTGTGTTAGTATTCCTTGACTGTCCGTTTACCAGAGTGAAAATTGTTTTTAGGTGACTACACAGCTCTTCTCCTTGCGTTTTTCTCTCATCTAGGTTCTTCTAGTGCTGTGTCACCATAAAAATATGGTACCAACAAGCTCGCAGACAGAGCCTAATCAGTTGTTTTAAAGTCTGCACATGCCTTGTATGCGTAGTTTAAACTGTGCATCTTCGTTGAGCTTATACAAGGTGTCCTGACTATCATGCACCAAGATTTAAAGATGTGAAAATGCTACGTAGCTGGACAAAAGCAAGGTAATGTTGTCTACCGTGGCTTGGAGAGGCTCAAAGTACTTTTTGCATTCTGCTTATTTACATAATTATTCCTTACAATTTATTCAACTTGTCAAATATTGCAATTAGATGAAAAACGTCAGTGAGAAAATAGAGCAAATTAAAAGCTCCTGATACTGCTTCCTGTGGCAGCACGTATTGTCAAGTTATTTCCGGCGCCTTCAATATAAGCGGAATAATGCTCTGACAGTGTTGCTAACGAGCTAACTCTCAAGCCCTTATGCTTTCTGTGCTGTTGTCCCGCTGTGCTGGAACCCATATGTGCGCACATAAATAGGCGACAATATGGCACTGCCAAAGAATGACAAAAGCGGAGTGAGGTGACACAACATTTATTATATATTTTGCGAGTCGCAGTGGTAGCGGAACTTTGCAGGCAGGGCCACACTTTATCTTCTTCTTAGCTGTCTGTGAGCGTATCGTAAGAGTCGGGGTGCATTTATAGCATCGCTTGCATCATTAACAAATATTGAAGCCACGTAACTGTTTGTCAAAGACAATTCAATTTGCTCTCAACAATATCTACATACTTTAGTCCCGCGTGACAAATGGAACTATGCTTCACTTCCGGTGGACGTAAATTTTGTTTCTGGTCATTCAAAAATAAAACAAAGCCTCAGGAATGTCAGTGAAGGATGGTTTTCTCCATGCAAATCACGTTATAAATATTGTAAAAGCATCATCGATATCATTGGTCAAAGAAGGTAGGGCGCCTTATAAATAACTTTTTTATTTCGGATATAAGGGAGCTTGAATCTTCATGCTTATGAGCACACTGTGACTTTGTTGTTTAAATTGATAAGAAACGTACATATTCTAAAACATAACGTTTTATGTTAGCTATTGCGGCAGTTATGTCCGCGCTGCAAATCTGATCGTGAGTTTCTCTTCGAACATTTCCACTTTTGATTTTATGGTTCATTGTAGAGTAAGCACGTTATATTGAAGCGTAAGCTGTGATCCCTACTGCATCGCTTTCTCTATGAACTGACCTCTTCAGGCTTGTATCAAGTTGAAGTGTTTCTGATGCTGGCCCATTCTGCACCAATGTAGGGCTGCTCAATACTATTTAAGGGCGATTTTTCTCTTAAAGGGTCAACGACACACTTGTGCATCGATTATGAGCTTATCATTGTTACTGAGAGTGTAGGGGTGAATATGCGTCTAAAAAAACTGCTTTTCAGAGCACCCTTTAACACAAGATTGTTCTTTAAAATCGAGGCCTCAAAGCCCGTCCCAGCTACAGTGACTGCCATTTTGAAATGGTTTGTCTTTTATCAGCAATTGAGAGGCCGCCCTCAGTCGTTTCTTCCACCAACTACGCATCCTATGGCATCCAATGACGGAGGAAGGGCGTCGCCGTCGAATTGTGCCCGCAATGCTTTCACTCACTAAACTAAAGCAGCAGCAAACCGCTGAAACAGACTCTTGAAAACGAAACGACACATTGCAGCCTTGATGTATTTGCAGATTCCGAAATCACTTCTGGTGCGTGCTGTCCACTATAGTGTGAGCTTGGAGATTATCTTTCGCTACTCCGAGTAGAAAGGCTTCCGCGGGTCCATTTCACTTTGTCACGACTTATTGTTAGCATACTGCCGTACTATTGAAATGCGTCAGAAATGTTCAAATACAAATTTTTACTACACTGAACACGCTCAAATTTTCCCAGCTTGCTGTGGTAAGTTCACGATTTAACGTGCAATGCATGACACAACCTCCAAAATTTCGCGCAGTAGCATCTATAAAAACATGAGACAGGACTTTCCCTTTTCACCTATTGTATTTATAACTTGGAACAAAGCAAACAAGAGGCAGAACGTTACCCAGAACTAAGATTGGCAATTAACACGACAACCAGCCAGCCATACAAGTGTGTAGCGCAGAGCACTAACTGTATTTGACAGTGTTCGTTTCTATTATTTGTGAGTGGGTGTTCAGTTTAAGTCAGCAGAATATATTTTTTAACGAAAACTGCACCGTCTATATTTCCAAGTTGTCTTCTTTTTTTGTACAACTAATAAACATCAAGTGCTCGACCGGCGTTGTGGCGATGGAATAGTTATCAAACTGTGAAAATGGCAGTGCTTATAGACGAACTCCAAGCACCAAAGTTTGTTGGAGGCGTCGCACAGGTTCGGGTCAGCTACTCAGCTCCAAGGGCCTCCTTGAGGGCTGGCAGCACGTGAGTTTCCGGCAGCTTGGCGAACACGGGCACGAAGCTGCGGTCGGCAGCCTGCATCATTTCGAAGTAGGGCACTCCGCTGACATGAGAGTTTTGCGGGCTCGTGGCTATGCCTGAGAACGAAGGATACGCTCCCAGGGTCACCCCGACGCTCCACACTGGCTGTGGCGAGGAGGAGCTGCCGCCGACGTTGCCACTTCCTTCTCCACCTACGAGATGCTGGCTGAGCTTGCCGTTGAAAGAGACGCCGGAAAACGTCACAGTCACTCGGCCACGACCTTCAGGAGTTGTGACGTTGTTACCCGCGCAGTGGTAGTGGTATATGCCTCTCATAGTTGCATCCTAAAGAGAAGAATGAAGCACAAATGTTTTAATTGGCCTTATAAGCAAACTCGAGGACTAGAGGGGATTGGCGATTAGATTTTCTTAGGGAATCAATGCAGGCAATAGGCTCGGGTTTATTGGCGAATACCTGTTTTTGACCACGGGGATATTACGCTGATTTACAACCTTTCCTTCGTTTGTTTCTAAAAACACAAGTAAGAAATATACCGCAATGAATCCACTGAAGCTGCAAAATTGTGAACGACAAAACAATCATTCACGCGTAAGTAGCAAATAGGTGCAAAGAAAGCCAAAGTAAACCAATGTATTTACGTCAGACAAAAGGCTGCACATTAATATATTATTCGTCTTGGTATCGTGACTGAGTCGTAATCAAGCGTTTTCGCATGGCAATCTTTCTACCAAATGGGCTAACCAGGAGGTAACTACAAATTACGCTTAGAGGCTGTTTATCAATCCCTCTCCTGGCGAGAACCGTGAATAAGCAATAAGTTAAGCATGGATCAGCAATGTGGGCGAACTTTTACGACACATAAAATACTCTCCTATTACCACAAGTCAAGAAACACCAGGGCCATTCTAGGACTAGACTTGGAGAAAGCATTCGACAGCGTCGCTCACGAGTCGATCCTTAAACAAGTGTCTGATCTGAACCTGGGGGAAAGGGCCTACAACTACGTGAGGGACTTTATGAACGATCGCAAAGCCACCCTGACGGCTGGCGACCTCGAGTCCGAAGAACGAACCCAGGGAAGTACAGGTACCCCCCAGGGCTCAGTTATATCTCCGCTCCTTTTCAACTTAGTCATGCAGGGTCTCCCCAGCAAACTACGGGAAATCGAAGGAATCCGGCACGCTATATACGCAGACGATATAACGATATGGGCGGACCGCGGCAGTGACGGGCATATTGAACACGCACTACAAACGGCCATTCAGAAAGTCGAAGAGTACGTCCAAGGAACGGGCCACAAATGCTCCCCGAGCAAGTCCGAAATACTCCTTTACTGACCCACGCGCAGAGGCATGCCACCAAAGAGCTACACAGGACCCCGGGAGTACGATGAAATCCGCCTGTACACGCAAGACGGAAACGCAATCCCCAAAGCAAACAAGATCAAAATCCTCGGAATGATCATTGAGGCCAATGGAGCTAACGGCGAAACCGTGAGGAACATCGAAGGCAAAGTCACCAGCGCCACGAGACTCATAAAGAGAATAACGAATAGACACGCGGGCATGAAGGAAGAAAACGTCATTCGACTGATCCACTCGTTTGTTGTCAGCCACATCACCTACGCAGCCGCCTACCCCAACTGTTACGTCGCGGAAAAGAACAAGATCAACACGCTCATAAGGAAAACGTACAAGATAGCCCTGGGCCTCCGGGAATCGACGAGCACCGAGCTCCTGGCCCAGCTAGGCATATACAAAACCCTAGAAAAAATAGCCGAAGCACAACGCATCTCGCAGCTCGAACGCCTGTCGACAACTACGACTGGAAGGTACATTATGAACACGCTCGGCATAACGTACCACAACCAGCACGGCCAGAAAATGCAAATCCCCAACAAAATCAGAGAGACCATTACGGTGGCAACCATCCCAAGAAACGTGCACCCCGATTACAACCGAGGTAGAAGAAAGGCAAGAGCCGAGGCTCTGCTCCGTTCATTCGGCAGGGAGAGAAACGCGCGCTTTGCTGACGCAGCCGAATATGCGAACGGCCAAAAATACACCGACGTAGTCGTAGACGCAGAGCCAAAAATCAGAACCACATGCAGCGAATACACCAAACGCTCGGAAATAGCGGATGAAGTAGCGATTGCGCTGGCCCTCACAGAACAGGAAAGCAAAGCCGTACTAAGTGACTCGCAAGCGGCAGTAAAGAATTATGCCAAAGGTCGAATTTCCAAGGAAGGCCTGTCCATTCTGGCCAAAGCGGGCAGATCCAAAACCGCGAGCTCGAGGATCATATGGTTCCCCGCGCACGTCACCACGGAAGGCGACGCGCTCCCGAACCTAAACGAGACGGCGCACCGGACGGCGCGAGACATGACCCGCTGCGCCGAACAGCGCAACGCCTCTCGCACGATAGCGAACGCTTCTCGAGCAGAACGGGACAGGCTCACCAGATACAACGACATAACCAGTGCATATTTGAACGCCAGAAGGATATACACACCGCCGAGTCCCAAATTGAACTGGAGGCAGGCCGTCGCCTGGCGACAACCCCAGACGAACACCTTCCCTAATCCATTCCGTCTGAAACGTATCTTCCCAGATAAGTATCAGGACGACACGTGCAAATTTTGCCAGGAAGGACCAGGAACACTCAAACACATGCTGTGGGAGTGCAATGTAGTCATAGGAGGGATGCAGTTACTCCGGAGACCCTGTCGTCAAGGTGGGCCGCCGCTCTGCGCAGCTCGGACCTCGGAATCGAGACTTGGGCAGTCCAGCAAGCCCGTGACGCGGCGTTGAGGCAGGGCCTTCACGTTCCCCCGTGGGAGACCTGAGCTCAGGTCGCGTTAAACCTTGCGGGACGTACAAGGAGAAGGAAAAGAAGTCGTGTTTGCTCCTACGTACTGCGCATGCGCACTACTATCTCAGAGGTTTCCTGCGCACGCAGAGCTGATGTGGACGCCCAAATGGTTGTTGACAATGACAACATGTATTGATCAAGGAAAAGTAATCCTAGTGGAAGTGGAAGGCAAGTTTTTTTTCGGCGCTACGGTGCGGATGACAATGAAGATAAGGAAGTGGCTGATGACGTAGTCTTCTACGAAGAAGTTTACGGCAATGACGACGTATCAAAAAGCACACATACAGCAAACCTGTTTCAAGCTTGTAGCTGCTTTTCGCTTTAATACGCGCACTTTAAGAAAACTTACGGCCTTTGGCATATACCTCGTTCAAATAGTAATCGTCATCTGCATGGCTGTTTCATGAAAACACGTTGTTCGCTGCTTTCCTGTCAAGCATGGTATGCCACGCTATTTATGCTTTGCCACGTTGTTTGTTACCTGGAGGTACTAGGCGTGCAGCCTTAAATAAAAAATTGGCCTGAAAGCCCGATGACATTTATTTTTGAGGACACGCTAACCTCGAAAGGGTGGATGTTTTTCTAAGAGCGCAGTTGCGCTTGCAGTAATCAGATATTCCCTGTTATTTGTCACGCATGTACTAATTGAACGATGTTTGACAGCACAACAGCATATTTTCTCATTGTGCAAATTGAAAAAAAAGAAGTGTAATGACGTACGCCGACTAATGTTAAGGCCACCCTTTAAAAATGCATTCAAATAATACAATATTAGCACAATGAGGCCTCGCTACAGCTTCGACATTCGAGCCTTCTGCTAGAAACGACTCCTGTATCCACCCAATGCAAACAAGTCTCTGAAAGCTGGGTTACTGGGTTTCACAAAAAAAGATAAGCCTGCAACTCTGCTGATAAGTCAAGCAACATTTAGCCATTTAGTATGCCTGCTTTTAGATTTCTGCTACATGCTCGTGACGATTCTGCAGAAAGTATCAAGCAGATAAGATTGTATGAGAACTGCAATCGAAATATTGATTTAATTGTGTACACAAACACCTACAAGAGAACTAATCATATCACAAAAACAGGAACTAAAGCACTCCTTACTATGGTTGCCATGTGGAAGTGTTGATGCACCGTTTTTACATCTTACGTATTGCATAACGGACAAAGGCTACCAAGATAAACAAAGTGTAGCAAAGTAGGCTAACCTGCAACAGTGATACCAGAAAATTTGTGACCGCTTTCATGCATTGCAACGCAAGTACTGCGCATATGTCAAGCTATGTTGCTTGCTGTGCATGTGTCCTTCACAAGAGTGCAAACATTTGAGCTGACATTGAGATTCATGCAACACTGACGCATCTGTCCCCTAAGTTAAATTATGGGGTTTTACGTGCCAAAACCACTTTCTGATTATGAGGCACGCCGTAGTGGAGGACTCCGGAAATTTCGACCACCTGAGGTTCTTTAACGTGCACCTAAATCTAAGTACACGGGTGTTTTCGCATTTCGCCCCCAACGAAATGCGGCCGCCGTGGCCGGGATTCGATCCCGCGACCTCGTGCTCAGCAGCCTAACACCATAGCCACTGAGCAACCCCGGCGGGTGTCCCCTAAGTTAGAAATATTGTGAGTTTCTATAACCAATAACGTCCATTCATTATGAGTTAATGCATATTCCGTATCCCTCATTCTTTTAAAGCTCTATGTGATCCAATGGAAATGTATGTGCCATTTTTAACTGTACAGCACGATATACATCACACCAGTTACAAACATAGTGCGGGTGCTATCGTAGTCTGCAAGACCGGCATTTGAACTGCTCACCGTGCCCACTCCTATGACGAATGGGAAGTGCCGTACGTCATCCCTACACACGGCTTGCTGCGCAGTCACGTTGACGTCGGTAAGAAGCAGAGGCGATAGGGTGCCGTTGTACAGGACGTACCCGGAAGAAGAAACACCGGGCACAGGAACGCTCTCGGGTAGGGTGGTTCCCACCCTAGCCACGGCATTATGCAGCAGGCTCCGGGCCTCCTGCAGAGCACTTTCCGTGCACAGATCTGGGCGCTGGGTGGTCGGCGGCTGTTCAGAATGCGTTGGATCTGCAGTGTCGCATAAACGTCTTGAGCATAGGTGTGAAGCCTATATAATTTAGCGATTCACTTCGCTCGATTCTATTCTTTTTTTTTCATTCAGCGTTCCCGAACGGGCGATCCTGTAGTGATAAGATAGGCGGAGCACTGCCCAGACCTTGAGAAAGCACGGAATTAAAAAAGAACCTAAATAGAATTGGTACTTTATACCGGCCTAATTTGCGGGACTGCTGTAGGTGCAAGATTTATGGGAATCAACGGCAAGAAGCCCATCGTGTACAGATCGTCAAGCAAGCTTTTCAGCAAGCGATTGACGAGAAGGCTCCCAGGACGAATTTGTCAGGGATAACTTGAAACACGAGATTAAACCTCGCGAAAACAAACGATCGCTCGTGACATCTTCAATTTCCGATGCACGTGCTCATCGTGGCAACAGCTGCGTTCTCTGGGTTTAACTTTGTTCGCATCTGCTCGAATATAGATGCATCGCCATAAACAAAAGCCGACAAACATAAATTTGCAAATTTCTGCGCTGCCCAAATTAACAAGCGCTGATTGCCGCAAATCATGAATCGCAACGTTGCGGGATATATTTCGTGATATATTACAATTTCAAATACAAAGCACTTCTTTCAGCCTGTGGACTCGATTGCACCATTGTATCAGTCTGCATAACATTCAGAAATGAGTGCACGTGTTAGCTAACGGAGCGTTGCCATTTCTTTGGCGTGTTGGTAAACTGAAAGCATATTTAGAGTCAGCAAACTAGGACGGAAGGGAGCGCATTGTGTTGTCGTCTCCCTTCCGTCCTTGTTTGCTGGCGCTAAATATGCTAACGGCGCGATAATAAAAATAATTAAGATAGCCATTCAATATACCACCTCAAAAAGTTCTGGAAGCAGTAGCAGCTAGTTGCGGTAACACCAATACTTTCCGCGACATGAACCTTCCATAATCCTTTATTCCTAATTGTTTTTGATGGCTGCAGGACTGGACTTATGTTGGCAGTAATGAGAAGGATATAAATATATAACTGAAGAGTTATAAACTTGCTGTATTTCATCTGTATGTCTATTGGAAGATAGAACATATTTGAATGCCAACTTCTCTTTGACAACGTTAGAAAGATCCGTTCCACTGACAAAACCACCAATATGCAAATTGTATCTTGCAGCACAAGAGCGAAAATTGTAAGGAACACGCAAAATTTTGAAGTGGCGGATAAAAGAAATAAATTTGACTAAATAAAAGGGGCAGTTCATGGTGCCAAAGCAATCAACAGTTCTCAAAAGCTTTAGTTGCGGAGTTCGTTGCAAGTGCTTGTAATAACTAGGATTATGCTTTCGCGATCATTGGATGAAGTGCATCAAAACACGAATGATTTACGATTTTTCATGATGTTCAAGTAACAATGTAATTGGTCGCTTGCATTTCGCATACTGGTGACAGTGGCAACCACATATTTCATGCACTAATCAAATATTTGAGCACTTTATTCGAATGAAATTGCTGCCTACGAAATGAGACACTCTACCGCCACATGTGTGCGTTCTACACGTGAGCCACTCACGACAGCCACTCTTTCGCGACACAGAAAAGATCCTGACAGCGACCATGACAGCGTGCAGGGCAGATGACAAAATCAATATCTAACTGATTGCATAATAAGACCCTTCTACTAAGCAACGCAATCAGAGCGTTTAGGCTTAGAAGATCCACGCCTTTATTCCGAGCTCCTAAAAACTAAGGGCAACAATATTTTAGGTGACAGTGTCCCATGCGATGTTCTCGGCACTCGGCATGCCTTTCTTCAGGGACCGAATTCATGGAGCTTTGCATGTTTGAAATAGGCCATCTATATTTGCCAATAATATGTACGACATTACGACTGGCTTTCCTGTGCTTTTACGAACAGTTCTATAATAACGTTTTAGTGACTGTGCGCCCTGCATATTAGGGCCATGATTATTTATGGTGCGCTGGGCGGAAACAAATTAGCATTCACAGTCAGCGCTTTTAAGAAGTAGCTATACTATTCCCCTCGTTCCCTAAACAAGAATACAGTGAGAGATAATCCCCTCGAGTGAAGCATATGGCAAGCCAGCTAACCCACGGAAAGACCTATGGGGCCTCACCACTAAGAACGTTTTTTCAGTGCATCATTCCTCGTAACATATATCTGTTCTTTGTCTTTGCCAGTAGTCTGTGTTGGAGCACTCTTTTCATATGTACTGCTTGTCATGCTGTCTGTGCAATGATGTTGTTTTTTTCTTTCTCTGTGCTCACAGCGTATTCGTTGTTTTGAACGAGACAAGGCCCCAGTAACAATATATTCATGCATGCCAATCACTAACGCCACACCTAGAACACAAGGAAGTCCTCCAATACAATACGGCGCAAATTTTACGATTGTTTTGGCCTGCACGGCAAAAAAACTAATTCTGAAGTTTTCAAAAAGAAAATTCTATTTTACCACTTACTTATCGCAAACGCTTCATTCTCTCGTATGGCAAACATCGTCAGCTGACCTGGCAAATGCTCATTCACGCTTTATCATTCAACAGGTAAACACTGTGATGCGAATCGATGAAAATGGCTCCACGCAAGCAGACATGGCTCTTCTGCATTTTATGCGTCTGCTTAAGCACCCTCATCATGGTCAGAATGGATAGGAAGGGCTGACACATACAAATGACTGAAAGTAATTAAACAATGTGCCCCCACAATTCAATCACATGCGCTTTTTCTGACCAATTCAAGTCCGTGAAATACATTTTTCCATTTTTCACAGCTAGCTGCCAAAGCTGAGTTGTGTTTCTCGCTTGCACTTTTCTGTAAGCTAATTTTGGGCAACAAACTCGCATTTCTTTATGTCGCCACAACATGCTTTCCTGCCGATGCGAGGCAATAGTTCTTGTGGAATATAAAGTGCCGCAAGCTCAAACAACCTGAGAGGCATAATATACTTGATATTCGTATGATATTTCCGCAAACAATTCTGATGAGATAGTTAAATCATGATTACGTGTCAATGTCTCATGAATACGTGTCAATTTGTGCGGAGTTGAAATTTAAAATTTCAACTCCGCACGCAATGAAACTGCACTTCTTTAGCAACTTTAAAGTCTCTTAGAAGAAAGATGAATCGCTCTAGTCCATAATTTCTCACTCTGGCTTGCAGAACAAAAGAAGGACTTAATACAAAGCAGGAATTACTGACGAAGAGAACTTGTCTTTTGCAGGTACTCCCCTTGTGTCCGGTTTCGCACTACCACCCATGTATCCTACAAAGTCTGTACCCTCTGCTATATTCTGGCGTAAAAGCTAGGATGAGCTAGCACGGAATATCGGCAGTATTATGCAACGCACCCTTTCATTTTTTCTTTTATTTTACCTTCGTAATTAGGTAGTAGGACACCACGCCTACGTTAACGCCCTCATCGTGCGCTCGTTACGATGGGTGATAACACCACAAAACAGTCGATCTAAAAGAATCCTTCCATAATATGGCCCGTGAGCGAAATAAAGACCGTACGCACACAAAAAAACAAATAACAATCATGCTGTGTTGCTAGCCCACGAAGTACTTAGAAACTAGGAGATGCGTAATACGGGCAGAGTGCCGGGTGTCAACATTGATTTTTTCAGCATTTTATAAGTTAACTACACCGATGGATGCACTTCTATTTCGTCCAAATCACTAGTTGTTAACACTAGGAAAAATAAGAACGGTAAACAAGTAGATCCCTGCGCGCAACCTCAAGCAGACTGCTCTAGGCATGAATTTACTTATTTTCTCTGACGCACAAGCTAACCCAGCAACATATTCTCCTTAAGCAAATTCTTTACAGTAAGGTTATACGTTCGAAAACTAAACACGAGTATTTCAATACTCCGTTCTCCGCTGCGTAGACCTAATAACACTAACCAACGGTCACCAAGAATAACACATGGGCCAGCTAAAAGATTGACCTGTACTTTCAATGGTCATCACTGGTCTTTGCCGGTCGAACCGGGTGCGCAAAGCGAACTTATAAATGTCAAAATGCTCACCTAGTGCTGTCGCAAGCAGTGCTAGCAACAGTCCCATAAGCGGCGACCGCATGCCTTCGGCGATTCGTCCGCTCAACACCGCGACGATGGGACCCACGCGCAATCTGGCCTTCTTCCGCTGTCACTGGCCCGGAGCTGCTTCGCTTTCGCTGTTCGCACGAGGGGCCGTGAAGGGGCATCTCCTATTTCAGCCATCGTCCTTGATATCTTTCGCGCATAGTCCCGCCGCCTCGGCCGGAGAGGCTGTCTGGGTGCGGCGGGCCTGACGCGACACCACGCATAGGGGATAACGATGTGGAGAGAGCCGAGTTTGAACCAAGCGCGCGAGCAAGCACAAAATTAGAAACACCTACGGCTCCGAATTCAAGAGTAAGCGATGACGTTGTTTCATTCAAGTGAAGGGCACGCAGTGTATGTTCACGCCTGGCAACATGTTTACGCACATACAGAACGCAACAAACCTATTGCATGCCTTGGAATGACACCACCACTTGGGCATGGAGTCCCATAGGTGCTGCCTAATGATCTGACATCGCTGTTTGTGTGTTCCTCATGCATGGAAATCATACTTCAGCGTTTCGTAATGACCTCCTGTGCAAGCACGTCAAACCGCTGTTTTTTGCGAATTTATGCTGCGATGTCATGCAACATCCGTGCTCCATTCGTTGTAGTTCATTTTATAACTACTGCTCTGCACGTTACATTCTCTAACATGATTACTGTACTGCGTTTACTGCTAAAAATATCCGACAGAGCCGATCTTGCGATCACTACAGACGTTAATGCTATTAGTATTAAAACAATGATGCGGCACATCGTATTACTGAACGAAGCTTTATTTTTTCCGAGTTCATTCTGAGGTTACCATTACTTTGGTTTTATGCGACATACACTGCCTCTAGGATAGGCCCATTTTTGCCGCACTTGCTCGCCGGGGAATGCCGTGGCCACTGCATGACAACGATGCAGTAATGACGAAGGAATGACAAAGAAGAAATTACGTCAGTGGAACTTTCAATGACAGAGTGACAATGATGGCATGACTACAATGGGATGACCATTCTGCATTGGTGACGATGGTCTAAATATGACAGCATGACAACGGTAGCTAGAGTACAATATACGGGTGACGTGTTTACGACGACGTTGTGTTAACGACAACTGTATAACAAAAATTGAATAACGAAGCTGGAAGGACGGTGATGAAATGACCGCGACTGTATCACATCCACTAGCACATATCAGAATAGAATACGAAATAGAAATGGCTAGTGGCAAGGCTAGCAGGCAACTTTGACCACTGGGTTAGGGTAAGAGGATAGATAGATAGATAGATAGATAGATAGATAGATAGATAGATAGATAGATAGATAGATAGATAGATAGATAGATAGATAGATAGATAGATAGATAGATAGATAGATAGATAGATAGATTCAACTTTCATGAAGTAGGCGAACAATGCTAATCGCATTAAAGGGCTAACATTTCCATGCACTGACCAAATTCCTGTAGTGTTATCAGCGTTAAACGCGAAGAGAGACATCCATGACACGCGCGCTAAATATATCCTGACGTTTCGCTGGGCGAATAGAAATATATTTAGAAAAAACATAAATGGTACCCAATGCCAGAATAACACCAATGACGGCGAGTTTATCAGGTACCAAATGCGGCAAGCAAACTCAGGCGGCAAACTGGCCGGTCGGCAACTAATGCAAACTCTACCACGTGTAGGCGAGTGACGTGTGTAACTGTGCGCTAAGGAGAGAGCCACCTCGGTTCACATCCTTTGGGACTGTAGCATAAATCCGCGAGAAGCCAGTGAGAAGACGGCGATCCCGCCGCAGCTAGAGGCTGCAACGAGGAGCTATGACCAACAGACACAACTCAAGGCCGTCCAGCAGGTATCGGCAGCTCTAGAGAGGCAGCGACCGCGCAAAACCGAGGAGAAGGAGGGCAGCACCCCCAGGAGTGCAGCGGTGGCGTAGAGGAAGAACACCCGCCTCGCGTGCAAGAGGTCCGTGGTTCAAATCCCGGTGCCGGCAATTTTCGACCGAATTAGAAAAAAATCCGCGTGTTGATAAAATTGCACAAACAGGCCTGGAGTATGGCCTGATCCCGGTGACAAGAACCGGTAACGCGCTCCCTCACCAGAGAAGGATTTGCCACCCTGGTGCAGTACTTGTCCACAACCTCCTATATGACCACAACACTGAAAACCCGGCCCTCAGTCCCCAGCAGCTGCGAAGCAAGTGACCATGGCGGCGGTCGGACCTGCGACACAGCAGAGGGTGCTAAGAATCCCTGGCTCCGGACAGGTCGCCATTGGAATATGAACCTGGCAACGTTTAACGCTTGAACGTTATCTAGTGAGGCGAGTCTAGCAGTGCTATTGGAGGAATAGGCCTCAGTGTAGTTAGGAGGCCAAAGAAAGCATATACAGTGCTAAAAAGCGGGCAGGTCCTGTGCTACCGGGGCTCAGCGGAGAGACGAGAACTAGGAGTCAGATTCCTGATCAATAAGAATATAGCTGGTAACATACAGGAATTCTATAACATTAATTAGAGGGTTGCAGGACTTGTTGTGAAACTTAATAAGAGGTACAAAATGAAGGTCGTACAGGTCTACGCCCCTACATTCTCTCATGATGACCAGGTAGTCGCAAGCTTCTATGAAGATGTGGAATCGGTGATGGGTAGAGTGAAAACAAAATACACTATTCTAATGGGCCACGTTAATGCCAAGGTAGGCAAGAAGCAGGCTGGAGACAAGGCCGTGGGGGAATATGGCATATGCACTAGGAATAGCAGGGGAGAGTTATTTGTAGAGTTTGCGGAACAGAATAATATGCAGATAATGAATACCTTCTTTCGCAAGCGGGATAGCCGAAAGTGGACGTGGAGGAGCCCGAACGGCGAAACCTGAAGTGAAATAGACTTCAAACTCTGCGCTAACCCTGGCATCATACAAGATGCGGACGTGCTCGGCAAGGTGCGCTGCAGTTTAGTAAAGCAATAAAGGGGGCTAGTTGGTGAACGTTCATGGTTATATTGCGCTCAGTTTTACAAACACGATATTAAGGTAGGACAGGTCCACGTCCTGTCCTTCCTTAATATCGTGTTTGTAAAACTGAGCGCAATATAACCATGTGCGCTGCAGTGACCACAGGGTGGTAAGAACTCGAATTAACCTAGACCTCAGGAGGGAACGGAAGAAACTGGTACATAAGAAGCCGATCAATGAGTTAGCGGTAAGAGGAAAAATAGAGGAATTCCAGATCAAACAACAGAACAGGTATTCTGCTTTAACTGAGGAAGAGAACCTTAGTGTTAAAGCAATGAACGACAATTTTTTGGCATCATTAAGAAGTGTGCAATGGAAGTCGGTGGTAACTCCGTTAGGCAGGATACCAGTAAACTATAGCAGGAGACGAAAGTCTGATCAAGAAACGCCAATGTATGAAAGCCTCTAACCCTACAGCTAGAATCGAACTGGCAGAACTTTCGATGTTAATCAACAAGCGAAAGACAGCTGACATAAGGAAGTATAATATGAATAAAATTGAGCATGCTCTCAGGAACGAAGGAAGCCTAAAAGCAGTGAAGAAGAAACTAGGAATTGGCAGGAATCAGGTGTTTGCGTTAAGAGACAAAGCCGGCAATTTCATTACTAATCTGGATGAGATAGTTCAAGTGGCCGAGGAGTTCCGTAGAGATTTATCCAGTACCAGTGCCACCTAAGACAATAATGGAAGAGAAAATAGTCTAGAGGAATTCGAAATCCCACAGGTAACGCCGGAAGAAGTAAAGAAACCCTTGGGAGATATGCAAAGGGGGAAGGCAGCTGGGGAGGATCAGGTAACAGCACATTTGTTGAAGGATGGTGGACAGATTATACCCTGTATACGCCCACCCTGTATACGCAATGCCTCATGACCTCGAGCTTACGGGAGGCTTGCAAAAACGCTAACATATTCCTAATCCATAAGAAAGGGCACTCCAAAGACTAGAAAAATTATAGACCGATCAGCTTACTGTCAGTTGCCTAGAAACTATTTACTAAGGTAATCGTAAATAGAATCAGGAGCACCTTAGACTTCTGTCAAGCAAAGGACCAGGCAGGACTGCGTAAAGGCTACTCAACAATAGACCATATTCACACTATCAATCAGGTGATAGAGAAATGTGCGGTATATAACCAACCCTTATATGTAGCTTTCATTGATTACGAGAAAGCGTTTGATTCTGTCGAAACCTCAGCAGTCATGGAGGCATTACGCAACCAGGGTGTAGACGAGCCGTGTGTAAAATTACTGAAATATATCTATAGCGGCTCCACAGCGACCGTAGTATTCCATACAGAAAGCAACAAAATCCCAATAAAGAAAGGCGTCAGGCTGGGAGATGCGATATCTCCAATGCTATTCACAGCATGTTTACAGGAGGTATTCAAAGACCTGGATTGGGAAGAATTGGGGATAAAAATTAATGGAGAATACCTTAGTAACTTGCGATTCGCTGATGATATTGCCTTGCTTAGTGACTCAGGAGACAAATTGCAATGCATGCTTACTGACATGGAGAGGCAAAGCAGAAGAGTGGGTCTAAAATTAATCTGCAGAAAACTAAAGTAATGTTTCACAGTCTCGGAAGGGAACAGCAATTTACAATGGTTAGCGAGGCAATGGAAGTGGTAAAGGAATACATCTACTCAGGGCAGGTAGTGAAGGCGGATCCGGATCATGAGACGGAAATAATCAGAAGAATAGGAATGGGCTGGGGTGCGTTGGGCAGGTATTCTCAGGTCATGAACAGCAGGTTGTCATTATCCCTCAAGAGAAAAATGTATAATAGCTGTGTCTTACCAGTACTCACCTACGGGGCAGAAACCTGGAGGCTTACGAAAAGGGTTCTACTCAAATTGAGGACGACGCAACTAGCTATGGAAAGAAGAATGATAGGTGTAACGTTAAGGGATAAGAAAAGAGCAGATTGGTTGAGGGAACAAACGCGAGTTAATGACATCTTAATTCAAATCAAGAAAAATAAATGGGCATGGGCAGGACATGTAATGAAGAAGGAAGATAACCGATGGTAATTAAGGGTTACGGACTGGATTCCAAGGGAAGGGAAGCGTAGCAGGGGGCGGCAGAAAGTTAGGTGGGCAGATGAGATTATGAAGTTTGCAGGGACGACATGGCCACAATTAGTACATGACCGGGGTTGTTATAGAAGTATGGGAGAGGCCTTTGCCCTGCAGTAGGCGTAACCCGGCTGATGATGATGACTTCAGGAATGGGGCGGCGGCTCTCTCGGACCCGCGGAAGTAGCGAGGAACCACGGCCTCGAGGAGCACAATGCACGAGACTGACGTAGTGGCCGCGTCGCGGTAAAAGCTTGTCCTCCCTGCATGGAGGGAGCCTAACCGACTCTGCAGGCATTTTCGCTAAAGTTGCTCTCTCCTTCTCTCTATCACGTAAGCAAACTGCATGCACTGGTAAACCAACGGAAGCACGCAGCAAAGCAAAAATAATAGGGTAACGATAATGGTCCGCCAGGTCTGAGCAACTTAAAACCAACCAGAATACGTAAACAAAAGTAAAGTTGATACTGGTGAAAAGGGGTGTGGTATCTCATAATCGCCGTAAAATAGAGATTAATTAGGAAAGATTTGCAACACAGAAATTGCTCCTGTCGTTGCCCCACTACCACGGTCTAATAGCTAAGATACTCTAAGAACCACTAACATATCTGAATTCTTTTCTGATTAGACAAGTAGACGGTGTGCTGACTTACCTACAGCGTTTTCAATTATTTTGGTATTTTGTACAGCAAACGCTCATGAGGCTCCCTAAACAGCTTTGGAAACGTGAAGTTCTTAAAATCCGGCGTCTACCAGCACGTTTTGGAATGGATGGACACCATGCTACCTGTCTCTATCCGGCCTTGTGTTGAGGCGCCTACCAGTCTGTCCCATGCAGCAGCGACCACAATACGAGGGCGCATTACTGACCACGCCTACTGAACACTTTACGAACTGTTATGTGGGAAACTTCACATTTAGCAGTGCTGGAGTTTTCTTGGTTTGCAGAAACTCCCCAGCTTGTTCCGAGTGGGAAAAAGTACATGAACCTGCGAAACGCTGTTTCTACTACAGCATGTAATATGAGCCAGCCTAGCGTTACACTTTTTTTCACTGACTAAGGGTGCTATAACGTAAAGCTATTCCAAACTTTTCTATTCAAATTCTGCAATCAGTCCTTCGCGATTTATCAAAAACTTTTTTGGACCACTCCCGCTTCGCCTTTCTGGGATAGCTTCCAATCTGACTTGAAGTGTGCGCCCTGATTATGCATGATCCAACGGAAAAATAAAAAAAACAATTATGTCTGATGCTACGCCTCTTAGCCATTAAGCTGCTGCTATCGGTCAAAAGCTATCAAGCTGCACCCACTTCACCTGTCTGTCACTTCATGTCAAGTAGCCGCGAAAAATCACTGCGTAAAAGGGACGCATACCTGTTAGACAGGCATTAATATGCTTAACCCAACCGGACTTTTTCTGAATAGACGGAGACTGCCCCGTTCCGAAAGGAATAACAGATGGCTGCCGCCAATTACTCAGGCACTGGATATACACACCTGCCGGAGAGCATGAGTTTATTTGCGTATAACAAAAGTTTTCGTGTGGCCGTATAATGTTATCGCACCATCTCGGCACCTATACGACATCATTCCTCCAGCTCTATTTTGCTGAAGATCCGTTTCAGCGGCACTTTGAAGTCCCCCTTGCATACCGCCGCAATTTTAGACAAGCCACTGCAAGCTAAGAAGAAAAAGCGGACCAATCGTAGACGTCGGCACCTCCCTCTCCACCCCGTTAGCTTTCTTGAGTGCGCTGACTCGGCCACATCGAAGCCCTCTCCACTTCAGCGTGCTCCTTGCCTTTTGTCAGTCAACTATATACGAAAAACCGATCAATGTAAGCAATGATATTTGTTTTGAAAGTAAAGAAACGTAACCTCATATAAACGAGGACAGCGTTTGATTGGGCTGTTCGGGTAACGCTGCGGATCACCAACCGATTCTTGCGTCAGCGGTTACGTAAATATGGTGTCACGAGATTGGAATAAAAACTTATTAGAATTGTTTTGCGTTGTAGGGCCCCAAGTCAAGTATTATTTGCTTGGGAACCCATGTGGGGTCTCCTTGTTCACAATGCAGTAGACAAAGGGTCGTCGTCAGTACGCCGCGCGTGACGCAGTGACCGGGAGTAAACTTAGGGCGTGGTGCTATCCGTACGTACTATTTGGTGTCGACGGTATCAGTAAAAATTCAAGTAATAACTTCATCACGTTTCCTTCTGTGGCGACCACTGACGCGTAGTACTATATGATGACCTCCTGGTGCTTGTGTGGGAGCTCCGCCTATGCCTGCGACAAAAGACTTTTCTTCACCATCACGCTGGTACTCTGTGAGACGTCTCGCGAATTTGTCAGTCCCCCCGTGTAATGACACTGTGGCTACGTCCCACAAGACAATGTGTGCTTCACCGCAAAGCAGCAGCTAGACTGTGGCATTGGGTAATCCGGCGGAATTCCGAGAACCATTCCAAGACAGCCGAACTTCCAGAAACCGAGCAAAAAAAGAAAAAAAAAGAAAAGATGCTTCAGCACAGCGTGTCAGGCGAAAAATATGCGCAAGAAGCAAACATCGCGCTTGGGGCGGTGTCGGGTAACCGCGGGTCCGAGACGGCAGTGTGAAGCGGGACGCGCTCGACTTAGCATTTCGAGTGCTCTACCACACCCGCTAGTTTACGCTCGGTCATGCGCCGTTCACACCAACGCGGCCTGTCACTGTTGCCACCGATGATACTTACGGTATCTCAAGCCTCTGCCTTCGCAAGAGTTACAGCGTCTATTTCTACTGGTGTAGAAACCTACTTTGTATGCTGGTTGTACAATCTAAAAACCTAAAATCATTGAAAGAACCCTCCTCCCCCGTCACTACTTCGTCTGACGTATTATCCCGGCTGCTTTAATAAGTTGCCTTAAAATTTCATGTGATGTTAATTTCAGCGTGTTATGTTACTGTGCTGTCTTTTTTTCTTTCACTGCGCAATGGGCTGTGACAGGGGTACTCATTACCTTGCAGTTCTATTTCATATGAGCTCCCTTTTTCGAACGCAGAATGTTATTTCAGCTCAAATGATCGATCCTTGTGCTCCCAATCCCCACTAATCTATGGCCCTCGGGCCATTGTAGGTGTTGTGTACATACATACATACATACATACATACATACATACATACATACATACATACATACATACATACATACATACATACATACATACATACATACATACATACATACATACATGTTAGAAATGCCTTACAGATGCAATGAGAGCTATTCTGTTCACTTTGGGTGCAGTATTGCTACAACATTGCGCAACTATTCTGCAAGGAAATTTAAAATTCAATTACATAAAAATGTATTTTTTATTGAAATGAAAATAAAAGAGACGGTCGCCTTATTATGGTGACGGCTTCATACATACATACATACATACATACATACATACATACATACATACATACATACATACATACATACATACATACATACATACATACATACATGCATTCACACATACATACATACATACATACATACATACATACATACATACATACATACATACATACATACATACATACATACATACATGCATGCATGCATGCATACAGACATACATACATATATACATATATAAAAATGTTCTAGATTCACTGTTTTACAATACAGAGATATCAAAAGACATTGTGAGGATGCACAGTGCTCAAAAACTTCTTGATGACCCAAAGCACTAACGCCAGTCATATGCCAGTGGAGAGAATTGAAACGTAATTTCGAGAAACCTAATTACTTACACACAGATTCCATTCTGGAAGTTTATCAATGTAGTCACAATCTTGCGTATTTTCAATACTGAACACCCTCGAACACGACCGACGGTTGGCAATTACTTGCTGACACGGGCATTCCAGCAATGAAGATCGAGACCAACTTCCGCGGCCTCCCCAGGAATCAAGGATAACAAATTACCGTCTCCCCCATTCCGCGCAATGTACATCCACAGCGCAGCGTCGGAAGAAGACGAATCAGAGACTTGGCCCTCCTTCGGTCGAAGAGGACCCAAAAGAGAACTGTTTTGTCGACGCCGCCCGATACAGAGATAGTCGAAGATACACGGCCGTCTCAGTTGATCACGACGGAATAATCATCAGCGCGGCTTCGGTCGAATGCGCCTCCTCAGGGGCGGTCAAGCAAGTGGCGATAGCCATCGTGTTACTTGACGGACAGCATCCAAACGTTTTTAGCGACTCCTGAGCTGCCGTGCGGGCTTTCACCCTCGGCTACATCACGAAGGAAGCCCACTGTATTCTCAAGAGCAAAATGATCACCCCACATACGCTAACGTGGTTTCCAGCACACATCGGGTCCTTTGAAGAAGGGCTCACCAACCTAAATGAGGCGGCTCATTCCAAGAACGTGGTCTCACGAGCCGTGCCCATGGAGAATCACCCAAGACCCCGACACCCTTTGATAGTGGTTCTCCCACCACGCACAACGAGATCACGCTACGCTTTTACCTTAGAGGAAGTAGTATGTCCGCTCCCACACAAGGAATTGACCTAAGCGCAGACAATCACTCTGAGACTCTCGCCGACGGGGATTTAACGCAACCAATTTTTATCGCACCCGAACTACCCAGACACGTGTATCAGCATTACCTGCCCCCCAGTGCGACGATTCAGCCAACTTGGAGTAAATGCTCTCGCAGTGCCCCTCGTTACGAGGCACAGGTCGAGCACACGAGTCACTATGACATACCTCATTGCGAAGCCCCGACTACGTGCACCAAATCTGGGCCTATTAAAGAGCCCATGACGTGGGGGCCAGGCTCGACTGGCCCGTCCCAACGTGGCAGAGGCCCACAACGCGATCATCGCGTGTCTCAGGATTGTTAACAAAATTTTTCCATTCATCCATCTATCCATAGATGTGTGTTTTTAAGCGTGAAAGAAGCCGGTGAATAAAGGTAAAACTGCCGCGCGACTGGCCGCTCGAGGCACATTGAATTCAATCGCAGGTTTCTTTCACGCTCGGGAAAACACTTTTGTGTGGCACGGGTTGAACCACACACAGCTGTATAGGGAGTTTTTCACGCTGTCACGCTGTTTTTTACGCACCTCACTCTCATGTTTTTTTCCCGGAAACAGTAACGCTGACAGTGGCTCTACAATGCCGAGGAGCACATTGACGGCCTTTGGCGTAACTGTGAAGGCATAATTTGCAGGCTACACTAATTGCGAGCTTCATTGGCGTATATGTAGCATCCATATCGGCCAGTGAAAGCAATGAAGGGAACTGCCACCTTCTCTTTAAAAAAAAAGCTTTCCCCCAAGTTAACATGGAACAGGTCGGGAAAGATATCGCCACGGCTATTTTGTACAAGTACGTCTTTTTCGCGTAAGTTATTCATAGTGAAGGATTCGTTCCAGAATTGTACACTTCAGTTACCGCTAGGTGTCACATTCGACTTTGTACCATCTTCAACATCGACCCAGCTAGCCCAATATGCAATTTGCTATTTGTCAACTGCGTGGGCCGCTATCGTAAAGAAATATTGTGTCCCGTTTTACAGTGAAGTTGTGTACCTGTACCGTCCAAGGAAATTTCGGTGTCGCAGACGCGGTAAGCAAGAAACTCCCCGTACGTGGGGCGATCCCAAAGATAGTGCAATACCGGCCCGACCCACGGCAGAGCTGAAGCAGGCGTTAAGCACTCCCCATACGTGGGCCGATCCCTAAGATAGTGCAACACCGGGCCTGCCCGCGGCGGAGGTGAAGCAGGTGCTAGGCACTCCTCATACGTGGCCCGATCCCGAAGATACCTGCATTGCAATACCGGGCCGACCCACAGCGGAGGTGAAGTTCGCCGTTAAGGGGCCCACATACACAGCTCAGCTGGTCATTCTTCTTCACAGAGTGGAAGGAAACTGAGTTTTTTTTCATAGAATACAATCAAGAAAGTGAGCGACGTCAAATAAAACAGAGTGTAGTTCGTACACAACACCAGCCTAAGATATTATAAACTTGAAACTTGGAAGGTATGTGTAGTATAGTGGGCACCATTCGTTACATGCTGTAATTGATATTCCACTGTACTTTGTTTGGTGGGCGAAATAGCAATGGGCTATTGTTAAACTGTGGCTATTGTAAATTGTTAGACTGCGTTCGTTGCATTTAGTAGGCACCTATATACAGCGTTAGGCTTGCCTACATATCAACAGGACTACAGAATGTAGACACAAAGTGGCGAGGAGAGGGAGAGCGAGGCGTAACTGGATATTTCGTCTACTCGAAGGTAAAGGAGCCGTGAAACACTTTTTGAACATAGTAAGAAAAAAACATTGGCGATCTGTTAACGAGGCTGCTGTGAACATTTGAACTGAATGTTATGGCACTGCTTGCAGCAGGAAATTTTCAATCACAAAGTAATGAACAAGACGCTCTCTCTCATCCGCAATATCGACGTCAAAAACCGATGGAAACCATAGTTGGCCGACCAAGGGTATTGGCTGATTTCGTTATTGCGAAAGCATTCTCAGTAGTACGCATTTTCTTATTTTGCATTGAATAACTGAAAAAAATATATTTCTACTGTTAAAAAAAACCATTTCATCTTTCTTCGGCGCGTAGTTGCGTCTGCTGAGCGTGGCCTCTGAGATGGCAGTGGCGTTCTGCGTACCGTAGCCTATTGCGGCTACCATGCCGCAACTAGCCTTTTTGAGGCTGGGATACTCAACTTTGGACCGGTGCTTTGGTTTTTTAACTCTTCCACTTTGTAGCTTCCAGCGACCTAGCGGAAACGAAAAGAGACAACAAGCTGCCTATGGGGTGCTATAACCCCTCTTATAGTTTATGGATTTGGAACATTTCTCCAGAACGAGATTTGTGGGACCACATACTTTAATATTAACGTCATTGTATGAGTAGTTACAAAAGTATTTCAGGGCCCCTTAAAGGAAAGTGCCGGAGGCTTGCGGAGTCGGTATAACTCACAAGGAACGCTAAGCAAGGCATGGACATTGCATTGGGTGGTGACGCCATCTCTCCATCGTTTTTGTAACAATAAAAATGGATGAATCTACCTAGCGAATCTATTTTTGCCTCAGTCTGGGCTTTGGTGGGCTGCAGACATCTCAATTTTGAATTACCCAATTCGCGATGGGCCACGCCCCGGCGCCCTCATTCTATCGTAGTCTGGCCAATGTCGTGATTTCAGCGCCGCCATTCTGAACATCAAGACGTTGTCGGCGTTGTGCTCGTTGGGTCACTCTATCGTTACTGACATCGATAATACGGCATTGTCATCGTGGATAGATAGCGTCCTGAACAGTGCGTTCATAACGTATTTCTGGCTTTTTCTATACGTTTCGGCGTTTGCATCATGGAAATTCAGGTTCTCCGACAATAGTGTTTCTAACACCGAGATAACCGGCGTCGTTTGCCTGACTTGGACGCCTCCTATGTTTCGCATTGCAAAGGCACGTTGCGCCACCTGGTAACAAACTGAAATCAGGCTGCATAATTAGGTAGCGGCAAAGTGTTTCGCCTAACAATGAAATCGGCCATGCGAGGCATCTCTATATTTTAAATGCGAAGCATTACTTGGGGAACATTTGTCCCTTTGACGGTATCTATCTAGCCGCCTACGACTTGCTGCTCTCATGATTGTTTCGTTAACTTGGCGGTTACCACAACTGGCATTATGACAAGAACATATGACGAACATAAATGATTGGTCGTAACATTAATATCATGACATGGGTGTCATGTATAGGTCCTGAAATAGCCGCATATGTCCTGGTGCTCGTTAACTTCGTTAACTTCGTAGGCTCCCCGCACACCACTTCGCATAACATCTATTCCCACAGGGCGTGGGATCTGCCGGCTTTCTTCTTTATTTGGTCGTTCCTAAAAGGGCACGGCCTACCCTGCATACACTATGTATTGTAGTAACTTGGCAGAAATTTTTCATGCCGTAGAGTGCATGCACTGTTGGCCTTGCTCTAACACTATGTTACAAGTTGCTTAGCTATAGTGCTATTTTGAAAGTCAACAACTCCACGCCCCCCTCTCCCAAAAAAATGAAAGCAGATCCCCCAAGGGGAACTGCCAAAAACAATTTATGAGGTGTCTCCTAATACACCGCCATTTCGCTGCTGAAAGTCGTCATATGTCCCATTTGCAGTTCAACTACAATCGCTGAACTAGAACAAACACTGCCGTCTTGCGGCTCAGTAATAGGGGTGGAGCTCAATGCTATGCAATGGCTTTCCATCGAAAGTTTACCCATAACTGTGATCCCGACTGAACTCATTTTTCATTCTCCTATCTCCTGAAAAGGACCTGTGACGCAAACACGTTCTCTTATTCCCTTATGTGCCCGCAATATGTCCCGCAGCAACGCAAGGGTACAGGACGTTTGAGTAATAAGATCTGGCCTAGGGCAGTCCTTATCCCTGCACTCGCCAACAAGTAAAAAGGTTTCATAAAGGGGGATGTCACCAGCCGCATCTGTGCCACACTGGTGCACAACGCCGATCACATGTGTCACATACTGTTGCCTTGTAGGTACACACGACACCGGCCGCAACTGTACCACACTAGTGCACACTGCCGATCACTAGCGATCTCACCAGCTGCAACTTTACCACACCGGTGCATAATGCCGATTACAAGTATCACCTACTGTTGGCTTGCAGCTACATACGACACCTTCTGCCACTTTACCTCGGATAGTATAGTTTACGCAGCGACAGACATGCTGACTACAACACGGGAATTTCAGAGAATCGTCATTACACAGCCTTATTGGAAGTCCTACACGAGGCGGGGATGCATTCATTATTCTTTGTTTTTTAAAGCAAAACTTTGTTTGTCTACTCCTGCTACCTCACCAATTTTGCATTGGTCACTTGGTCAATGTGAATATCAACTGATAACGCATAGCTATTTGGCTTCTATTACTCTTGCGTAATGTCGTGAACCCTTTGCTAACGTCAGGCGACGCTGGTTTTCGGCCTCTATTGCGAGGAATAGTCCCGACCAGGCAATATGCTAGCCGGTTAGTTATTCCATCAAGTGCTTGTATGTTTTGTGTCCGTGTATCCAGCGTTCCTTCCCAGAAATGGGACGTGCCAACGTGCAGTGGCCGTGCCGCTGTATAAGCAGTTTCTGTACCTGTACAGTTCCAGGCATAATTTATAAATAAGGACGCCAAAATCAATACAGCGGTAAATACAGCACTTGTTTATGAACGCGACCGTTCTTCTGTATTTTCTGCTAATTGTAAAAGTAAGATGCAGCTTAAAAGAATATATGCAACTCACACATGTCCAATTATTCACTTTCTGCGCTTAGGAATTACAGTACCATCGGCGTGAGCTGCGTCACTCGCCTTAACCTCGGTAGGCGACAGCAGTTCTTCAGGCAACCTTGATTGCAACAAGCTGAATCGAAACTGTGGTGAGATAATTTCGCACTTGCGAGCCGCTTCGGCCGTGCTAGATGACCTCGCAAGATTGTTACACCAGTACACTAGATGTCACAGCCCATAGCGCTTGTGAGCTTGCTTTGCTATTTTTTGTGTACTGTGCATTGGTGGAAACTGGAGCCCCCATTTACGCCTGCGCTCGCCAGAGGATGCGCATGTGCCAACTCCTAAATCTGAGCCAACTCCTGAATATAAGTTGTCTAGACCTCGTCTCCAGCACTCGTAGTAGTATGACCAACCTTGACTAGATATCTGGGCACTTCAGTGACCGTAAAGCAGCCATCCTGCATGTGGACCCACTAAAGCACAAGGAGTTCACCGGTCGTGATTTGCAAGCCGACATCCTCCCAGATGACAGATTTGAAATGATGGATTCAGAAGACTTCGAAACGATAGATATTGGCGTAAACGACGTTGCAGGCATTTAATAAACAAACATTCACGTAACAGTGTAGGAGTTGTGTGGCTGCGTGGTGTTTCCGACGCAACAAATTGCCATTGGCAATGGTGTCAGGCTTCCGCCGTTTCACACTTTAGTTTCGACAAAGTGTCTTCCGCTTTTGTTCTGAAGATATAATTCTTACAAATCACGCTACCCTATATTATGTTTTCATTGGATCATCCCCTCTCTTCTAAAATAATATTATCAAAGGTGCGAATGCATAAGGAGCCAATTTTTATGAAGTGCGTCTTCATATGACTCATACATTGCCGTCACTTGCAAAGTCAAAAGCTACATCAAATGGCACCTGGCCTAAATAGCTTCAATCTATTGAAGACACTGTAATTTTGCAAGATAATTATTTACCAATGAAATCATTATTAACGATCACAAAATGAAACTATACAGGGCATGTAAAATATTATTAGAAGTATTATGAGACATAATTTATGCGCTCCTGCACGCAGCAGAGCAGATGAACTACATTCCGCGGCGCGTGTGCTGCAACCCGTAACAATAGGTATTACGTTGCGTATTGCCAATTTGCATCCACGCCCTACCACTTCTGAGCACTTTTTCTAGGGTAAACGTTGCATTGTCTTACAGTACCCATGTTTCCCACCGTGCGTTCCTGCATGTCAAAGAGATAGAGAAGGGAGGAATGAAGGGCTGGGAGGTTTACTAGATTTTGTCCTGTTTGCAACCCTACACGAAGGGAACAAGAGGTGTTGTCAACGAGAGAGGGAGATAGAAAGAGGGAGAACGAGAGAAGAGACACACGTCTCTATCCAACTTCTACATACACAAAAACAGGTGCAGCGTATCTAAATTCGCGTGATTGGTTGACACTTTCCATCACTGCATATAGCACGGAATACTACAGTGTGAATACAGTCATGTTCTAGATGTCAGACGGACAAATTGCCTTCTTGCTTTTTTTTTTAGCACAGTAACTTGCGTTACCAATTGTCAACCAATCAAACATGAGTCCCTGCTTTGCACGACTTAAATAGGTTCTTCGACCTTACGAAGACTTTACTTCTTTCGCGCAGCTTCATCAGTTTTAGTTTGTTATTATCAATATTGTTATTACATTATCGTCACAACTGGGTGCATGTCCCACTAATTTAACTATGCAGTTAAAATATACATTCTGGTGTAGGTTAATGGTTAATTTTTAGCGATAACTTGAAATAGCTGGTGACACTAATAAGCTTTCTCCAACTTGCCTTCTTCAGACTAAGAGCTCGAACAAGTTGTGAGCCGTTGCTTCCGATGAAAAGAAGGGATCTCGTTCACTAGGCGTTTACCTCTATTCTCAAAAGTAAATTCAAACAGAAAATGTTTTGTTTGACTGGTTATGAGAAATTTGAAGTGGCCGAACGCAAGTGTGCATTTGAACACAGCTAAGCAAAGTGTGCCTTGCTTCCTCAAAAATATAGACCTTTTACAATCAGATGTCTTCGCATCGCCCACCAGGGGTCACCACATACCCGCCGAAGATGAACGCCTTCTGAATCGGCGCAGGCAGGCGTTAGACGCTGCTCGAGCAACGCTCCGCCGAGGGGCCGGGATTCTGCTTAGTACTATTCATTTAAAATTTGAGAAGAGCAGAAAGAAGACCGGCTACGTCGTCATATACAAGAACTGCGACAAAAACTTGAATTGGTGACATGAGACTGCATTGGAGCTTCGTTTGCCTAAACTGCACAAAGAGTGCCCGCAATTACGACCACATGTCGCTGACATCTTTTGGCAAGGCGAGTACATCAAGTTTCACGGCGACAAGAGCTGGATAGCCAGCCGCCGGCAATTAGCGGGAACCGATTGCTGACAACGACTGCGAGGCAAACACCATCTGCAGCAAGAACACAGCGTTATCGCAACCCTTGGCACAAAATATAGCCGCATCTTAAACATCAATAAGCATGCAAGTCAGCGCTTCGTCCACCCCATGCAGGCGTGACTCACTTAAGCTAGAAATTTCACTTTCCACTACAGCTAAGTCAAACATGAAATAGCAAGTGGAACCCGCGGCTTTTTCTTTCTGCGCCGAGAATCGAACAGCCGACAAGCAAACGATAGGCCACTTGCAACGTCAAGTTAAAGTTAAAGCGCGGGCGAATAGATTTTAACCAGTACTGTGCGTATCCGAAAAACCAACTCCAACTTACCTGGTCAGCGCTACGCACAGATATTGAGCGTTCGCAAACATGCATTTTACTGAGAACGCACATGGACCAACTTGTCAACGATGTCGCTGAACATACATTTAACGACGACGAAAGGCGCGCGGCTGTTAGCGCCCTACCAATCTACCCCGTAAAGACTCGAAGATCAGCAGTATTTAAGGCAAACATCAGTCTGCTACATTTGTCGTCTTCAGCTGGTAATCCTGCGTGCAATCATGAGCATCGCGCTCAGAGTGGATAAACGAAAAGTATACTTACGCTGCCTCTGCATCTTTGGCCAAAAGTCTTGTGTTGCATACGCGCTCACTTCTCATTGTGGTGGCCGAAATAGCGGTTGTTTGAGCCGTGCCTGTGACCGACGTGGCCGTTGTAAACAAGCGAGCAAGCGCCGATCAGAAGGCGCTCAATGACTGGTGCTGTTACGGGAGCATATATCGCGGTGATTATGGGCTTGGTGGTGTGCAATGTCTATGTAGTACCTATATGCCTCGTTACGCAGTGTACTGTGACCTCCCACAGAAATGATCCATTGCTTAAGAGGAAGCTTTAGCTCGGGTGCTCCTATCTAAATACATGTAAAAAGAGAATTCGTTTTTCTCGGCAACCACTGCACCAATCTTTACGAGGTTTGTTGCACTTAAAAGAAAAACTTAAAGTCTAGTGACTGTTTGTTTCGAATTCTTGAGTTAGGGCGTCAATCGTTTATTAAAAACTGGCGAAAATCCGAAATTTCCAAAAAAACAAAACTGCCACGTTTACAACTCCCTAACTCCTAAAGGGAAAAGGATAATACAATTCTGTGAAATGCATCTAATAGTACATCCAAAGCGGACAAAATTAATATATTACATATGAATCTCAAAAAAATTTAGTAACATCGAAATACAGCTTTTGCAGAACCCTTGTAAACAACGTAACAAATTCACTTAAGATGTAAAATGACATATCGAATTTGTCCGCTTTCAATGATCTAATGGATGCCGTTCACAGAACCGCGATATCTGTTTTTGATACAGAGCTATCAATTTTTAAAAATCGTGCTTCTATTTTTTTCAAACGGTCAAATATTTGAAAATCGTTTTAGGAAAATTGAAGCGCTAAATAGAAATTCCGCTTCCAACAGTCACTAGAATTCAACTTTCTCTTTCAAATGCAACACGTTTCATTAAAATCGGTCCAGGGGTTATCTCATAAAAACGTTTTTGCGTTTTACATGTATTTGAATAGGCCGAGTCGGAGTTAGGAGGAAGCTTTAGCTCGGGTGCTCCTATCTAAATAGATGTAAAAGAAAAATTCGTTTTTCTCGGCAACCACTGCACCAAATTTGACGGGGTTTGCTGCATTTAAAAGAAAAACTTAAAATCTAGTGACTGCTGGTTTCGAATTTTCGATTTAGATTGTCAAATTTTTATAAAAACTTGGCAAAAATCGCAAATGTTCAGAAAACTAAACTATCAAGTCTACAACTCCGTAACTCAGCAATTAAAAACGATATCGCATTTCTGTGAATTGTACCTGATAGCACATCTAAAGCGGACAAAATTGATATGTTACGCATGAACCTCAAAAAATGGTGTAATGTGTAATTACAACTTTTGCAGAACCCTTGTAAACAACCTAACAAAGTCACTTAAGATGCAAAGTGACAAATCAAATTTGTCCGCTTTGAATGGTCTAATGGATGCCGTTTACAGAATCACGATATCTGTTCTTGATGCAGAGCTATTAGCTTGTAAACTTCATGCTTCTATTTTTTTCAAACGTGGGAATTTTTGAAAATCCTTTTAACAAAATTCACGCTCTAAATCAGAATTCCGCTTCCAACAGTCACTAGAATTCAACGTTCTCTCTCAAATGCAACAAATTTCATTAAAATCGCTCCAGGGGTCATCTCAGAAAAACGTTTTTGCGTTTTTACCTGTATTTGAATAGGCCGCGTCGGAGTTGGGCCCGAGCTAAAGCTTCCTCTTAACTTTATTCGAGAATTCGGTTGCCTAGTTTTTTATTATACATTATGCCGCAGCCACTCAGCGCGTAGGCCACTGTGTCGAAATGTGTTTAATGATCGAAATAAATATGGCACCACTGGGTGAACATGCTGTAATTGGTCATAGGCATAAACGCGACATCTTCTTTTTCAGTTTTTGCATTGTTTGGCAAAAAATGAAAGAATGTATCTGTTTAACAAACTGTAAAAAAAGCAAACAGAGCATATTATTTCACCTCTTTATTAGGCTCAACAAGCCACTCGGGAATGAAAATACAGGGGTGCAACTCCTGGGTTACTTATGACCGCACGACCACTAATGAAGAAAACATTCAAATATTATAAACAGCCTCAAATAAGTTACAGGTCTCACATTCCTTCCAACACGCTCTTTGAAAAACTGAGCCCAGTTTTGTCGGACATGATACAAAAAAGAACGAGGATGATATTACTATTAAAGGGTACCCCATTGCGTAATTCACACTTCCAAAGAGCTGCGACTTCAGTCTAATATTATTATTTCCTTTTCGTACATAGGAAAAACTGTGTCTTTCATTTGGTGCTAAGAATAACACCGGCGGCTACTATATTTTGTGAATCCCCTGTAATGCACGCTGATAAAGGAAATACCATCGCGAACATATTTCGGACTGCGTAGTGTTACTCATAATTAGTACCAAGCGTCCACTCCATGCCTAGGTCTCATGTGCTAGGGCCTAGAGTTCTTACAGCAGTTGGGGTGTTATCATGTAAATGTAACACACGTAGTGGCATTTCGATAATAATGTCCACACGTAAAAGTGCGTTAGAGTGCTCTAGCTCTGCATGATGTCTGTACCGGGATAAGTGATACTTAAGGCCAACTGCGCCTGCGCCACCTCTCCGGGGTACCGCCGTACATATTAAAGAACAAGGCTTTAGCATACCATGGGGGGGGGTGTGCCCCATACTTCAGCTAAGCAGTCAATTATCGATATCGGCGAAGAACTAGAATCTAGCGCTTTCCCCATTGCCAAAGCGTCAACAATGCTGACGGGGTGGCACTGCCTGGTAGATAATTAATAAGGGGAAGTGAGGCGTCAGCCCAAACATACCCCAAGCGTTACAAAGGAAACCCATACTGGTTTCCAGAAAGAAAAGCCTCGCAGTTGAAGAAAAATTTGTCGCAGTCCGGGACTCGAACCCGAGACTACCGCCTTTCGGGGGAAGCCGCTTTACCATCTTAGCTAACCAGGCGGCTAGCAGATGGCAAGGCGAAATCGAATTTGTCAACAACACTAGGCAAAGGCAAGACTTTGACGTAATAGTTCTGATATATTCCTGGTAGGTAGATATCAGAACGCTTTAGCAGCTTGGTGGGCTTTCTTCTTTGGCCTAACGTCAAAAGAAACTGCGGATCGCAATCCGGTCACGTTTTTTTTTTTCAACCACGTTAAATGAGACTGAACGATGACCACTTTTAACATTTATTTCTAACTTTCACGACGTAGGACAAGTCGAAAGGGCACATTGGTATCGAATCAGGCAGTCAGGGCATCTGCCATGCTGCTACGCAATCACGGTAACCTGGTAATCACGGAAGACTGGAATTCTGGCCAGGAGTGGCAAATATACATGGCCAGAACCACAATTTGGTTATGAGGCACGCCGTAGTGTGGGACTCCGGAGTAATTCTCACCGCCCGGGGATCTTTAACGCGCCACTAATGCAAAAGACACGGGCACTTTTACATTTAGTGCCTACGGAATTGTGGCCCCCGCTGCCGGCATTTCATCCCGCGACCTCAGGCTTCGCAGCGCAATACCATAGCCGCTAAGACACCGCGGCGGGGTGGTCGTAGAGTTATCATACTGATTCTAGCGAAAAGCTCCGCGAAAAAGGTGGCAATCACATAGGCGCTGTCATGTCACTGCCTATCGTTTATATATCGCGAAAGATAATCACTATGCTTTTTAAAAATGAGCCTTGATATCTAGCACGTCCGTATGGACAACGTGTGTAAAATTCATTCAGAATTTCTTCTAGAAAGATCGCAGGGTAAAGTAATGCTGCCATGGAAAATTTACGGTGCATCAATGGGCGCGTTTGAAGGCCCCAAAACTAGATAACGCCACCCTACCGACGCAGGCTAGAGATCACGTTCGTAGCATGCCTCTTCTGAATCGCATCTCCTCTTCCGCGCATGCGCCCCTGCCTTGCGTAGCAAGATGACCGCGCCCTTGCGGCTACCGATTTCAACATATGGGCGCCACGGCAAGCTTTGCCTCTGGAGTCAGTTATACTAGAGACTCTCAGAATAGGGGCGCCAAATGTTTGGGGCTCCAAAGAAATAGCGTCGAAGCCACTGCGCATGCGCGAGACGCAGAGTGTCTTTGAGTTTTGCAACAGGCACGCTATTTCACCGATTTACCGGGAGCCCCAAAATATGCCCCAAAAGCTACCCCAAAAGATTTGCGTAAACAAACATGGCAGCCCCCATCGAAGCGACCGCTCTAGCCTAGCACCGCACTGGGCCCGATTCCGGTTAACTCATAAAGTTAGCAAGCTAGAAGAACATACGGCGGCTATCACTTTCTCTCCTCTAGCATGTGTTATGAAGATCGATTCATTAGACGCCGCTGATGCCGAATTAGAATGCGGATTTCATGGCTCATAGGCCTAACACGGCTTAGCTTGGTTGGTTATGGCACGTAAAGTCGGTTACTCGAAACTAAGCGCATATAAGAAGAACTTATAAATTGTAATTAAACGCTAAAACATGAAAGTCAAAATAACTATTCTCATCATAAACAGGTACATTTTATTTTAAATATTTTTATAGCTATTCTTTGATGCCGCAGTGGCGCAGTAAGCGCAAGACTCTATCCTCAAACGCAAAGCCCTGTTCTAAAGCTCTTTACTACTGCGTGCCCCAACACTAACACCCGAAAAGCTCATTGGGGCCCCAAACTATTGGGGCCACAATTCTAAAGCTCTCTATTACCTCCGTGCCTGCGGTAACTGCCGCTACCACCACAGTAGTCCCCGCACGGCACGCCCATGGCCACGGGGCGTCTCGCAGTGACTCATCCCGTTAGCTTATCATACATCTCACAAAGATACAATGTCTACTATGTGCCCTGGAAGTACAATTTTAAGCGGATGCTATTTTTTGCTTAGGTTGGTGCAATATTGGCGTATAAAATAAATTTATCAAAATCACAACCATTATGGCTGTTACTTCTATTCAAAAGTAACAACACGGCGCATGTCAAAATGGCCACCGTTATACAAGTTATCATGTTAGTATTATTTGCCAAAACGTGGTAACCCCGCTCTTTTTACTCGGGTAATTAACGCCTTTAAAGAGAGGAGACGCTCTGTTAATTGGCACACGTGAAAAGGGAAAATTATAGATCATTCAATTTTCCTGGAAAAAGTCGCTTCCAATCTCCCTTTACTTCTATTCTGATGCAGCGCGAAACAACACAGACTTTTCACTGTGGCGCCTTTAGTTCAGCCTTTTTATGTCCTGCCTTAGCAATTAACCTTCCTCCGTACGCCTGACGCAGAGCGGGCAGAACGTGCGTTTCGGGAAGCCATATGAAGAGTGGATAGAAAGTTCTTTTGGCTGCCCACTTCATCTGGGCGTACGAGGGCCCGTTGCTTTGCCGCTTCAGTGGGTAACTGCGTATGTTCGGGTACGACATGAAATTCCCCAGTGTAATCCTGAAGTGCCAGAACTCGGGCTGCGTCAGGGTTACCCCGTTTCCTTCTGCGTGGTCTGCGTGCAGTTTCTGGCTCAGCGTGCCCCTCATGTAGGCACTGGAGAACGTGACGCCGACGTGGCCGCTGTCTTCGGGTTCCGTGTCGTTGTGTCCGGTGCGGTGATACTCGTACATACCGTCCATCTGGGCGTGCCATTGGGAGAATGAAACAAAAAATAGTTACGGTCATTTCGGATCACATTTAAAGGGCGACATGAAGGCAAAGTCGGTGTCAGTAGAGACAGATGAAAGCAATGAATGGAAGGTCGAATAGAGGGCACTTCCGGCTGGCTACACTGCACTGGGGACGGGAGCAGGTGGTTTTAAATTTTAAAAAAATGAAAAATCAAGAATGGAAGAAACAAAGAAAAATAGAAAGAAGAAAAGAACGGAAGAACTAAAGAAAGAAAACGAAGGAAAAACTCAACAAATCCTACTCTCTCTGTTGATGCAGTCACACCGACTCGGAAGTGAACAGTGTTTAGTAGAAGCTTTATGCAAAATGCGTTATTTCACTCAACATCTACGAAGCTGCCTTGTGTATAAAGTGATCATGTTCCTCCAGGTTGATAGCAGTAGCTTTGTTGCCTGGTCATCCTCGCAACTGTTTTGCAGAATAAGTTCAATTCGACACATAATCATAAACAATGCCAATGTCTCACTGAGATATAATATGCAACAAAGTGCATAGTCAGAAGTTCGCGCATAGTTAATCGTTTCTTAGGAAACACAGCACCACCTTTATAGCGACTCGCGCTCATCTCTGTTAGGCCAGTGACTCAGGCTTTTGTGTCGGCGCTACAAGTTTGCGCGCGGTTAATTTCTTGAGATAGCTAAATTTCAGCCCAGATTTATTTTGCAACCAGTAAAACAGTACATCGTTAACTTGGTTGTACACTAAGGTACAAAAACATCGGCTGCATGCCTAGGTTCAATGAATATTCAGGTTATTCACAAATATCGCATCGAGTAAACTTTTGAGGCCGACTCTGTCTACATGAAATGACGGAAAACCTCTTGAATATGTGTCGAATGTGTTAGGGAAAAAGACAACAATTTCTGTAATAAAAGTGTTGTCCTTCACGAGTTGCAAGCAAAACACTCGCATGTTACATAGCAATGTGCCTCACACAAGCGCCCTAGAGTTAAAACACAAATTGCCATCTCCATGGGATTTGGCCTGGGATCATCGCTAACTCCTCGAAGGGAAGTCTTTCCTGATATTCAGACATGCACCCTTGCTGATGTAGGTTTCCTACGGATTATCAGATAGAAGCTGTATCTCTTCAACAACACTTCAACGTCATAGCAAAAGAATACCCAGTACCCGTCAATGGGAAAACATTTAGGTGAAAAGTTGTTCAAATGATAAGGGGCAAATTAAATAAAGGAGTTGTAACCAAAACCGGAGATACCACAGATCATATGCAACCACATAACCATGTATGAAGCTCAGTGGCTATGGTGCTGGGCTGCTGAGCACAAGGTCGCGAGATCAAACTCCGGCGACGGCAGCCGCATTTCAATAGTGTCGAAATGCGAAAGCACCCGTGTACTTCGATTTAGGTGCATGTTAAAGATGCCCAGGTGGTTGAAATTTCCGGAGTGCTCCACTACGACGTGGCTCAAAATCAGAAAGTTGTTTTGGCACGTAAAACCCCATAATTTATTTTTATATTTTTATTACTATGTATGAAGGGCATCAATGTTGCCCACACGAACATACTCAGCGACGTTTGTGTGATTACTGGGTATTTGACCAAGCACCAGGAGTGTCATTCCAGATAGTAAGCCATGCAATTCATCGACAGCTTTCAATAAATACAGCGTCTCTATCTTTTTATCTCTCAATTTTGACGAGTTAAACTCCTCACCTGAGCATAGGCGAATGAATAAGGTACAAATATCATTTGTTCAAGTCTCAAGGACGTCATTAGGCCATCCAGGAGTCACATACAACAAACTCCAAGGGCTTTACAGTTCTGTCCATGCTCCGAATGCCGACACGTAGGTGTGGTAACGAGCTGGATAGATTACCATGTGGTGGTATGAATACGCTGATGTTATCCTTGGCGGTGAATTCTCTAAGCACTTCTCACACGTCTACCTGGGCAAATCTGGTTATAGAGAGTATTGCTTAACATTTTCGCCGCGGTAACTGCGTGCGTTAGTGAAGTTCTGCTGGTCAAAGCACTTAGTTTATTGCAAAATTGTTATTGTTGTGTGTTTCCAGGAAGGACGGTTCTCATCAGTCTTCTGAGCTACGCATTGTCATATTTCTCTTACACGTGCCCTTGTGCGGAGCTGGTTATTAGCCTTATCGGTGGTCTTATCACTTGTGGAATGTCTTCTAGACTTTTGACCGAGGATATATCTGTATCATGACGACTGGCCTACAGGATGTCGCTCACAGCACTTATTTAGGCTCTGGTTCAGTGCATTTCTTTGACATTAATAAAGAAGAGCCCCGTCACAAGCGTTCATCTACGAACAACAAATAAGATTGTCTTCGAAATCCGGTCAACTCAACAGCCAACGTTAAGAGACATTTTTTGCACTATCCCAAGCCATCATTACAGCGATCTATCATAAGTGTTTATGCACTCAGACACCATGAACTGCTAACATGTATATGTAGATGGTAACGAGAATTTTCCGTTGACTACGCCGCTGATTTGAACATAATAGGCACCAGTAAAAATTTGTCATTCTTCAAGTCAATGCCAATAATTTGAATAAAATATCCTTATTTTCCAAATACAGGTGGCGGTCCTCAAGGGGAAAACCTTACAAAATAGCTTGAATATACCTGAAGACCCTATGAAGCAGCGTGACGGCACTTAATTAAATAAAACGTACATCATGTTGCAAACAATCACACAATTCAGGTATACACCGTGAAAGAATATGCACTAGTTACATCAAAGTTACAAAAATGAAACAAATTGCTGAGTTGTGCACGCAATCTTCAAGATACTGCGCGAACAACAGTGGGAAAAATACGTTCGGCCGGGTTCTAGACAGCAAAGTTTTTTTCCCTGAGCACAGGAAAAATAAAATTATGGCTGATGCCTGCGCACCAAATGTTGCCGCATATGGCCCCGCGTAAAGAGAGTGAACTCATGCTTTTTATTTGTTCACTGATTTTAAAATTCAAAGCAGTGATTGATTAACATAGATGAAGAAGCTATAAGATATTGCGCACATGTTTTGAGCAAGGCTACGAAAATCATCGCGTTGCCGCTTCCGTCCCGACAGGTAACTTACTGACATTCTAAATTTTTTTTTGAAGAAAAGAAGTAAGAACAGTACAATCGTAATTCAAAAATATTCATAACATCTACTGTTTTGTTTCACGAAGAACGGGGCAGCGCTGTGCAAGGCAAGAACGTTTGCTCCGTGACCAAGCCCTTGTTTTTGCAGAAGAAGAAAAGCTTACTCTGGTGTAGTTGGGCCGCAGACAAGAGTACAGTAGCTTAGAAGTCACGTTATGAGTGTGTGATATATTTGTGACACTGATCTACCTTGCAAAAAATTACAACAGCATGACACGGCGCCTGCACCGCATGCTACTGATTTTGCCATCAACTGAGCGTGATAATACAACATAATAATAAAACAAAAAAAGAAAATACCAAGCCATTTATCTTGATCAACAATATCAATTTGCGCGCCACGACGTAATGGTCCTCGATCCGAACAGACTCGTCTGCCTCTAGTCTTCAATAGAATTGAGTTCCTCTTTTGTGCACTTGATTTTGTAACCACTCCAGCTGAACCAATCGCAGGGGCTCGTTAGCTCGTTAGGAAACTTTAGTGACATTATCGCTACAGAAGGAATGGCTTGTGTCAGCCGCATACCAAAGAAACATTGTGCCATCACCGGTATGAAGAATGTCGTTTACGCACGATAAAAAGAAGCGTACCCAAAACTCTGCCATGTGCACGCTAGAAAAAAAATGTCAGCCGAGATAAAAGTGTCGATAACTATACATTGCTTTCGCTCCGGAACATAGGAGTGAAACAGCAGGTTTGCCACACCACGTGCACCGCAAGCAAATAAAAAAATTGGTGAAATACTGTGGTTGAAATGATTGCTTGGACTGGTGCAGTCTGAACACACACGGCCAAGCGTGGGGCTTCTTTTATTCACACTTCTTTACAACCTATTGCTTTTGGCTAGCAGCGTAGTTTTGATCGATCTACCCTGTTTGAATCCCTGCTGACAATCACGGAGAACAATATGCTTCAGAAAAGAATTATCATGCACAGTCACACTTTCGAGCGAAATTTGATATCGATTGAGATAGTAGTTTGGTAGTCAACTATACGCAGTAGGAAATGTAGTTTTATCAGCAGTGTAAATTTGTAAAAAAATGCTTACCAATTAAATTAACAGCGTGATGTCACGTACGCAGAAGCAAAGATGAACAGATCTCACTTGACCGCGCACACTCGCTCTCAAAACGCTGGAGTGAATAATCGCGCTAGTAACAATGAGCAAATTAACCGTCGTGCTGCCTCTCGCTTCAACGCAAACTGAGCGTAGAGAACACAGCTCACACAAAGCTATGGGCACTCGGCGCTTTCTGTCGCCATCGCTGATCGCTTTCAAGATAAGGCGTGTGGAGCACGGCACCTCCACCCGCAGCTGCCGTCGGCGTAAATTTCCCCTTTCCTTCGCTCCCCCGTTGCCTTGCGCAGGACGGAAGACGGCGAGCTTCCTCGCCTCCTTTCTTCCCTTGCGCGAGTAATATTGAACCACCATCATCGGCTCACCGCCCCAACCTTCCACTCGTAGACACAGCATACGGCGCGCGGCAGCGATGTGATTGCCCTTTCACTTCATAGGGTGCATCACGACGACGACGATGAAAGCAGAAATACGCCTGGAGTGTCCGTATAACTGCTATCGCAATAAAACATTCCCTAATCTCTTAGGAAGCAGAGACAGTATTCAAAATATTCTATAATTTCCTGCATTTCTGTCGCCACTCTTCCACATCAGCGACATGGTATTTTTTCACTTTTCATTTGGCGCGGAAGACAAGCTGAGTCCAAGAACAAAATAAATATGTACGTAAGATGAGGTGCAATGAACTGAATAAAATGCATAACTTCGCCAAGCACAATTCAATCCATGTATATTGCACTGCTATTTATTAAACTTAAAAACATTTGGCACACTTGTGCACAATGAATTCACTCGAGCAAAATTGATTGAAGGAATGTTTGAGCGATGTTTGAATCTGTCGCATTATTCGATGGCTTTACGATGCCTGTGAAATGCTCATAGAAAGGTTCGGCTGAGAAGCACAGAAAAGCTTGTTTTTTTGTCCACGTTTATTTCAGTAATATTTGGCCGCCCGATAGCCGTTAATTACCTCATTGCTAATTGGCCACTTCTTTTCAGGAGGATTACAATACTTATGAGGACACAGTTGGTTGTACAAAAACTTATTTTCATTTTATTAATTGCTGGTTCACTTCGTCTATGTGCCTTTTAAAAGCAAGAAGTTCGGTCGGCTCTCGTGTCCGAAGAAATTTCTTGAATAGACTGTTTTTTTTGCTTCATCATCAGTTTTTCTGGCATTCATTTTTGTTTTTGCTGTTTTGAAAAGACAGGACAAGTCATACAGGATAGAGAATGAGGATAGAAACACACTGTCAGCTTCAAAAGCACTAGTTTTGCTACAAACAAATTGGCAGTCACTGTTCATTATGCGCGCTCACAACAATGTTTTGCTATTGGTAGAGAAAGACATGTACGTAAAAACATACTGACACTCTTGATCTCGATGAAAATATGATACAGATCGGACAGTGATCACTGTTGTCACAACTGATTGTTCTAGACATATGTGTGGTGGTGTCGATACCTATGATGACGTTATAAATAAAGGCTTACTAGTTTTAGGCCAAGCCGACACCAATTTTGGACCGCCTACTGGTGGTGACAGCGTTTTCTACATTCGTGTCGGCTTCTGTCAGAATGCACCGACGCCGAGCTTTCTGCCGACTATCAGCCGATTGTTGGCGTCGATACAGTGTGACAGAGGCGACGACACGAAGGGGAAAACGCTGTTGCCGACAGTCGGCAGACCGAAATCGGTGTCGGGTAGGCCTAGATGTGAGTACGTTTTAATCGACCGACTGGTGAGCGACACACAAGTGGAGTTTGTGATGGCACACCACCAACCACAAGCACTGCGCACTTCATCAGTTCCCAAGAAAGCGAGTTGCCCTGAAACGTATTAACATTTACATCACCTCCAAGCAGGATTGAATAATGATATAGCACGGCATGGTTCACAGATTCCTGAGTGAAATATAACAAAAATTACCGCCAAGGCACTCCGTACTGATGGTAAACCAGTAAAACTGAACCGTGCAGGTTATCGCTCATTAAAGTTTTTCTCAATTGTTGGTAACGTCTATGTTTTCCTAATGAGGTTACACACGCATGTGGCTGCGACTCATCTCTGCCAGCACCATCACGGCCAGCACCTAGCACGTCTGTTCCGACACCCGCATGCCATCCTCACCCGGCTAGCCGTCGTTCTCGATCTGCCACGAAACCGTCTATTCGACTGACATGTGCAATGCCGCGCAGTCCCGCGGCCTCAGAGTTCTTGTGTAAGTGCGTGTACAGCACTCTCGACACGGGTGTCGGCCCGACGATGATACCAGCCACATCATTGCCTTTATCGCCACCAACCATGGCACGTGACAGCGGTTGCATCACCGACCCAACGCCGGCTCCTGTGCAGCCCGCCATCGGGTCAACAAACATCGCACCTGTCCCTCGGCCCCCGACCGACCCTTCACGCGCTTTGCCCACGCCACTTTTTTAGCACACTTCCTTGCTTCATGCCGCCCTCTCAGCCAGCCTCACAGTCGGCGCGCCAGCTCTGCACCCTATTGTCTCCGCTGCCTGCGACCGTGCTAGTCGTCGCCACGGCGGACACGAACCGCGAACGTTTCGACCCCAAACATCCAATAAGCCACATCTGCAGCGTGCCAACTACGCTGCATCCCCCTTCAATTGTTGTTCACCAAACCAATACACTCCTACGAGCCCTGCCACCGCTGTGTCCGGCCAGACCGTTGGTCACACACGATGCATGCCATCGCCAGCATGCGCCGGATCGTTTTCGCCTCCCGACAGGGAAAACATCATGTAGTAAAACGTCATGCAGTCTTGAACAGGCAAAAGTTATGGGTGTATACATTACACGTTCTTTCACAGGCTATAATGATATTTATTGCTTATGTTCTCACTCTCTTCAGGCTTACGTGAAAAAATCGTTCCATTCCGTATCGAAACAAACCGCATCTTACGACTCTTTTTCTTGGTGATACCTATAGAAACAAGCCATTTCAGAGATGGACATAATTGCGAGAGTTCAAGCCATACACTTGCAGAGGTAGCTGGGACCACTGTGATCATTCAACTATAAGCTGGGGGCAGTGTATTTAACTCTTAACAAAATATACACCTTTTGGGGTTTATCTTGTTCCAAAGCGATAATCGTCATCTGTATTGCACGCATTTCCTTTTTTTAACCTGCGAGCTCGGTATTTCCAAGTAACGAACGGCATGCGCGCTATCAGCATGACATAGCAATCTCTACAGGAATGTAGTGAGCGCAATATTTTCAAGAGAGGAAACGCAAGCGAAGCACATGATTATTATCTTGGGGCAAATATACAACCCATAGGGTGCAACTGCTTTAATAGTATCCACTCTAGAAGTTATGGCGAACTTAACGCGAATAATATTGCAATGTAATTCTTCTTACTCAAACTTTCTTTAAAGAAAATGAATCTCGGAACACTCGAAGCAAACTCGGCGCGGTAAATGTAACCGCAAACATGAAACCGAAACTCGGAAAATGTTCCTTTGGAGGAACAGTGGCGTTTCTCTGAATAAAGCAACCGATTATAACCTAAACACGTGCAAAATTTTGGCTGCTCACCTTGCTCACAGAAATGGTGAACGGGAAATGACGTTCCGTTTCCTGGCACGTGGCCTCCTCATCGATCACGTTGACGTCGGTCAAGTGCAGGGGCGACAGCGTGCCGTTGAAGAGAGTGTACTCGTGCGTAGACACATCCGGAACAGGGATAGTGACGGGCAGGATGGATTCCAGTCTTGACACGATGTCTCGCAGGAAGGCCTCCGACTCTCGAACGTTTGGCTCGGCGCATGCATCTGGCCACGGGGTGGCCGCAAGCGCATTCTCCGTAACAGGCGGCGCTGCGGAGAGTTCGCACAATTTCAGTCATTATTCTAGTGCTTGAATGACCGCTTAAAGGCATTTCCCCAATCAACACTTAGCATGCGCCCGCTTACCAGTTGCACGTGTTTACTAGCATGCTGTTAGTACGGACACGCAACGTAAGGTAAAAATAGGGGATTAAGAAACGTCTGGCGGTGTAAGTAGCAGCAGCGTGCGCCCTGGTATCCTGTTCTTAAGAGAACTAAAGTGGCGTACAGTAGGAGCTGCAACGCGGTACCTGAGGTTCGAAGGGCCTGAGGCTATAATCCGGCACTGACATAGCAAAAATTGCAGATATGAACTCCACAGAAATTACTGGTCTTTCTGACAGCAATTTTTTTTATGTGGGCGCCGCTCTGTGTTCTAGGAGCGCCTCCTCCCTAGGCCGTTGCGTTGCAGTTCACATCGCACGCGACTGTACACGACATTATGGACCCTACTTAACAGACTTCGCATAAACCACACCGCATAATCATGTCAGCGTACCATCGCACCATCAGTCTGTTTTAGGTGCGTTCAGCATTCACATCTCTGAAAGACATCAACAAATGGCCGCTTCATCCGTAAACCAATGGACCTCTATTTTTACTATTCCTAATTCCACTTCCCAGCATACATTCCATCCGTGCCCTCCAGTGCTCCCACGTCTTGTCAGTGATTCTGTTGGTCCAACAGCCCAAATAGATATATGTTCTACCCAGTACATAGATTGAGTTTTCATTTGCTTTAAATATATATTACATGCAAACGTATTGCTTATCAGCTGCGCTCTCATTTTTAGTCGTGTTAACGTTACGCCTATCGCATTTCTTCCATGGCTCGCTGAGGTTAGCTTTATCTAAATATATTTTCAAATTGAATTCTTCCTGCTTTGTACCTTAGTGCTATAGCCGCAAGTATAGCCGAATGCTGTCGACTACTAGACGCCGTCTGCCAGATACACCTCAAAACAATTCTTGGTTCAGAGAATTCTTTCTTGCGATTTCGGTTTTCCGTGACTGTTTGGCAAAAAAATGTAATCCTCCCCTACTTCAACCGGTTATCTTTCGAACTTAGGTGCCCGCCCATTTGGCAGGCTATTACAGATTACTCCAATGTTTCTGCTAATTTGTAAATTGCCCAACCTACTTTTTCAGTTCTAGTTAACGACTTAACTCTTTGCGATGAGGGATTCACAGCCTCGTTTACAGGACGAAATTGTTCAAATGACAGGTTACAGTGGTATTCATCGCAAACATTTATTCTTCATCCTCTTCATCAATTTACCGTTTTAGGGGCTGCGTGCACAAGTCAGCACGCCGTGATAGCGCATCAAAAGCAGCACCACTGACGATGCTAATGATTTTAAGCACGTCGCATACCCCTCGGAACTGTTCTTAGCGAACCAGTGCCCCAATTAAGTTTGAATAATACGTGGTAAGTATTTTAGAATAGATCAAAGGAAGATGACTGCGGGTTTTTTCTCAGTGTCAGAGTGTTACCACGTAGAGCTTTCTCATCTGTAATTATCTTTCGCAATGTGTTATCATAGGCATATAATTTAAGTGCCTCGACTGCTGCTTTACATGCACGACAAAGTAGAGGTTCTTATATCCGACTTTCCAGTAGAGACCTCTGCCACCAAGACCGCTTCATTTGGCAGAATAATTCTTCATTACTTTTTCTGCAGTACGCTTCGCATGATTTCTAAGATGCAAGCAATGTGGTCGAAATCCACTGACGGGCAGAGTACTCAGTGGTCGAAGGAATCAACAATGACGTGATTCTGCAAAACGAGCAACACAGAAGCCCGCAGGTGGAGAAAAGTAAATACGACCAATTGTCATGCACACCAATCTATCACAGCGTTATAAAAGAACCTGAATCCATGTTTCCCATGAAGAAAGCTTAACATCATGCATTTGCCCTGCACCGCAGAAGAAACCTATTGTGATTTCACAACAAAGAGAATGTATCTACTTGCTTTTTGTGTATCTTCTTGCTTCTTTTTGCAATCGATGACAACTTCTTATTGACCCCGCCCTGGTTGCTTAGTGGCTGTAGTGTTGGGCTGCTAACGAAGAGGTCGAGCGATTGAATCCCATTCACTGCAGCCGCAATTAGATGGGAAGAAATTCCAGAACACCCGTATACATAGAGTTAGGTGCATGTTAAAGAAGCCCAGGTGGTCCCAATTTGCGGATTCCCCCACTACAGCATGCCTCATAGTCATATCGGGGTTTTGGTACGTGAAACCCCATGTTTAGTTAAATTCTTATTGCCTGTTCGCGGTGCCGTCTACACCGGCAGTATGAAATGTGATCGCGTCGATATGTGATTATATTAAATGGTTCGTAGACTACAATCGTTAATCAAGCAGTGACAGCGCGTGTCCTCATCAACACTGTGTAATTGTCCTTCTAAATCAAGAACGAAATCAAGACATGTGTTAACAAAACTTGTAATTAATTGAGAACTGTCAGTGTCTGGGCTTCTACTCGGCGATCGTATCATTATTACTCTTGTCTCTAACAGAGGCGTCCGGTGGCAGCACCCCGATACTGGGGAACAATTCTACGGCACGATGGCTTTCCGGTGTATGCAACCCAGAACAGTTACTTTGAAAAAAAGTGTTTCTGTCTAATTGGCTTGAAGAAATTGACGCGGATATCCAAATCTGTGCCTTCATTTCAACTGCAAAGCACAATGCCAACCGCATAATAGTGCAGTCGATGATTCCTGGTATCCCACGAAGCAATAGTTACGAAATACTCAATGATCAAGAGACGCCAAACGATGGAAGCCTCAGCTCAGAGACAACGTTTCGTCAAGTTCTCTTCAATGATACCATCCAAACATGGTGGGAAAGGCGGAAAGGACAGAACAACGTCCTGCGTAGAGGCACAGTTAAAAAGAAAGAAAAAAGGCGCGCTGTCCTTCTCGCCTGTGAAAAAATAAAAAAGAGGCAAAGGGAGACCGGCGACGTCGTGAGCCCTTGATGGCCGCTTCGAGGCGCGCAAGGTCCAACGCTTCACACTTCTACGTTTTTGTGCGCAGCACGCTGTATCAGCTTGCTTCTCGCGGTCCGAGAGACATTAGAGCGCGCCGCCATTGAGGACGTGTGACCTCGTCTGCTCTCCATGGATGGTGCGGCGCAGATCCATCTTTTGATTGTCACGTCGCACGTTGTTGCTCCGAGCGTCTGGCGCGATGTTAATGGCTCCCAGCGAAGAAAATTCCCGCGCATCGTCTCCGCTTCCTCTTATGGCGATAGCGAGCAGGGCTGTCGCGTAAGCTTTCCCGCGGTAGCCGGTGGCTACGCAATGCGAGTACCTCGGTAGGCGGCGCCGAACAGTCGGCAACCGTTTTCGTAATATGTGCTGACGTTGCCTGCTGGGTGATCTCCACCGAGGCCATCAATCATTTTCCCTCTCTCTCTCTCTTTGAAGCGCCTTTGAATTCATTCGCGTGACGTCGTCAGTGATTGCGTGTACGTGCTTCCCACTGCTTTCCTCCTCTCCATTCTAATCAGCTGTGGCCTCTGCGCAGGACCCCGGGCCCAAGCAACAACCGCGGCATTTCAGCCCGTAGGTTCTGTGTAGCATGCAGGTCTCCTTTCCTGGGCTAACCTCTCCGGGTTTTATTAAGGCCTGTCTTCTCTCAATTCCCTCCATATTGCTTTATGATGAGTGCTGTCGGGGACGTACTGCAGAAAGCTGTGCCGAAAAAAAAATGCTTTTTTCATGGGCACAAGGAACAATTCAGTGACTCTCAATTTGAACCATCACGGCGACTCAGTGGTTGTGGCGTGGCGCCGCAGCGCGCGAGGCCGGAAATTCGGTTCCGGACGTGCAGGCAGCATTCCAATGCAGGCAATTCCAATGCAAAACCCTCGCATGTAACGCATTTGGTGCACGCTGAATAAACACTGGTGAAACTTGTGATAAAAATTAATGGGAAGGCTCTCAATATGGCGTCTCTCATAGCCGAATGTGCAGTGTTGGAACGCGAAATTGCCTAATTTCTTTCTTGTTATCGTAATTTGGTCTGCGAATGGTGGTTCGGTCATGCGACAGATTGAGCTCACGAAAAAAAGAAAACTACCAAAGAGCCGCTTTCCCTCTATTTTATGTTGTTGTATAAAAAATAAATTAAATTATGGAGTTTTACGTGTCAAAACCACTTTCTGATTATGAGGCACGCCGTAGTGGGGGACTCCGGAAATTTGGACCACCTGGGGTTCTTTAACGTCCACCTAAATCTAAGTACACGGGTGTGTAGTTGTATACGATCAAGCTTTACTATACGCTTACTCTAAGACACCATCATTCCCCCATTTGTGGGACTCGTGCGAAGGTTTCTGTTTTGGATACTACATAAAGTATCAGGCACTATTCAGGTCCTTTCCTAGTGCCGACACATTGAGGGAAAAGCACCAATGAATATGACCAGATCAAGATATATTTTCATAAAGATGTTACTTTTGGCTCTAAACAAAATGTAATTTTTTATATTAGATGTCTGCAATGTAATTTGCTATCATAGATTTCTTTTGTGGCATCGATTAGCCTTATCAGCTCCTAATTTTGGTCGGGCGACTGCTGTTATGAAGCTAGATGCAAAAAAGAATCCTTCAAAGCAGCATAAGCAATCATTCTCTAGAAGTTCATAATTGTCTTTTGGTGTGGTAGGAGGGATACTGTAGTAGGAGGTAATTTTGTGCTATTAATTGTTTATGGCAAAAGCTGCCCCACATCCCTCACCCCTGTAAAAACAACGCGATGACAAGAGAACCCACCAGCCATTAAAATTAGTTAAAGCAACAGAAACCTCTTTCAAAGGATCCGTTGATGGGGGTGAAATGCGAAAACACCCATGTACTTCGATTGAAGTGCATGTTAAAGAGCTCCACGTGGTCCAAATTTCTGGATCCTCCACTACGGCGTGCATCATAATCAGAAAGTGGTTTTGGCAAGTAAAACTCCATAATTTTTTTTTCGAAGGATCCGTGCCTAGTCGAAAATGAGAAATTACGAGCCCGACATTAAATTCCCAGTGTGCCTGATGTAGTCTCCAATGCATCCGTTCTTATAAAACCCATTAAACTAACGGAACCTCTTAACAGCGTCAGTCATCTAACTATTTGGTATGGCATGATCAAACTTCTTAGCCTGGAAAAATTGTGCGATACAGATTGGAAACGACAGTGATTGCCCTCGCAGCGCGCAATGTTTCCATGCCAAGACGGCAGATGTAGTGAAGCATTGGCACTTGGTAAGCACTGCGTTGAGCTACGTTAATATTTGTCTCCCTCTTTGGGCTGTTTCTCGCAAGATATTGTTAGCACAAACCAGTCGACATCTTGTCAAGGTTATTGAAAGGCGATAATTTAATGAACAGGAGAACAATAAATATTAGTGGGAAGAATTATTTCCTTTCGTGAAGGAAAGACTTGGTTGCTCTCCATAACTCCGATATCTGCGGCATGAACAGCTGAGAAGCGCGTAGGAACCGGCCTGCTTGTGTAACCTCACTTAATGCTATGATTTAGCGATCTATTCACTTTTTGCTCCCCTGTGTGTTTTTGTTGGGATGTGAACGTTAAACCACGAGCAGGTGATAAGAGCAAACAATTTAAACAACTCTGTAGCTGATAGTGTGCACGCGTAGACCCCACGCGAACGCGGACGCGCCAGTAATCGTGTCGCGACGATACAAACTAGAAGGTCGTAGAGCTCGAGTATCCGGTGCCTCCCAAATCAGATTGGGCCTTTTAACGGCCCCGTGCACCTCCCGGGATATCAGGGAAGCTGTTGTGAGGGGTTCAGGGTTAACTTTGACCACTTGGGGCTGCTCCACGTGTACCTACATGAAAGTGCACGGGCGTTTTCGCATTTCGTCTACATTCAAGTGCCGCGGGAGTGGATCCGGCGAGCTCGCGTTCGGCAGGAGTGTGCCACAGGAACTCAGACGCCATGGAGGGTTGCGTCTTGTTTGATAAGGGCTAGTGAGGGTAAGAGGGCATGCGTCGGCTGGTCGGCCGTAAACCAACAAATGAAGGCCTGGGTAGCGTTGGCGCGTTTATGTGTATTTGTGTATGCATGTGAACAAACGCGGATGCGCGCGTGCGAGCATGCACGAAAGCGTGTTTATTTTCGTGTGTGTGAACGTGTCTCCCCACTCACGTCCATGCATCAACTCCAAAGCTTAACTCGAGGCTGAAAACCGGAAACGACTGATTAACAGGCGAAGTGTAAAGCACACAGAGCGACCCGTTTCCTGCAGAGCGGCTCTAGCGTACCAGCGGCTATTATCAATCAGCGCCCCGCATTGAGGATAGGACAGCCGCGGTATCGATACGCGTCGTAAGGAGCGCAAAGGAGATAGCAAACGCGACAAACTGTCACACTTCGGAGACAATTTAGGCTGATGTAGCGCGCTTTGAGACCACGACAGTTCTTTGGAATAATCATAATCTTGTGAAAAGTAGTTTCGGCATAACACATTTTGGGGAAAGAAAACAGCGGCGTAGAATGGGAGAGGGGAGAGAGTTCTTTTCGTCATGCTGTGTTAATGGTACTATCGAGGAACGTCACAAAACAATGTTCGCGTGTTTGTTTGCTTGCTGGTTTGAATGTTCATTTGCATGACTACTTGCGTGCCGGTTTCCTTGCTTGCTTGCTCGCTTCCATGTTTTCTTGCTTGATTCTTTGCTTGTTTTCCTTTCATGCTTTCTTCCTTGCTGCTTTGTTTAGTTGTTTCGTTTGTTTGTTTTCGTTTGTTTGCTTGTTTGATTGGTGGCAGGTTGGTTCGCAGGTTAGTTTGTTTTCTTTCTTGCTTTTTTCCTTGCTGGCATACTTGCTTGATTGCTTACTTCAATGCACGCTTGCTTGTTTGCGTGCTTGTTTGCGTGCTTGTTTGCTTCCTTGCTTGTCGGTTTGCTTGCTTGCATGTTTCTTTTTGCTTTTTCTTTCAAAATGTCTGTTTCCCGCTTCCAAGAAACTAAAAAGCCAAGAATAAACGCTCTTACTGTAGCGAACTAGGTGCAAAAGGATAGATAGTTGGGCGAGTTGGTACGGTAACATGATCTTGGATTGTAGCGGGAAGTGACACGGACACAGAAAGGAGCGCTCGACCTGTCTGCTCCTTTCTGTGCCCGTTTCACTTCGCGCTACAATTCAAGATCATGTTAGCGAACTAGGTCCCTAACCTCTTGCGACCTATACTTGAAGAAAATCGGAACAGGACATATGCAAAACATTTTATCACATTCATTATATTAAAAGCCACAAATTCACTTATTATCAAGAAACTGCGAAGTAACAAATTAAACACATGAAACGTAATCAGAGGTTAATTATTGATAAAAAAACAAAGCTCAATGAGGAGAAGAAATGTAGAGTGATCACATGCATGCACAAAATTCCAATCCTTGCAAGCTTTCCAAAGACTGGCTTTTAACTCATAAAAATCGTTGCGAGAGCGAATTGTCAAGCTTAGGAAGCAAATGTGATCAAAACTCACATGCATCGCACATAAAATAAAAATAATGATGCAATATTGTCAGATATTACTGAATTAGGACCCGCCGTGGTTACTTCATGGCTATGGTGTTGGGCTGCAAAGCACGCGGTCGCTGGATCAAACCCGGCCACGGCGGCCGCATTTCGATGGGGACTAAATGAGAAAACACCCGTGTACTTAGATTTAGGTGAGCGTTAAAAATCCCCAGGTGGCCTAAATTTCAAGCATTAAAGGATGAAACTTGTTCCTTCTTTGTGAAGAACTGGAATAGAAAACGAGCAGGTGAACCGCCCGTTTCAAATGTACCCGTTGCCATGCTTGTTCAATGTTTGTTCAGATAATGATACTCGTATGCAGATTACCCTATGGAGTTGTGCCTCGAGTTTCCTGTGCTAGCACCCTTGATTATGTTTAATGGCAGCGTACTCCCCACGTTGCTTGCGCGCTAATAAATCTCAGTTATTTCTATTCAAACCAGTTCATAGGCGCATCTTTCGCTAATGGTGACTCCACTTTTCTTGTCATCGGAGACTATGACAAAAAAATTCATCGAAATGATACTTCGCTAACAACAGCCCCCATTACGTGACCTCAGAGTGTATAAACTTGGTGGACACTTCACTCTGGGAAGGTGGCGTGCTAATTAAGCTGTCGTTGTGGTCCTAACTTCGCCCCAAATTCATGGCGCGAACGTGGCTGTACTGCAAAGCCAAATAACTGCACGAAACAAAACACCATTGACTGAGGCGCAGTCCAAAACAGTGCACGAAACAAAAAAAAGCATTTGTTTGTTACAATGCAATGGAGCATACTTCTTAGGTAATTAGCCTAATGGAACTAGGAAGCACTAGAGTCTTACCCTAGCAGACAACCGTGGGGCTGTCCGTTTCCCTCACGTAGAAGCCCGTGTATAATCAGCAGACGGGAATTCCGCAACTTTTACAACTTCACTGTGAACTACGTAATTGTGAAAAGTAAATGAAACTCAACGTAGTGATACAGTCGTCTCAGCGGCCAATTGTCATCTAAATTTTGGGGGATAGTTTGGTAAAACAGGAGTGACGGTAGGTACCCACACACAATCTCGTAAATGCGTGAACATTTCCATGACTACCCAGCAAGACATTTGCCTGTCATGTAAAGCAATGAACGGCGCAAACCCCCTTAAGCTAGGAAAAAATAAATCTAGCTCAGATTATGATATTTAAAATGGTGCCTTTTGATAACTAATATACACAAAATTCATATGAAAGTCATGAGACGTATAATTTGCGTAGAGTGAAGTGATTTCCCAGCAAATTCGGGAGCTGAGTTTCTAAACACGCAGATTTGTTGACGGACACGAAAAATGCGCGGAATCCTAGGCATAAACGCCTCGTTGTAAAAGCTTTCTGTAATTTTAACATTGATCTATTACCTGTTCTAGGAAGCGAACGTCACAATAGCTCTCCGGCAACACAGCAATTCAAGCTTCGTGCTAATATTTTTCTAATCGGCACGAATCCGCAGGTTTTCTTTCAGCGCTTTCTTCCGGCACTTGAGAGCAGCGTTCATTTTGAGAAAATATTGCACACGTACACTTGGCACTTGGCGCGAATAATCAAAGTTAGATTGTCATTCCGTTCCTAATTTGTAAATCGCAGCAATTCTTTAGAAGCCCTCAAAGGATGTAATTTCCATGAGACCTTCATTGTTTTCAGATTTGAGTGGTTACAAGGAAACTCCGGCTTGGTTCACGGCGTAGCCATATTTTTTGCAGTGAAGCTGTTTACGGCTAGGTTTCCATGGATTTTCTGTGGCAATTCAACAAATCTGCATGTGCAAAAACTAAGTCCTCGGATTCGTTGAAAAATCGCTTCATTTTCTGCAAAAGCTTGCACGTCTCATCACTTGGATATGCGTTTTCTGTAAATTAGTCATCAATATGGACCATTTTCACTATCAGTAGACTCTCAGGTAGATAATTTTTTTTGCTTGCTTACTGGAGTATGAGCCAGTGCCTAAGCGGGTATCAGCAATTCATTATCTTGTGCGACGGACAAATTTCTCGCTGCGTGGGCATAGAAAGCCTTACGCATATAATAGCACAGGTGATACGACAATGTGCGTGCGTACCTACTGTCACTCTTGCTTTAACAAAACTATAGACGATATGAAAATTGGTCGTTATGACGGCTTTACCATTACGCCGAGTTTAATTTACTTTTCGTAATTAGGTAGTTCACAGCGAAGTTGCAAAAGCTGTGGAATTCCCGTCTGCTTTCAATACATGTGCTTCTACCAGACAGAAACGGGCAGCCCCATCTTTCTCTGCTAGGGTAAAACTCTAGTGCTTCCGAGTTTCATTGAGCCAGTTATCTAAGAAGCGTGCTCAATCGCAATTTACACACAAACGTTTTCTGTTTTGTGCACTCCTTTGGTCCACGCCTTGGTCAATCGTGTTTTGTTTCGTGCGCTTCTTTGGCTTTGCTGTCAACCAAGGTTTGCATCAAGGATAGGCGGTGAATCTGGGACCACAATAACCGTATCGCGGCTATTCCACCTTCACAGAGAGGATGGGCCACCACTTTCTTTCACTATTTCAGCTTCTCGTGTAGTATTTGTATATTCCTTGTCATTCCACTTCATTTTATTGTAAAACTGGAGCAATAAACCGCAGCAGGCGCAAAGCACTCCTTCCGACCAAAGTGCGGCATCTGCTCTGACGTTCGTTCGTACGCGAGCAATGCATGGCGAAGAAAGGGAGGCGCTAGAAGCCGTCAGTAGGTCGGCGCAAGCATGTACGGCCAGATTGAGCAAACCGCTCACTCATACTTTGGTTGGGGCCACGTTGTTATCTTGCTTTTCATAACGTTATGTCCCTTTTTAAGTGGAAGTGTACTCATCCTACCACGTGGTCGCATCACCGTGATCGACGCTTGAATGCATAATTGTCGCCCTTTCGTTAGGACTTTAAATTTGACAGTCACACAATGTAATATTGTACGCACAAAACTACTTGACTAACTTTCTTCTTTTTTTTTCGGAAAGAGAAACCTTTTAAGCAAGCAGACAATCGTTATCCGTCACTGGAGATGAATGCGACATTCAGCCGGCGTCACGGGGATTGCTCAGGCCAAGGGCGGTACTTGTCACAGTAGCTCCGCGGCAAAGGCGACGAGCTGTTCAACACGAGGTGGCAGTTTCTCTCCATGATGGCGGTACTTGCATTACAATGGCGTGAAACGCACGGGCATTGTAATGCTCAGACGTCTGAACATGTTAACCAAACAATTTTCCTTAAAATTAGTTGACTGCTAAAGAGGGCCGTTTATAACCCACCATGCACCGACCGAAAATGAACTCGCAGCTACCTGTGGATGAGCCAAACGAGGCAGTAAAACTAGCTGCAAAACCGAAAAGATGTAAACCAAATGAGGGAACGATGAAATGGGAGCACTTCCAGGCATACGGCATCACGCACAGTGGTGACTCAGAATCTGCAGCACACTGCTTTTTCACGTGAAGTGGAGGCCTTCATATTAAAGTTTAAAGTTTGTACTTATTAGAGAAACGGCGGAAGGGTTACGTGGCAAAAGAAAGAAGCGTCTCGGCCTGCAAAAAACCCTTTTGCTGCTGCTGCAGTTAGTGACTTTGCGTAATTTTGAACTGGCATACGGCATCACATCAAGGTGGCGGAAAGAAACCGTCGTGCTATATAGAAAATAACAAGAAATTAACTATGAAGTTTCATCGGGTACCCTTTCCAAAAGCAGTAGGCCGATGCTTTTGAGCACTTCGATTCATATTCGCGTTACGGAGCACCGGCTGTACACGATGAATCTGAAGTCCCCCACGCCGGCGCATTTCGCAGGCCACACGTGGTCCATTTTGAAGTTGAAGCCCGTAATCAATCAATCCACCAATCGATCGGTTCATCATTTAACCATACTACTGTTTCGCAAGGAGAACGCATTGAAGCGTATTTGATGCTCACCGTAAGCAGTCGCGAAGAGAGCCACAAGCCACGTGCGTGTCGCCGGAGAATGCATTTCGACGGTCGCTGCTGGTCGCACTCACGCCTCGACGATAAGCGGCGCGCTCGACGGAACCCTAATTTGTCTTCGTCTCCGCGCTTGCGCGGTGTCACTGCCAGGCCAAACTGTCGCATCGCTTGGAGTGCGAGGCCCGTGGTGCTTTTTATCTGCGTCTCAATTTTTGCCATTTTGCTGAGCCACGCGCACGTGTCTCGTGCGTGCCTCTCACGCACGAGGCGCGTGCACGTGGTAAGTGACGTCGGTTGTAGGTAAAACGCTGGGGGGGATTTGATTACGCAATCGCCTCCTCGAAAGAGAGGCACCATGTCAGAAGCATCGCTCACAAACAAACTACAAACGCGCGTCTCAAGTTCATAACCCGTCGACTTCTTTCACAGCGGATTGCAAGGAATTTGAAGTTCCTTGTTGTCACCCCGGCGATTTCACAACTTCGTCCAATGGGCGTGACCTCGCTCCATGCAGCCAATCCGGCTGGGGATCTCCACCTTAGTGCAAAAATAGAACTGCATTGCGCAGCTGTCTGCCCGATAGCGGGCTCATCAAGCTCCAGGGCATTTGTAGGCGACTTGCACTTTCTCGGCGATGTTAATTCGTTAAATATCAAAAAGGAAATCGTGACTACGGCCGTTTGCATGCGAGGATTTCTGCAGGTGTACCCTTCTGAAATAGTAGGTTATCAAAAGTTTATTATCGGTACAACGCATAATATGAGCAACATTCCCTTGTGTGTGTAAGAATAAAGATTCATCTCACGTACTTTTTTGTTCGATTGTAGTGAGCATGCGTCTTCGCGATCTTTCTCATTTTCTCAACTGAGTTTACAATTCTCGGTAAGCTTTCCTGCCGGACAGTAATAATTATTCTGGTAAAAATTGGACGCTCGTAAACACCATACCTTGCTCCGAAATCACAGGACGAAACTTAAAAATAAGGCGTAAAATAGAGGATAACTTGGGGCGCCATTCGGTATACAATTTTTTCTAATATTTCTGCGTGTGTAGGGTTTTATGATAAGAGACGTTCGCTGGATATGTGGCCGATGTGCTTGAGTTATTTTGGACTACAGTTAGATATTTATTATTGAGCAGACGAAGTGTGTGTTCTCAAAATTACATTCACAAACTGCGAGAAGTACGTCTTGGCCTTTGATTTGCCTTATTGTGAAAACGCAAAACACCAGTTTTTGCTAATTCTACGAACGCGAAATCTCGTATCAGTATTAGCTCGTCTTTTTGCTGCACTGTTTACCACAGCGCTGTTTCTTTTGTTCCACAGGAATCTTTAAAACTACAGTAACTTGCAGTTCTAGTTCAAGTTGAGGATACAAATACTGTGACCGTGGGCACAAGTGTTGCCATATCTACAAATTTCTACTAAGATCGACCGATTTAGGCCGGACGACACTAACTAGAGACTGGTGTGATGACCTGTGGCGCAATTCATTTTTTTTGTCTTTCGGCCTTCGCTAAATATACCTGGTCATTACTGGCAGGTAGATGATATTACGAACAGTTCGAGCGTAAGAACTCATTTTGTGAAGTCCCAGGGTCTGTACTCACAGCAGGCACTTACACTTTATTTATTCGAAAGAGGAAGCTCCAGATAACCTATCATCATTTACTAAAACTGCTGAAAAATGTCAAAGAGCGCTTACACACGAAACCCCTCGTGAATGTTGCCACACATTATCAAAACTCCTTTTATGTAACTGTGATCCTTTATTGGCTGGGCCCATGTGTGTTGTGTCAGACAAGCCTAAAGCACCCATCTCGTTTGATGACCCATGTAGGAAAGCCACAAAGTGCACTTACGTTAAAGCATCGTTGATGCAGCTTCCTGGCAAGTTTACAACAAAGAAGTTCCTATGCTGTAATTGTTCCTAATAGCAGGTGTCAGCCATTCATGATGTACAACGAACTATTAGCGCATGTCACCGGCCGATGACAAACCGCTATTTCGAACGGAATGTATTATAAATTACACGCATGCCCAAAAGTGTTTTAGAGCACAGCTCTTAGGGACCCCGTTCCTGTGATGAGCGTCAGCGTAACCAAGCGAACGAGCGCAACAGCGAATGAATAAAGGTCCACGCGGAGTGAAATGGGGAATGAAAGGCCGTTATAACAAAGAGAGTGCGAGGAGGAAAGCACGAGAAGAAAAGCGTTTTCGTAGAAACGCGAGACGTTCTCCACGCCAATCGCTAGGAGATGACGCCACAGTACCGCGCGTTGCCTGTTCGCTTTATCTTTCATCGGTCACTGCTCCTCATCCGCTAACAAATGTTAAACGTTGTCCCTCGACGCGCGAAGCAACTGCATGTGTCAGAAGTTTCTCGAATGTTATCGATCACTCTATCCATCAATTGGTTGTTGTCAGCAAAGCTTTTAATAATCGGATTGTATGTCCGAGGCGAATTGTGTAGTACATTCTGTATGCCAGGCAGGCACCAGCAATTGCACTGGAGCCTTCGACGAGTCATGTGTAAAAGCCGATGCACTTCACCGACAGGTCAGATTTTCTACGATTTCCGACTGTGCTCGCCGCTTTTCTTGTGCTATTCTGGTTGGCCCAATATATAATTAACTTTGTAACTCACCCTTTCGACAATCTGTTGTTCTTGACTGATGCTAACGCCTCACAATATAAGTCATAATGCCTTCTGAACAATTAGTTACGCAACCGGGGCCAGTGCTTCGTCTACTGCAGAGACTCAGTGCCACCACCCCTAGCACCCTGCCATTCAGAATCAAATGATTTGATGCAATGAATGGCGAATTCAAAACAAGTAAACATTAGCGCTCAAAATTCTTATCATGGGGCATTGTAATCGTCGGTGAATTTTTATTACTCTGGAACTGTTATTTGTTAATTCAGCCCTAGATTTTTTTTCCATTCATAGCGCCACCTAGTGTCCTTGACGAGTTTACGAGCACTGTTGCACTAGAACTTGCGATATTCTTTGTTTGCTTCTATATGTAGGCCCTAGTTACTCATTTAATTCTCAGTTCAACACTCAATACTTTTCTTAGTGCGTTTGTGCATGCAGTACCATCGTAGTATAGAACCGGGACCATAGAAACATCGTTTTACTGCAGTGTTCTCCATGCACATTCAGTTTACCAGTTTCATAATTAATGCTTTAAATAAAAAAGATCCCTTGGTAGCGGTATGGCCACGGAGGCTATCACGCTTAGAAGTAGATCTGGCGTGCCACTTCTCTGTACACATCTGCATGTCTCGTTTTTGCGACAGTTTATACGTAAACTCGGCCGTATCTGAGAACGCACGCTTGGTTGCATTTATTCTTCCCTGCGAAATGGCATAGGATTCTTCACAAGACTCATTATAAACAGCCACTGCCTGATTTAGTGCGCAAGCGAACGAGGCAAGTGTGATGTCTGTTTCGGGCGTCTTTAAAAGTAATCAATGTAGTCAAATATACCAATGCCTATTCTTGTATTTGTTCAGTTCTACAAGGCGTCAAGCCTGGTAGCTTGACGCCTTGTAGTCATTATAAAGTTCCTATAAACTCGTTGCTGAAATTCACACGAAGGATTACACATCATTTACGTAAACTCAGCAAGGAAGTTAACATGCACTTTTGGCTTTTTAGCTCGTTGAATGTACCTCTGCATATATTTTGAGAAAATGAAATAATTTTTTTTAGATTTTTTTCGTCTTGCTGCTTGTAATCTGGGCAACACGCATGGTATCTGAGGATAAAACTTTGACAAGACCTTGCGCTGAAGATATTGACAGAGACTACTGAAACCGACATTTCAGAAATATTACGTTTTCTCGCATGGAGTGAAACAAATTGAGACAAGCAAAATTTTGTACAAAAGTAAAAGCACAAGTAGTCAATCCCTAATTTCTTGCAATGATAACAGTACACATGGACGACGAAGTGTTGCTTTTTAATTACAACCCTAGGAGAGAATTCCACCTACAAAGGTGCAACGCAACTATTATTTGCATTTATCGTTCACAAAGTGACGGAAATTAGACCCTCTAAAGTACAGCCCTGGCTCCCATCCCCTTAGGACTGTGACTGCTCAAAGAAGAAAATTTTCGTCAAACAAGACACGCAGAAACCACTCCTTAAACAATTCGATTGAGCACGCAGTAATCACCATCAGGTTAACGAAAGGAAACAGTTTAGTATATCAAATAACAAGCAGCACAAATGAACTTGCAGAAAATAAGAACAATCAAAAGCTACGCCACGCTCACACGCCTCAGTGTCGCAAATACCACATGCTCGGCGAATTTCATTAAAAAACAAGCCCACACATGGCCGTTCCGTCTATGCTTCAGGTAAGTATTACCTTGATTCTGCATAGCAGAGATTCTCTAAATCTCTTGAACATGGAATCTCTTACAAGGAATCAAACACAATTTTTTTTGTGAGCGCGACGAATACGCAATGCCCAAGAGACTCCACGTACTACAACATTATTCGCTATCGACATCAGCGACACGAACAAACTCACTCTATGTCCATAGTTCACCCACAGCATAAAACCGCAGCATATGCCATCTTCTCGGCCTCGAGCGCAGACCACCAGCTGCACTCCTGTTTTTATTGCCACGACTTTATTTGTACTTTTCACACCTAAAATTCAAGAGAAAAGAAACGATGAGGAACCGAATTTATAAACAGCTGACCCCCCCCCCCCTCTCTGTGGCGCCTTCATGTTGTTAGCCACGGAACATTCCATACGAGCTTAGACCGTTTGGCCCAGAGAAACATAAATCATTCTCGCTTTTGGCCCGTCGGATATGATTACGGGTTGATTCATTCGTCTCTACGGCGCAAAAAAGGGCTTTGAATGCTCTTCGAGCACACTTCACGGGGTCCTAGAGCGTGCCGAAAAAATCGCGTGCCGCTGGACATCGTCCAATGCGCGCTTTGAACGTGGACGTGCTGATCACGTGACAAAACACACGTGAAAAACAACTTGATAAGTGTCCCATCAGCCTCAAACATACCATAAGCCTTAACAATCCCGAAAGTGTGCAGTGTGTAGATAGAGGAGGCGGAGGAGGATGGAACTTTATTGTTGCAGAAATCTTTGCGCGGTTTATTCCTGGGTGGTTCCCTCTGACAGCGCTCCAATGGCGATCGCGGCTCCACATACCTCTTCAGTGGGCCCGTGTTCTCAAAAGGTTGTCAGGCTAGAATTATTCGTGGGGGAACATTTCAGCCAATTCTGATGCGGGAAATCCTACTAGCGAAGGTAGCTGGCCGATGAAAAACAACATCTTAGGAACGAAAAGCTTTGTGAATTCGCCCCTCCCGTATCAAACACCTCAGGCCGAACTCACAGATTTCGTAAGTGTTCTTTGACATTGTGTGCATTTGCCATTGATATCTTCGGTATCAGGAGTGAATGCAATTTGCTCTTATGAACACTTGGTACGTAAGAGCTTTTTGTGAACACTGGCGCTCCTGTCTGTGCCCCGCGGGTTTCCTGAAAAAGCTTTCTTTCCTGTTTTCAAACACTCAAGGCATATCCTCTGAAAAGCGCTTTGTTAGGATGTAGAGAGCACCAACAGTGACGGCGATGCTGCTACCACTGGTGCTTTTATTCTGATTTTCTCCACTACAGCCGATACCGCTCGCATACATTGTGCACAGAATTGCCTTACTCCCTCGGCCCTCCACACTGCGCAGCAGTGTCTGCAGTTGCTAGGCATGCGGAGTAATACCGACAGTTAGCGCAACCTTTTAACACCACCGAGTAGCATGCACTACAAACGTATCCATGGCCACCGTGCCCCGCGTTATCTAATTATTCTCCCGGAGATGTAGTCTGGGTTTCTATTTTTAAGGAATGTACAAGAGGCCCCACCTCCGGACGCCTCATTTACACTTCACTTACTCTTTCTCGTTCTTTTCATACTCGGACACAGTGCAAGTTCACAGATATTGTTTTGCCTTAACTCTCGGTGACTATTTAGAATGCCCAAGTTAATACAGGGGGCTTTTTGTCAATTGAAAGCTGGCAACTCTCTCAGGCGGCATCGGCTTAGTTGGCGAACCTCCGAATCGCAGTCCTCTGAGCGGCTGATTCTTCTGCATTTCACTTACGGGCTTTACAACAAGATCATGAATTCTGGAGTCACACTTCTCTTCTTTCTAGCTCATTACACGGCCTTTTTCGACTCCCTCGTGTGTGAAAAGTGACAAAATATAATGGCGAGGAAACGCCCACATCACCAAGGCACGGCGAGCGTAAAGTAAAATAAAAATGAAAAACAGACATGTATTTACAGAAAAGCTATTTCTGAAATACAGACAAATAATAAAAGAAATGCTTCTCAATGGAAGTCTGATTAGTAAGAACGAAGTATCTTTACGATTCCGGCCGTTCCCTATGAAGGACTGTTGGGGCGGCAGAAGGTTAGGTGGGCCGATGAGATTAAGGAGTTTACAGGGACAACGTGGCCATAATAGTACATGACCGGGGTAGTTGGAGAAGTTTAGGAGAGGCCTTTGCCGTGCAGTGGGCGTGACCAGACTGATGATGATGATGATGATGATGATGATAATGATGATGATGACCATGAATCAAGTATGACAACCAGGAGCCTGCTGCATTAGCTCCTAACATCAAGGCGGCGTCTCTTTTATACAAGGCTACCCTTCAATCCACGAGTGACCGCATCGCAAATGAGTTAAGCAAGCTTCAATTACGCTAGTCGACTCCTCGTGGGAAATGTTTTAGTCATAGGATGACCGCCATGGCTGTCATTAGGTCATATAAAATCCCCATGATCAAAAAAATTATTAGAATCTATGTGCAGTGAACCTTTGGCGAAGCAGGTAAAAATGCTGTAAATTGGCTCATTTGATTTTTTCTACCTTTGGCTTGAAGGTAACTGGAGAGCACGTCTGTGCGCTCACGCCACGGTGTAATGCAGTTATGCCAATTGTTATATTGCATTGTATTTCTTCGTTCCTTCTTTTACTCAAGCCTACCACTCGCTTCTTGACTAATGCTACAACCAAGACCCAACTGTGGGTACCTGCAGCAGTGCGTTGATCCTCCAAACACTCGGTGATCCTCCCAAAGAGCAAGTTGGCGTTGAGTTGATGGAACTGTAAAGGAGCACATGATATTCTCCACTAATGGTTATTAAACTAAGCATCAAAAGATCAGAGCGGTCTGCTTCATTAAATAATTGTTGTCTTAAAGACATATAATTTGGGTATTGTAATTTTTATCACAGCAATTCCGTAAAATAGAAGGCCAACAAACCAGCCAGCTCTAAGTGCGTTAAAGGGGGCCGTGCTGTTCTTCGTGTGAGCTATTTGCGGAGACGACAGCAGCACCAGCGGCCAGCCAGGCTCAGGTGTGTCTTGCAAGGTTCGCAAAAAAACCTTCGCTTTAACAAAAATTTAGCATGGCAGGGCAAGCGGTAATGAGGAAAATACATGAACTTGTTTGTGCACATCGAAACCGATAATGCACGCAAGTACTCGTATTGGAAACCTGACCCGGGTCCTAACGCACCGCCAATGCTGGCAGCAGTAATGCATGGCTTGGGCGATGTCGATAAAGAGGGGGTGTCGTACACGGCGGCAAGCGTGTTCAATCATCGACAGCTTTAATCCGAAACAGATCCCTGTGCACCGCAACCACGAGGGAACAGAATGCTTGTAACTTCACAACGTCATTACTAATGGTCGAAAATACGAATAGTTTACAATGAATTGGGGCATAAGCCATGGTTCGAATTGTTGAATGAATGCCTCCACCATGCAAAGCGAGCTAAGTGAGAACGGAGCCAGGGCCATGCTGCTATGAAGTCGCGTTTTCTGCGTCATGTAGACCGACGTGATGAAATTTAGCCAACGGCTGAACTACGGCGGGAATCTTGTTCAAAAAAACGTAGAAAATGCAGAACAAAACTACAAATGCGCGCTCTCTAGCGCTCGACCGGAATTTCCGTTTGTGACCGGCTTCAGGCTTCTGCGATATTCAGCGGAGGGAAAACGTATATTTGGCTCGAAATAAACTGCTCGTGCCTTTATGAGTACGAACCCTCACAGCACTTCTCAAATTAATTATGTAACGCCGGGGCGGGATCCGAATTGTTGTTCGAGTTATCCCTTAGGTCAAAGTATGGAAGGTTGAAATGTAAGTGCCTCACTGTAAGAGCTAAGCCGATCACTGCTGTCTTTTGTGCTCCAGGAAGTCAGATATATGATTTCATACTTAGTGAAAAAGATGAGCACAGTAGTAAAAATTTGCCATCACTTACTTCAATGCGCTGTTAGAGATATGGATTGTTCTGATCGAAATAAGCTACAGCTAGTTTAAACAGTCGTAATCCAAATATAATCTTTTTTAGTTAACCTATTTCACGTTCATAATATTCTGCTCCTAGACCCAGATTTCCTTCCCCCAAAAATTTATTCAAAAGTTGTTACAGCTGCCTCACTACTGCCAGCAATTCTGGCTTGTGAAAGTCGTCTAAATGCGCATGGAGCTCTTTGAATTTCAAGTGACTGCCAACTGTGCATTACCGTAGTATTAGGAGCAACTGGTTGCGTTCTAGCTGCACATTAAATATTTCGATGGGAACATTATTGCGTTCATAATTTTCGGATTCTTCAGGCCCTTTCTAGGGAGCAAATACTCGTATCTATATGTCTATGCATGTATCTACCTAGTTGTTTTCCCGCGGTCCTAGTTTACTGTGTTGTCCATGGTCCAATATAGTGCACCTGGCCGCTGTGCGAAGGTAAAAGTGTTTGAAAAAATTCATGCATAAATTAGGCTCACTATGTATGAACCAATGTGTACATGTAGGCCACTGTTAAACGAACCTCAGTTGAGGCTGACATGCGTCAACGTAGATGCCGCACTTTCTATATGCCGCGGTTCGAAGAAACTCTTTGGCACCGACATTGAGCAATAGGCATGGGACACACAGTTTATATTGGCCTTCACTAAGACTCTTTTGATTCTAAGACGAGTATCTGAGTATGTGCTAGTAGGGAACACATAACATATAACTATTCCAATCTCTCGTTATTGCAATCTCCGCACGGCCAATTTTCGTGACGACCAACGCAAGCATTGGGCGGTAACCCACCGCGTTTTTAGAAATTTCGATTAAACGAGCTCCTTCCTTATAGTGGGTACATCGTTTTGCTTTCAAAGCAAATAGCACTTCCAACACTGAGCAGATTTTCTTATCGAATTGACACACATAGTAATAGTAAAAATAATCCTTATTTCTCTATTTCCACAGACTACAGAATTAGAGCGGTTGTAAGGGTCAAAGTCGCATGCAGCGGCTTGAGAAAACCCCATTACGCCCAAAATGATAGTATGACAAGGAAACCGCTTAGTCATGAAAAACGCATATGTATACATAGAAACATAGATATATCAATACATTCTGAATTTACGAACCTACAAGGGCAAAAGTACTTACAGTAGGCATCAGCAAGAAAGTATACGTAAAAAGTTAAGAACAGCCTTAGTGAATTTTGTTAACATTGTGTGATGTAACAAACAATAACGCGACATACTAAAACAGAATGAAACACAGTCCATTAGTGCAAGGGCGGCAAAACACTCATTAACTTATTTTTCGATATTTCTTCCAGTGAGATGTTATTCCGTTAAGGTAACAGGGAAATTTATAGGCGCTTGACTGAAACCGGTACAGAGTTCGACAAAACGGTGTAGACCAAGCGATGCAACGGCGTATATTGTACATGGGCGCATGGCTTTGAAGTTTGAAGAGTGTCAGCATAGCTTCGTAGTTTGTTCGAATAGCATTCTTGTACATAAGGTTTAACATAAGGGCATACAGATTAGGTATATGAATGATGCTAAACTCGGTATAATAGTTTTCTGTGTGGGCATACTATGGTAGGTTAGTTACTAAAGTTACCGCACGTTTCAGAGCAACAATAATGTTGGATAAAATATGCTTCGTACTTGTGCCCCAGACAGTGTCGCATTAGATAACGGGAGAAGGCAACAAGCACGCTGATATGCAGACGGTTTCGTTGGGGCCGAGTAAGCACAATAAAAGTTGATAACCGTTGAAGAGGGTGTGCCGGAATCGGATATAGGTCCGCTTCCCCCTACTTAGGTTGCGGTGGCTGGTCTAAAATTGCGGTGGCATGCAACAGAAGGTCATACAAGCCGCCAGAACGGATCCTCAGCAAAGTCGAGTTAGGAAAGCGATGTCGTATACGTCGTTTACGACATCGTATACAAAAGATCCTCGTATTGCATCCTGTTGCAAGAGACCCTCGTATACGAGTATCGCCCCAGATTTTCGTGATGCCATGCTCTTGGCGCTGGATGCCAAGCACATTATCGGACCATGCCAGTATCAGATGAGCCATCTGTGGCTCGTCGCCTTTGCCAGCAGCCTTTCGAAGCAGAAGCTTGCCCATAAAGGTTGCGCTGCCAGTAAAAAAATACTGAAGTGCTTTGTCATTGATCCAGAAATCTGGGACATGAAAATGAAGCTTCTTTGGTTTCCTCCTCATCTAGAAGACAAACATGTTGTTCAGGAATTGGAACCGTATGTTATGCTGCAGTCGATAAGCAGAGAAATGTAGCGTTGTGACGGCATGGAGAGTTGGCAGATGATGAGTCGCGATGTAGAGTTCACGCTCAAGAAATGCGTCTCTACCATGTGCCGAGCTTACCTTCTGATGATCTTCAGGCACAAATAATCAATTTGATTCCGTGACAAATTCCCTTGTTTTTTCGATGCAATAGAGTAGGGCACATAGGACGACAGGGTAAAACAATACGATACCGAAAGCAACACCGTAATCGTCATAGCGACAAGGCAGGCATTGGTAGGTATGCTGACAAGCTTTGTTGTATTCGACCAGCGGACGTGTAAACCATCGTTAGCCACCTCATTTATGTAAATTAGGTCGCATATATGTCTGGCGAAGCACCGGATGATTACCACAGGGCTCAGGAGGTGCAGGTATCGCAGCTGTGGACACAGCTTCAGCAAAGGGTATTGAAGAAAAGGTAGGGACCAACTGTGAAACGTTTTCCTGTACAAGAAAAATTTCTAGAACAGCCAGGAAACGTTCCTGCTCGTGGTTCCGACGGCACTACGCGAGGAAGTTTTACAGGCGTGTCACGATGGTCCCTCTGCCGGCCACTTGGGCTTCGCGAGGACATTAGCGCGCATACGGCAAAAATACTATTGGCCACACCTATTTTCGTCGGTTCAGCGCTAGGTGCGAACGTGCCGTGACCGTCAGAGGCGTAATGTTCCACCCGTCAAGCCTGCAGGCCTCCTTCAGCCTTTGGATCCGCCTCCGACGCCATTCCAGCAAGTGGGAATGGACCTTCTTGGGCCGTTCCCCTCGTCATCCTTGCAAAATACGTGGATATTTCTGGACAATCTGGATATTTTGTGTAATCAAATGCAGTTTGATTGTGAAAAGTTGTTTTGTGTTGAAATGCCGAATAATACATGTTCTATTGGGGAACGGTCCCCTAGGATTTCCTTGTTGCGGCTAGGGCTCGTGTTTTTTCTGCACCACTGGGCGTGCAGTATTGGCCCGCTTAAACCTGCGGTAGTCGTCTTGCGCGCTCTCTAGCGTGCGCGCCCTTAGCTTTTAACACTACTGCTGAGATTTATTACTCACAAATGCGAAGTTGTTTAGATGCTGGTGGAGGAAAAGAACGTCAAGGTTTTCACGTACAGTAATATTTGCTATACTATGCTGTGCAGTGTATTGTATGCTGTCAGTCTTCTTTAAAAAAATATGCTTATAGTAGGATCTTTCATACAGCGCTGGCATCAGAGACATTGCGAAGCACATGAAACCATCTGCCAGGTTGAAAGGTATTCGTACGTAACAACCGCTGAAAATAAGGAAGAAATAAGGAAGGCTAGTGTCCAGAGTTAAGCAAATGAAACACTTTTTTGAGGAGACGGCAGACGGAAAACCCGTGCGTACAAGCAAACAGTCCTCGATACACGATCGTTTTCGTCATTCGCCCTATTGGCAGATTGCAAGCGCAGTTGCCTGAAATGCAATCTGCCAAATTTTGCGAAACACCAGAATGCCATAGTCACTGAGGTGCAGTTGCTTTGTACGCACAATGAAACACTGTCGCAATGCGTTCATTGAATGGCATTAGCGACCATCATAATACTTTGCAATAAGGAAGATCAACACTGCTAAAAAAGTTTGGTTCAATAATATTGCCTTTAACAGAAAGGTAATTTACTGCCCGAATTGCCGGACCGCACTTATGTGTGCCGTTTCATTGGCTTAATCCCGTGGATTACGTAGTTCTCAGCCAAGCGAGGATTTTTCCGTCCTCGTAGCCAGATCTGAAATTCTTCATGAGCGTCTTTGAACAAGTCGTGTCTTTCTTCGGCGCTGAGGGTGTAATTTCCTGGTAGCAATGCAGTCATTATTCCTGCGGAATATACAACAGATTTCAAGATGCAAGGTTTATTTATTTCGGCAACATTGTACAATGAACTAAAAGAAACGCCGTGAATGTGCACCCTAACCACTGAATATGTGTAAACAGCACTGTTGCTCTAAATTGTAACCATTTTTTAAATTTTCTGCTCTTTTTCTCTTTTGACATCGGCACGCACGATGCTGCTTTTTAACTGTCGAATAAATCGGGTACATGGATCGATGGATGATCCGATGTTTACTAAATCAGAGGAAAATAGGCCCGGCGTAACCCGGGGCCTGAAATTGTCAACATTTTAATTCTTGTCGGCTGCATAGAAATTCCAATATAAAGAAGTTATCCATATGACAATAAAGATATTCAATACAAAAATAAAACAGATAAGTAAATGTGTATCAATTTCGATAATAGTGTTTTGCCAGAATGTGGTCACTGCTCAGAGCCTTAACAGAAAACCGAACATAATGAAAGGTGTTGTGGTTTTTATCGCCAAGGAAGACGGAGCTCAGACAGGTGTTCGTGCAGGCGTTATTTACCAAAACTATTCAGCGTCATTAGTTTGTGAAGTAGTAAACACAAATTATTTTCAAAAGTCTTACCCCGAGCGATGGAAACTTTGTTCTCACTCACACAAAACTAGTAAAAGACAAATAGAAAATAAAACGAAATATTTTCTCCGGGGGACTTTGCATATATTGAGAATTTCCAAATAAAGAAGGAAATGAACAAGCTTCCCTTTCGGAGCCTGAAATGATGCTCTGCTACCTTCTTTCTGGACACTTCCTCACTCGGGTTAGCTTATACTATGTGACAGCGACCAAGCAAAATGCAGTAAGGTATTTGATGAGCATTGTTTGCACGCGGTGTGACAAACGTTTGGCATTGCTTGGCTTCGTGTATGCTAACGAACTTTCTGCGGATTGTGTGAGCGTTATCGGGGCCCCAACACTCACCGGACCAGTCTCGTAAGGGGTGATGTATGTGAGCTATCTCGCAGCTTCTGAGTTCAAGCCCAACGTCCTTCGCCAGTGACCGGGCATAGTTCAGCCGGTCGTCAGTGCTCTTCATGTCCTGTGACGGCGGAATGAGGGATTCCCACATCTGTAACGGTGGGTTGCAGAGTTAGTCGTGGCAGCTGGGCTATAATTAAACGAAAGAAATATGGTGTACCCAATCAAATATGAAAACCAGGGGCAGCCTTCTCACACGTTTTCGTTAGTAAGGGTTCCTGGCTACTGGCCACTTAGCTCCTTCGCTTAGAATATGTCCAATGACCGAATTGTCTTCAGCGTCTGCTATTACACGCATAGTGTGGTTGCATCAATTGCGCCAAAGTGCTACATTTTTCACTTGCGGCGCCAGGCTGCGCCTTCGCCACAAATACCTCCAAATTCGTCCGAGCTGCAGTAAAACTCAGAGCGCGACTGCCAAGTGCCTGTGAATTAGCCAGATTTGCGCAGTACCTGGACAAAATGCCGTATTGTGCTAATTTCATCCACAGGATATCAGGAGTCGCCACTGCTGTCCTGTGTTGCGCCCGGCCAGTCTGCGTTCTGCTGTATTCTTGTGCAATAATTACCGATCAGAATAGGATGCCTGCAAACCTGAATGCGTGTTTTGCGGGGACTTGTGAGTTGCATATGTTCAGACTTTTCTCGTGAGAATCTTGCCTTGTATGAGAACACCGTCGCAGTGCACACTTTATATTTGAGCATACGCACATTCGGTAAAATGTGTTTTGAAGCGCCCATTTACAGTTGAAAAAAAGGCTCCTCTTTTTTCGGTTGCTAATGTTTACTCGACTTTGCTCGCTAAAACTTACCAAGGGGGCGTCCGTTTGATACGAGGCTACCCTGCAATGCGCCAGTGACCGGATAGCAAATGAATTAAACAAGCTTCAAGCAACCTAGTAGAGTTGTCGTTGGAATTGGTTTGTACACAAACCAATTCCAAAACCATAGTCGGTGACTGCTATGGCAATGCCATTAGGTCATATAAAATACCGATAATACAAAAAAACATGTTGTTATCTATGTGAAGCGAACCTTTTGCGGAGCAGTTGAAAAAATACTCTAAGTTTGCTAATCTCATTCTTCTGCCTTTGGCTTCAAGGTAACTCACGAGCGCATCTGTGATCTCGCGCCGCGGTGTTATGAAGTTGTGACAATTGTTATATTGTATTGTATGCCCTCATTTCTTTCTTATTCAAACTTACCACTCGTTTTTTTTAACTTTTGCTACAAGCAATACCCAACTGTGGGTACCATCAGCAATGCGGTGATCCTCACCAACACTCGGCGATCATTCCAAAGGGGTAGTTGGCGTTTATACGATGAAACCATACAGTAGCACATGGTATATTGAACTAATGGTTATTAAAGTAAGCATTTAAAGAGTAGAGTGGTCTGCTTCATTAAAGCAATGGTCTTGCAGACGTACATTTTATCGCATCAGGATATTTGGGTGTAATTTGTTTTATCGCAGCAAATCGGTAGAAAAGAAGGCCAACAATCCAGACACCTGTATATGCATTAAAGGGGAGTGGTGCTTTTCTTCGTGTGAGCTATTCGGGGAGACGACACCAGCAGCAGCAGCAGTGGCTAGCCAGGGTCAGGCATATTTTGCAAGGTTCGCAAAACAAAGTTCGCTTTAATAAAAAAATCAGCGTGGAAGGGCAAGCGAAAATGATGAAAATGCATGAACTCGTTTGTGCACATCGCAACTGACAACGCACGCAAGTATTCGTATTGGAAAACTCACCAGGATGGTCACGTATCGCCAGTGTTGGCAGCGGTAACGAATGGCTTCGGCGATGCCAATAAAGAGGGGTCGTCGTACACGGTGGCAAGGTGTGCCTAATCATTCGCGGTTCTAAGCCAAAAGCGTTCCCCGAACGCCACAACCACGACTGAACAGAATGCTTGTAACTTCTCAACGTCATTGCAAATGGCCGAAAATACGAGAGCTTAAATGAATTTTTGCATACGCCATGGATCGAGGTATTGAAATAATGCCTGCCAATGCAAAGCAAGTTAAGCGAGAGCGGATCTATGGGCCACAAAGCGGCGTTTTCGGCGTCAACTAGTACGACGCGCAGAAATTTAGCGTACGGCTGAACAGCGGCCGGGAGCCTGCTTAGAAAAAGGATAAAATGCAGAACAAAATTATAAATGCGTGCTCTCCACCGCTCGAGCGGAATTTCCGCTTGTGCGCGGGGTTCATGACTCTGCAATTTTCAGCAGAGGGAAAAAGTAATTTCGCTCGAAATAAACTTCTTATGCCTTTAGCAGTACGAACACTCACAGCACTTTTCAATTTAAATGTGTAACGCCGTGGCGGGGTGCGAAATGTTGTTCGAGTTAACCCTTAGGTCGAACTATGGGAGGTTGAAATATAAGTACTTCACTGTACCAGGTAAGCTGAACGCTGCAGTCTTTTGTGCTCCAGAAAGACGGATACGTGATTACAGATCTTAGTGCAAAAGGGAATGAGTGGAGTGAAAAATTGCCATAACTTATTTCAATGCGCTGCTCGAGATATCGACTGTTGTGATCGCAATAAGCTACTCCAAATTTAAAATTTCGTGTTCCAAATATAAACTTTTTTTCTAGTTTACCTACTTTAGGTTCAAAATATCCTGCTTTTCAACCCATACTTCCCTGCTCCAAAAATTTGTCCAAAAGTCGTTACAGCTGCCTCGCTAGAGCCAGCAATTCCGGCTCACGAAGGTCGTCTAAATGCGCATGAGGTTCTTTCAATTTCGAGTGGCGGCCAGCTGTCCATTACCGTTTTATTATGAGCAACTGGATGCGTTCTCACTGCATATTCAACATTTTGATGAAAACTTTATTGTGTTTATAATTTTCGGATTAGTAAGGCCCTTTCTAGGGACCAAATACTCGTATCTATATATCTATGCGTATTTGTACATAGTCGTTTTCTCGCGTTTCTTGTTTACTGGGTAGTCCATGGTCGAATCAATTGCGCCTCCGGTTGGCCTGTGAAGTGAATAGGGCTTGAAAAAACCATCCATAAACTAGGCTCACTGAGTATGAACCCATCTGTACATATAGGCCACTACTAAACGGGCCGCAGTTCAGGCCGACATGAGTCAACGTAGATGCCTGATTTTGTATATGCCATTGTTCGAAGACTCTTTGACACCAACGTTCAGCACTGTGTATGGGCCGCTTAGTTTGTACTGGCCTTCAATGAGCCTCTTTGGTGCTAAGTTGAGTCTCGCAGTATGTGTTAGTCAGGGCCCCATAAAATATAACTATTCCAATCTCTGCTTACTGCAGGCTCCTCACGGCCAATTTTTGTAACGACCAATGCAAGCATCGGGCGGTAACTGACCGCGTATTTAGAAAGTCCAATTAAGCGATACTCCGCAAAGGTGAGTTGGCATATGCGTACACGTGCCGAAAGAGCTGGATCACGTTATACTGCCACGAAAGAAATTCTCTTATATGCAAACAACTCCATTCGCTGCGACAGCATCGAATAGCTGATGCCTGAGCGATCGGCGGGCAGGCATCCTGTATTGCTTTCGGAACGGGGCAGTCTCCGGCTATTCAGAAAAATTGTTAGTTTTGTTCGGCCTAATCATGCGTCTTTAAAGCATACACGTCACTTTGACGCGGTGAGGTTTCGCGGGTTTGCGACGTCACATGACAGACAGGCGAAGTGGGTGCAGCCATAAAACATTTCACCAATAGCTGCGGGCCAATAGAGAAATGGGCGTCGAATCAATATTCATATTTTTTTCTTCTTTTGTTTGGTGTAAACATGCGCAATTAGTGTGCACACATCGTATTAGTCGGGCCTTTCTCGTGGTCTTCGTGGCGTTGCGCGAAAGACAGGCGGAGTGGGGGTGGCGCGAAATTTTTATTACCAATCGTGGAGGGCTGCTTACTAAACTCGAATAGAAACAGTCACAGGCCTGCGTGGTGCACGCAGCGCCGTCTCAGCTTAAGCACGAAAACGCGGCTCCGCATGAGCTCCGTTTTCGGCACCACGCACTACACGGTCTTCGCGGCGAAGTCTCTTGGCGCCGTTTTGATGAGGCGGATCTGAACTTTCCACCCGGCGTCGACGGCAAGCTGCAGCTTGTCCTGCTCTCCGCACAGTGGTCTGCTGAGCCCAATGTTACCTGGTTGCAGCCGCGTGAGCAGGTCTTCAATCGGCTTCTTCATCAGTGGTTCGCACCTTCCGAGGAGGCGCCATAACGTGTACCGAATAAACTCGGGTATCCAGCCTACGTGGCGCACACGCCACATCCCTTGACCGGCGCACGGAACGTTGCTGTTGATGACGATAATAATGGTTTATTGGCATCCCCATCGAAATCAGGTGGTGACAAATAGTAACCTTGCCTGCTTCGAATTAACCTGGTTGAGCTGCGCGCAGCATGCAAATGCTATATGCGGCTGGTACATGGCGGGACACCTGGTGGAACATAACGGAACGGCAATGCGAAATTTGTGTGTCTAGACTCAATGCGGCGCCCACGTTAAATGGTTTGTCAAATGCAATGGTGATATGTTAATGGTAATGATGATTTAATGCTTTCTCTTTGATAAAGGACGGTCAAAAACATTCATTAGCCTGATTGAATTATTCAGGTGTGCCACGCATGTTTTTATTGCATCAGTATTTATACATCTCTGTAGTGCTCTTTTAATTGCTCAAGACTTCCCTGTCCTCGTTGCACTACCACCTATGCAATTGTTACATGGAGTGCCTCCTGGTGTAATAATACGCAACTGCAGTGCAAAACGCGCACGTACAGACGCTAGCCATTGCGTATCTCTCATCGCAATGCAAGTGGCACAATACGGTGGTAATGATGATGATGATGATTTATTGACATCCTGTTTGAAATGCAGCGTTGACATGGTCACCTAGCCAGCTTGATTTAATCAGGAACACCCGTCAGTAAAAGTACACAGACAAGGGATGACATTTTAAAACTCATCTTCTGTGTCTATGAATGTCACTTCAAATTAAATAGTCGGCATCGCGAATATTCTAGTGCACTCGTCAGTTTTTGTTTGTGTGTTAATTACGAAGGACTTCTGTTTTGCGTCGGTGCTGTGGTCCGTATACTTTTGCTCGCGGGTGTGCATAACATATTTTCTAGCATTCTTGTATACCTTTCCTTAAACTTCTTTTTCTTCCTCAAACCTTCTTAACTGTCTTGTACCACTACCGGTGCATCTGCTAAATGGCATTATACTTCGTGTAATAACACGCAAATGCAATGTACAATGTGCAAGCATCTACGCTACGCGGTTCGCGCGTGACATCGCGTGTCTCCTCGCGCTCTAGCACGCATTTTTGGGGCTTTTTTTCCGAACAATGCTAGCAAGCCCTGGCGTGGCCACTTCGAACAACTGTTTTCAGAATGTGCTATCCTTCAAACAGCGCACCGGTCCTAGGCCGAGGATCTCTTGCAACGTCTACCAGTGCTGGTAATTAGAAGATCGTTCCTCCTCGCTTAAGATTGGGAAACACCATAACAAGTTCTCTGTTCCTACCCGCAGACCTCGCTGGTCGGCCGTACCAGGCCCCGGGTTTTCGTGACGCCCTGCTCTTGGTGCTCGGAACACATTCTCGGAACAGGCCAGTGTCAGATGAGCCATTTGTGGCTCGTCACCTTTGCCAGTCGCCTTCCCCAGCAGAAGCTCGTCGATAAAGGTTGTGCTCCTAGTCAAAGAACTAAAGTGCCTTGTCATCAATCCATATATCGGCAGCATAAAACTGATGCTGCTGTGGCTTCCTCCTCACCTAGAACAGAAAGCTATTTTAGAGGCATTTGATTCGCATGGCATGCTACAGTATATAACCAGAGAAATGTAGCGTTATGAAGCCATGTGAGTTGGCAGATGAAGAACTGTGATGTAGAGTTCACGCTCAAGAAAGGCATCTCTACTAGTTGCCGTCAGTACGCTCTGATGATCTTCGGATACAAATGCCTAATTTTGATTCCCTGACAGGATCCCTTGTTTCTTCGATGCAACAGAGTAGGGCACATCAGACGACAGCGAAAAACACCACGATACCGAAAGCGCCACAGTCATGGTCATAACGCCGAGATATGCGTCGGTACGTATGCTGACAAGCTTCATTCTATTCGACCAATGGACGTAGGAATCATCAGTAACCACTTCATTTATGTAAGTGAGTTCGTAGATGCATCTGGCGAAGCACCTGCTGATTAACACCGGGCTGAGAATGTGCAAGTATCGCAGCTGCGGACACAGCTACAGCGAAGCCTTTTGAAGAAAGGGCAGTGACCAACTGTGAATAGAACCTTTGTGCAATGTGGGCCGAATCACCACCTTTTCGCGACAGGCTTCATCCTGCCGAGGACACTGAAATCACTAAGGTGTCATAGAAGCGACAAGCGCCATTAGATAAATTGGAGTGCTCTGGGAAAGAGCCCAGGTTTGTCGCGGCGAAGGCGACGAAACTGCTTCATGAAGCTTTGGTGAGTGGAGATAGCGCTGCAGTTCCAGTAGTTTCTGCAGCTGCGACTATCCAGAGGGGTGGGACAGGCAAAATAAAGGAAGCAGTGCTACGTGTGGGCGCTGCAGCTCGGTAGTGAAAAAATGGCTGACGCCCTTCCCTCAACGTTTGGAGCACTGATTGTCCTGGCTTACGTAGTAGGCGACGGCAAGGTCGGTTGCTACACTTGCAGCGCAGCAGAGCGTTACATATTATTGCAATTCCTGAAACAAAAATCGACTCCGGAGAAGACACAGCGGCTTCTGTAGCTCCATTTCTTTCGGAGTATGAAATATGTGTCAGCAACACGATTGCTGGCTTTGCGGGATGTATGATATCTGTGAGAAAAACGCATCAATTCAGCGTGTTGGGACAGTGCACTGATAGGGAAGGGCGCCTTGTACGGTTGAATGTCAGCATGAAACGTCAAGTTTGGAAGTGTTTTTGCGTGTGCGCGCAAAGTAGAGCACGTGCCAGGGAGGACTAGTTTCTCTCATTAACCCATCAGCTGCTCACTGACCCCGTATTGGTCGTTTTAGGCGATTTTAATTGTGTGAATTGCACAGGATCGATCATCTACAGACAGCTCCAGGATACAAGTGTTGATGTTCTGAATGCCATGACATGTGACTACGAGCTTGCTGATGTAAGGGAACATGAAAAAGTCTGATTTCGCCACACACTCTATCAAGGTACATCTAATGCAAAGCTCGATCGAATATATGTTACATTACCTATCCTCCATAGACTATACGGCTACAACGTGCACCCTCTATTCTTCAGTGATCATTGTTTGGCGCCGATTTGTTTTGGCAACCGCCATATTCAATGGTCGCGGATAAACTGGAATTTGTGAAAATTTATATTATATGTTACCGTCACTTAAACTATATAATTCTTACTGAAGTATGAAGACGCAGTACTTTATCTCTCTTTCCGCAGATGGGGATATTCAAGCATGAAATTCAAATTATAACCCTTCAAGAGGCTTCCATTTAGCTATTCCATTCCATTCCAGCTAGACCAATTTGAAGGTCCGCTTTCTAGCAAGTGCAATAAAGATATTTACAACATTGATGCACAAATGCCGAGAATAAACGCTGAGGGATACAGAGGTGTACTAGTCCGAACACGTGCTCGTCGGTATTTGGAGCAACAGTGTTGCAATCGTTCGTTTGGTGATGAGCGTTGTCATACTCCGTCGAAGCAAATGCAAGAGATAGAGAATTCATCATACCTTGCTGGTGAAGCAGCGCACTGACACGGACACGGTGAAGACACACAAGACGACACTCGCTGCAAGACAAACGCAGCGAGTGCCGTCTTGTGTGTCTTCGCTGTGTCCGTGTCAGTGCGCTGCTTCACAAGCAAGGTATGATGATTACTCACCAACTAGCCCAACTTTCCACATTACTGAGATAGAGCATGCCGGAGCAATTGTTAATGACCAGGCTAGAATAATGAAAATGTTACCGGATTCTTATGTCAATATTTCGCAATGTCATAAATTTAATAGTGAAGTTGTGACGAAAACGTTTGTTTCGTTGCTGTCAACCAAGATGAATGTGATGATGTTGATAAAGACATACGAGTATCTGTCACAGAAGTTAAAGCAACCATTGCTTCTCTGGCTAAAGGCAGAACTCATGGGCCTGACGGCTTAAGTACAGAATTTGGTCAGTCTATCGACTCTATATTGGCTGCCTTTCTGTTTAAAGCGCATGAAGAAGTTTACTTGATAGAATACCTACCCTTCACACTTTATCAAAGGAACACAGTACTTATCCCAAAAAGCAATCATACAATTAAACGGTAGAAACTCGAGGCTTGTCCCCCCATCTTACTTACCAACGTGGATTATAAAATATTTGCGAAGATATTACCTAGCTGCCTTCAAAACATAAGTCAATCAGTGGTGGAAGAGCATCAAACATGTGGCATTAGAGGAATAATAATTTAGACAAACATCCACGTTGCGCGGTTTGTGCTGGAGTCTGTAGTATGCAGTGCAGATCAGGTTAATTTGGCAAAAGAATTTGATAAAGTTAATCACTACTCGTTTTGTCTGTCAGAGCAGATAAACATTGCGTCTCTTCTATTTAGAGTCATCACTCTCTGTTATGATAATCGTCAAACAAGGTTAGTAGTTGTCTAAGCAATTTTATCTACCATGAGGGCATTGTTAAGGCAGTGCTGTCTCTTGTAACCTCCACTACTTTCTTTGTACTTAGAAAAGCTTTGCGCATGAATTCTGGAGGATCATGTCTCTCATGGGTTCAAATTGATGTCTATCGAGAACCGCGTTCTTCCATTTGCAGGTGACATATCCTTCTTCAGCGCTGAGAAGTGTCGAAAATGCCCTTGCCATTATGCAACAGTTTTGCTCAGCTTCTGGAGCAGCAGTAAACATTGAGAAGCGTTCAGGGTTTTGGTTCGGTCGGTGGTGTACGATGCCAATCCACTTCGCAGTTATTCAGTGGAGGGAAAACTTTAGTTACCTAGGTGCACCTCTCTCTTAGTATCGCAATAGCAATCCACACTGGTCAGTGGGAGTTGCACATGAACTACGTGAGTTTATCAAATGGCAGGGGCGGGATTTGTCCATATTTAGCCGAGTTTAGTCTTGGAAAGTGTTCCATGCAGCTCAACGTATGTCCTGCAGGTATTACACTGTTTTCGGCTTTGGTTGCAAGCTTTCGATCGTGTTTGCTACCTATGAATGGAGCTCATGTGTTCATGCGATGCGACGTGACAATTCTTTTTTTCATCTTAAAAGTGGTTGTTCGTCTTTTTGTCAGGCAACTTGTACCCCGTTTTTCTTCTTTCGCTGTGTAAATAGTCCCCTTCTGACAGATATGTTACAACTTCGACTAATGAATTACCTCGAAGAACTAGTTCTTTCGTCACCTCTCAGAGATGCACTACAGGCTCCTTGTGGATTTTTGAAGGAGGCTGTCGAAGGCTTTCTCTTTATTAAGGCTCGTTTTAGTATGGAAAATATTTTCACAGCCCCCGCGACGAAATCTGCGCTGCCCTCATAGACACATTGGTTCCTGTTCCCCGTCATCGTGCCTCTCATTTGGAATGTCAATAACAAGATGTACTTAAGCGTGTCTGCGGATTGATTATTTATCTGGAGATCACAATACTTTAGGTTACATTCGGCAACTCTTTCTATCGAAACCTGGTCAGAAAAAAGCGGCTGCTTCTTGTCGTGATCGACAAACAGCCGTTTGAGCCCACATGCTGAAACAATTGATCAATGTTGTTCAGATTGTCTGGACGCTGTGCTATTATTCGACATTCTAAAAGAACACTTAAAAAGGATTTACATGTCACACTATACAAAATCCGCTTCCGGTCTTGAAAGATCGCTGTGACCCGCCATAACACATGTTCTTGGTACTTGGCCTACATAGTCTGCAGATCGTGTGACAGGCACCGTGAATGAACGCGAAACACTCGGTCGTTTTTTGAGAAAGATGTTGCATACGTTGATGGTGTGCACGCTGCACAAGAAACATTGCCGGACTGGAAGCCTTTATTGGATACTTGCACTTGCTTGCCTGACTCTTCAATGCTTTTAAATTTTTGTAGCACTTTACTTTTAATGTTTTGCTGAATATTCTGCTCCCATGTAATAAAATAAAGCGTTGGCGTGGCTCAGTGGTGGCGAAACTGACTCCAGTGAAGGGCGCCCGAGTTCAATTCCGGCAGAGCTCGGTCTATTTTTTTTTCTCAATCCCGGCTATAGCTGCTACGAACACCTGCGACGGCAGCACTGTCGGCGGACACAACTGCCAACCGAAATGGCTATTGAAATGAGCCATGAAAGCTTAATCTTTAAATGTTTGGAAAACTTTACGTTATACCTCGGCGTGTACCATTCTTCAATAAATTTTATTGGCACTAATCTGAGAAATCACGTATGTGCCACTGTTAATAAGATTGTCTCGCCTTGCAAAAGCAAAGAAAGACATACAATTTTCGAAGCTGAGTGGAATCGAACGCAAATATCGAGTCTTACTCAATAACGGCCACTCCACAATTTACCTGCCAGTGCCATATATACACAAGTACGCCCCTTTTCAATGAATGTTGTTCACGCGACAAATTTTTAGGCTTGTGTGAAATGAATGCGCTGGGTATATGCTGATCTTCAATGAGCCTTCCTACAACTTGTGACACTGACTCTATGCGATTGATGTGTGCGCTAAGTGAGGGAACAGCTGATGTGCCATTGTACGAGCACAACGTGGCGACCATGTGGCGACGACGAGGCGACCACGAAGAGATGGGAGCTGCCTTACTAGCTGCACCACCTGGCTACCCCGAGGCGATGAAAGTACCAACTTCTCACCCGCCGTGGTTGCTCAGTGGCTATGGTGTTGGGCTGCTGAGCACGAGGTCGCGGGATCGAATCCCGGCCACGGCGGCCGCATTTCGATGGGGGCGAAATGCGAAAACACCCGTGTGCTTAGATTTAGGTGCACGTTAAAGAACCCCAGGTGGTCAAAATTTCCGGAGTCCTCCACTACGGCGTGTCTCATAATCAGAAAGTGGTTTTGGCACGTAAAACCCCAAATATTATATTATTATTATTAGTACCAACTTCTCCGCAAGGAACAAAGATCTCGAGACGGGAGGTGACTTTAAGAATAGCCAAGCCATCTCCGCGGCGCTCAGCCATCTCCTCGACGAATGAAGAATTGACGTGGGCGAGGTCATCACCCTGCCCCGCCTGGTTCCTGCCGACGAGAACTCGCCCAAACCGGTTCCTGTCGACGAGGGGTCACCGAAGGGATTTAAGGCCAAACCGGCCAATTGTGAGGACAGAGAGCCGCTTGCAGCCGCCCATCAGTCTGATTCGCTCCTACTGCTACCTGTACGCTATCATCCAATATCTGTAAATATTCAATAAATTTTTCGTTTTTTCTTCGTCTAAGGAACGAGTTCGTTTTTCGTCTTCCAAGCCGAAGTCGCAACAAAGCTCTACAGGTTCGCGTACACTGGCGCGACACGCTTTTTGTCTCAAACTCCACGCATGGATCGTTCAGCAGTGCCAATAGATGGCGAAGCGAGTCCAAACCTAAGTGCGAGAATGGAGCCAGGTAGACTAATGACATTTTACTTAGCCATGCACAGCCGTGGCCACGCGCATGTTTCGTGGCGGTGAGGGTACATTGCACAGAGTGTTCTGGCAGAAGTGTGAAATACAAATCGCGCTGCAGCACACGCGTCATACATAACTCGTTTTCATGGTGGCCATAGGTTGTGTCCCTATATTGATCATGTAAAATGCATTCGCGTTGACAGGCATTGTGAGATGGGCCTGCTTAACTTTCTCTGACTACAACGTAATTCAGCAAAGGCATGTGCGACGAAGTTGTGTTATATACTTTTCTTTTGTTGACAGCGTTTCCATTCTGACGCTTTGCATGCCTTTAGCCAAATTTCCATAATAAAAAGAGGAGCCGCAATATTTCATAGCCGCGGCATAATTTATTACTTGTGAGTATACATTTCACTTGGTTTTCATTGGTTTCGGCATTTTGTGTGTTCCCCACATGAAGCAAAAACCGTGTGTAGCGATTTTCAGATCGGGTTGCTACCGGCAGCTATAACATAAGATGTTTTCAATTTAAATCTTCTTGCAGATCAATAGGCAGTGCATCGGGCTGCCGCTCTGGGAAAACCACGTTCGGAAGTAATCATAAAGCACTGAATTTTTTTGTCAGCGCTTTATGACAGTTTGTGCTGTCATAAAGTCATACTAAAGTGAAATACTGTCATCCACCACTCACCTCCGCAAACCTGCTCCAGCGTTCCTTTCTGGCCAATGCTCTCCAGACTTCAGGTGAAGCGAACCAAGCACTGTAAAACAGAAGACACTGTCCGCCAGGCTTCAGTAGCTTCGCCATGTTGCTCCATGCTTTGAGCTGGTCTTTCACGTGGTTAAGACTGTTGAAGCAGTAGAGGCGATCGAAAGGCCCGTACAGCCCGAGGAACCCTGAGACGTCTCCTGTTATGTCCAGCTGTTCGTACACTAGCTTTGGATGAGAACTGTGCTGGCGAGCGTAGGATACCATGTTTGCGCAAACGTCGACCCCTACAATTCTCCCTACATTCTCTGGAACATTGGGCAGAAGGATCTTCATAGTCACTTGACCGCAGCCAGAGCCAACGTCGAGAAATTGTAATGGCCTACATGGACTCGCGCTTTCTTGCTCGGCGTCATCGTCTTGTTCATTGTCGAGCGTCAGGTTGTAATAATTTAGCAACTTAGTTATTAAAGGGAAACAACACGTGACGCTCTCCGAGTACGCAGCCGCGTCGTAGTCAGGTTTGCCGTGATTTGGCTTGGCTTCGTTATTCATTGTAATTGGTTCGCAGTGATGATGTCGTGCGTGGTTTTTACTTGTTCTGAGATGTGCCTGAAAAGTATGGGGAAACGACACGGCAATTTATTTGATTTCCCTATTCGCTCTCTTTCCCTTTGTTAAAGACCAACACAAAGAAAACGTTGAACTTCTTATAAAGCCTTAGTTAACATGATATGGGTATAGAAAAGCCCTCTTGCAATAATCTGACATTTGAAATGCTAGCGCCAAAGTCATGCAAAGTTCCTCAATGTAACCATTTCTAATCCTAAAAAAGAACACTGCCGTTACCACTTCCTAGATGTGACGCATGACCTCACACGCGACTCCTCAGCATGACTTCGGTAATTTCGGTGGCCACGTTTCTGCAGATACAGCAGCCGCCACGGGGTGCCGCGACGTGGCCTCTCCCCGTGTGACACGCTCAGATTATCGCGTGCGCTGCTTGGTCTTTGTATTTTTACAGGCATGGCAATGCATGACACTCTGAGTGGGTGGCGCCCTCTGCTGTGTGCGGCCCCCTGACAAATTTCCGCCGCGGCTTGCTGGGACTTTCGTCCTAGCGACATCACGCGCACACTTCTTGTGGTGTGCTGTTCAAAGGTTGCTAATTAAAAAAATCTACATATTATCAGCTCTCCGATTAAGCCAAAATTGTTTAAAAGGTATATACTACAGATTTCTAACAAATTTGGCCAACATAAAAGTTTTTTACTGTTGGCTATGAAGTGTTCTTCAGAAGCATCTTGGAATATACGTTGCGGGAACTACTGGCGCTAGGCCCAATGAAGCGCATTTGCACGGATATCGAGGCTAAAAATGAGGCTGAAAGAAAGAGCAGGCCAAGCCGGGGTAACTAACGTGCAAATAGAATCCCTGTCTACCCTACAACATTAGGAACTTTTCCGAACATGCAATAAATAAAGCTTGTGTTTCGACGAGTGCCCTTTTTCATTTGCAGTGAAAATTTTTCGATATGACTTGAGGCTTCCAGGTGTCGGAAAAGGTATCAAACCAATAACGAAGTGCGAAATCTTACCTGAATCTCTTGTAGAATGATTTTGCAAGCTAGCTTTCGCCCTGCAGTGGATACCGCATCAAGATAACCCTTTTAAGTGCAAGTTGGGCGGCTGTGGATGAGGTGCAGCTGCGTCGTGATGAATGAACATAGCTCGCTGTTATAAACTAGGTCAAACATGTTTCAAACTCTTCACGAAAAACATCGTCCAATCTCTAGATCTAGTCCGATTAGAGTCGTCATGTTCTAAAATATCTTCGTGTTTTTCAAGCGCGGATGACATGGTACACGTGTTCACCAAATGAGAGATCGCCACGTCCGCGTTCTTCTGTTGAGGGAACTGAAGTGACGGAGGGAATGTGCTGTGTTTTGTCTTTCTACTTTGTTCTTTTCATCCTGCATACAATCGTCCACCTCCCTCCACCCCTTTCTAAGGCAGCGAACCAGATGTTTTATTTCCCATGGTTAACCTTGCTGCCTTTCTTTCTTTTTTTCTCCCTCAGCATAGAGCACCATCCGGCTCTCCACTGCACTGTACAATGATTATTAACCCCTAAAATGTTGGAAAGGCTCAGACAGCAAAGCAAAGGCAGGCGAGATAATTCAATGTCGGAATTCCTTATTCTGCAGTTAACGTTTTGTTTTGCAACGCTAACGCCTGGATCCTTGTAAATGGCCATGGAAGACAAAAGCTAATTATATTCAGACTGCGGGTATTAACAAAAACTTTTTTTTGCTATTGAGCGCGAGCGTAGAAGAAGTATTCAAGCTATTACATTGCGAAGGCTTAGGCGTAAGGATCGGCGGCGAATGCCTCACAATCCTTCGGTTTGCCGATGACATTGTTCTATACAGCAACACTGCAAACAAATTAGAACAAATGATTGAGGACCTTAACAGAGCGAGTGGAAGAGTGGAATTGAAGTTTAATATGTAGAAGACAAAGGTAATGATCAATAGCGGGGCAAGGGAACAAGAGTTCAGGATCGCCAGTCAGCGTCTACAGCCTGTGAAGGAGTACTTTTATCTAGGTCAATTACTCACATGGCATACTGCAAACGAGAAGGAAATTTACAGAACGATAAATTGGGTTGCAGCGCAATTCGCAGACATTGTCAGATTCTGAGTGGAAGCTTACCATTAGCACTAAAAAGAAAGGTGTACAACGAATGCATTCTAGTGGTGCTGACATATGAGGCAGAAACTTGGAGACTGACAAAGAAGCTCGAAAACAAGAAGGGGACCGCGCAAAGAGCGATAGAACGAAGAACGTTAGGCATAACTTTAAGAGACAGGAGGAGATCAGTGAGAATCTGAGAGGAAACAGGTATAGCCGATATTCTAATTGACATTAGACGAACGAAATAGAGTTGGGAAGGTCATGTAATGCGTAGGGTAGATAACCGGTGGACCATTAGGGTTACAGAATGGGTGACAAGAGAACGAACGCACAGTCAAGGACGGCGAAAGACTTGGTGGGGTGATGAAATTAAGCCATTCGAAGGTGATAGCAGGAATCGGTCGGCGCAGTACAGAGGTAATTTACGTCACCAAACATCGTAGCATTGTAAACGACCAGCTGGCTAGTTGACCGCGGAGGAACAGGATTGATGGATGAATGCTATCATGGGCCCTTTGAAATGGATAAGTGGGTGGTGCAACCTGTAGATTCGTGAGGCTATTATGGCCTTCGTCATGCTTAAAATAGGAACCACGATGCTGTCGTTTCATGCCTTATTGCTCCCAAGTGAATATAGGGTTGCAATAGAAAAACAATCATGGCACAGGCTATATTATCCGCTCTACTTAGTTGCAGAAATAAATTCGATAAACTAGCAGCGATTTTCATTAGCTTCAGCCACATGAAGGCAGAAAAAGCGCGGCCATCCAGATCTATGGATGCAATTGTTAAGAGTATCGACATGTTTGCACAGCGCGAAAGGTTACGACTCAAGGAAGAACACAACACCGGCGCTGACTGCAAACTTACGACCAAAGCTTAACACCCGTGGCACCCCTTCCGCAATATGCAAATCATATGCTGTGCGGAGTGGATTAGTTGGTGAAGGAGACTTCATGGAGATGATGGCCCAAAGCAAGATGAGTGCGTGCTGCTAGATGAATTCAGTTGTTCGGCCCGTGATGACACGAAGTTCAAGCCACTTCTTCTTTGCCCTTGGAGGGGTTTCTCTGTAATAATGAAGTTGCTATATTATTACGACTTGACATTTCACAATGCGCTAGACAGCGGCCTGGCGCTAGAAAGTGTTAGTCCATGTGGACCATTGCAATTACTCGACGTGGGCTCTGGCTGCGGTCAAGAGAAAATGAATACTCTTTTGCCCAACGTTCCCAGCAATGTAGACAGGATTGTAGGAGTCAACATGTGCCCAAACATGCTTTCCTACGCTCGCGAGCACAATTTCCATCGAAAGCTAGCTTACGAACAACTCGACATAGCAGGAGATGTCTCCGAATTCCTCGACCACTACGTACCTTTCTATCTCCCTCTACTGCTTCAACAGTCTTAACCACGTGAAAGACCAACCCAAGGCATGGCGCCACATGGCTAAGCCACAGAAGCCTGGTAGAGGGTGTCTTCTGCTCTGTGGCGCTTGGTACGTTACACCGGAAATTTGGAGGGCATTAGCCAGAGAAGAACGCTGGAGCAGATTTACGGAGGCGAGTCGTTGATACTTATAAATGGAGCCCATAATCGCGAAAAGCTTCAAATGCTATAACTGTCCGTAAAAGCAGTTCACAAATCATTGTGATGTTCAACGAACTAATCGTTGAGGCCGTTGCCAATGATAAAGACAAAGTTTACCTGAAAAGCACTGTCGATTTCCTGTAACAATTTTTTCCAGCCAACCTTCCTTGGCTTACCTTCGAGCCATACTGCATGCCGTCATCGCCTTCCTCGCTGGGACGATTTCATCAAATAAACGGGAACATTTAGTGTGTTATAAGTAGTTATGGAGGCCTGATTCCCTGAGACTAAGATCTGCAAGGATATTTGACTTCCCATGGGGCGGGTATGGAAGGCATTTGTCGGTTATAGTGATGCTGCTTTGTCTTTTCGATTCATTCAAGCTTCGCTTACATCGATTACCGCAGTGCATGGGATCTACATGATATATTAGCGCATTGGATGTGGTCGCTTAATAATTCACACGTTCAGCCAAAGCTTTGCCATTATTTACCAATACTAAAAGTAAGCTCTTGTGCTCCTGGTGAAGTTCGGTTTTCAGTAACCGGTGTGTTGATGTAGAATGGGATTAATTTTCAAAAAACTCAAATGCCAGAAAATCACTATAGAGATGTGCGTATTATTAAACCGAAATGTTCATGGTACTAGACGTTGCTTGAATTCGTCAACTCAAACGGTAGCAGCCATATCGGCAAGTCAACCAAGATTTTTTTCTCCCTCTGGTGACCGCACAACAATATCAACGCCTACGAAGGTTCCGCGAAACCTATTCTCACAAGTAATAATTTATGTCACGGCGATGTAATCTGCCGGCTCCTTTCTCTTAATACCCAAATGTGTAGAAAGGCAAGGAAGAAATCAGAACCCTGGCAACGAAAAAAGGCATACGACAACGTTGTGGCACATGCGCGTGCTAATTTAAGGTTGAGTGAGAGAAATTTCAGCAACACCGATCGCCCGATGAGTGTCGACTGGAATGCATTGATGATAGGACGAATATAGCGACACAGCCTATTGCCACCGTCTAAACAAGGTATGTATGAGGTGAGTACATAAGGCCGATATCCACCGGTCGCGAAACCTGTGCGTGTGCTCCGAGGTGCGTGGTTGAGGAATGAGCATGAGGCAACCGGGCTACTTTTTGGCACTTTTTTCTGGACTCGCTGCGCCATTTGGTGGCACTAAAGAACAGTCCACGGATTTATTTCTTGACAAAGAGCGTGGTGCGTTGGTGCCTGGAAATGCGTAGAACTGTCCCCCTGCTTGCCACACACATCAATAACACATAATTACTGAGCCAAGTGGCCGTTCATTGAAGAACAGCGCGTGCCCATGACATTATTTGGACTGCTTCCTAAAGGTTTGGCGTGAAAATACGTTCATTGAAAACGGGCACCTACCCAATGTATTGGTGGCGCATACAAGTAAAGGATCGGGTCGCCGGTAATAATGAGCCCGTCTGAGGTGGGTGTGACGCCTCTCAGGCATCGGGTAAGTTTAAGTCTATTTGGCCCCCCGCAGGGGTGTCTGCATCACTAGGCGTTTGGTGTGTTGCGACACCACGTCCGCGAGCCCATGGGGTTATGCCCTCCTGCGTCTAACCGTGCGCGGCTTAGCCGTGCCCGGGGAAAGGGAGATCCTGGAGGTTGAGCCGATGCTGGCTGTAAGCACCTTTAAGGCCCCCCCGGTGGAGGCAACACACCTCTTTGGCCTCTGCTTCACGTTGACGGCACCACCGGACTGACCCACGCGGGGGAAATCGGTTGTTGCCTTTTCCTGTCTCTCTCTCTGCCTACTACCTTAGTCTTTCCCTCATTCTCCACCTTTCCTTTCTTGTCCTGGCTTTCCCTTTACTTCCAATTTTCCCAGGCAGCAAGGGTTAACCTTGTGTGAATAGCCAACCTAGGTTATTTCATATTTAGTTGTAGTGATGACGTACAGCTGGCGTTTACAGGACCTGTTCTTAAAGTCCCTGTAGCGTCCCCTCGTAGGACTGCACGGTGGGTGGCTGGCTTTATGGCCGGAAAATAAATTCCTTTATGGCACCCTCCTTTCCTCCGCTTCCTGATCGCCCTCAGAAAAGAGGGTGCACCGATGAAGTATTCCAGTTATTTGGTCGGCAAAAAGAATCTTTCCCTCGTTTTCACGTGAACCACTCTGAAAAACCAGCTAAACCTGTGGGAACAATCCCCCCATTCCTTGTTTCTAAGATATTGACTGAAGTCTTTGGTCCAGGTTATAAGGCGTAGAGGATGGCAAGAGGTGATCTCATCTTGGAGCTCTGCGATCCAAAACATTATGAGAAATTGACAAAACTAGTGTCATTTTGAGAAACCCAAGTAATTGTAACCCCGCATCGTACGATGAACACAAGCCGCGGTGTTGTCTCGGACGATGACTTGCTGGAGCTCACTGAGGGTGAACTCTTGGAGGGCTTCAGTGACCAGAATGTTATCAATGTTAAAGGAATTGAGATCAGGTGTGACAGCAAAGAAATCAAGACGAAACACCTTATACTCACATACGGCTCAAGTATTCTGCCCGAGTCTGTAGAGGCCGGGTACATCAAACTTCGTGTAAGGCCATATGCGCCAAATCCCCTGAGATGTTTCAAATGCCAACGTTTCGGCCACAGCTCGCAGAGCTGCCGAGGCCGCCAAACATATGCGAAATGCACTGCCCATGAACACACGTCTTAAGCTTGCGAGAACTCTTTGCAATGTGTAAACTGTGATGGGGAGCAGGCCGCGCACTGGCGGTCGTGCCCGTCTTGGAAAAAAAAGGAAATAGTAACAATCAAAGTGAAAGAAAACATCTCTTTCAAGGAGGCACGCAGGTGTTTGACATACCTGCTTAAGATCAGCTTTGCCGAAGTGGCGCGTCATGGGACAGCGCCACAACGGTCTCCGGCGGCTGTCCAACTGACACCCAGTGAGGCGGCAGTAACGCCATCGCCCCCCCCCGGTGGCTGCAGCTAGTGGTGCTACGCCACCCCAGCAGAAGGGGCCAGCTACCTCCGGACAGGTGCCCCGAAGGTCTCGTCCAATGGGCCGAGCTCTTCACGCCAAACAAAGCGATCGGAAGAGCGCGTGGCCAGCGCCTCGCAAGAGGCGATACACACAACCACCAGCAAGGCGGCGGCACCAGCGCCTAAGGAGCGGCGAGGCGCTATCGATCGCTCCAAGAGAGAAAAAACTCCCGTCATGGCGCCAGAAAAAAGCCCGTGAGCTAATCCTCGTCACTTAAACGCACAACACCCAACACATACAGCATAATGGATACACAAATACTACAATGGAATGTTAGAGGACTTTTCCATAACCTCGACAACATTGGAGAACTAATACACAAACGCAATTCCAAATTGCTGTGTGTTCAAGAGACACATCTGAAACCCACACAGACAAACTTTTAACGTCAGCACATTATCTATCCTAAAGACCGCAACGAGGCTAATGCCTCCGGCGGTGTTGCAATAGTAACGGATAAATCTGCAGCTTGTCAACAGATTGCCCTCCAAACGCCCCTTGAGGCCGTGTCGGTTCGGGCAATCCTTTTTAACAAACTGGCGACTGTGTGCTCTTTATAGATACCGCCTAGCTATTACCTAAAAAAAACGATTTCCATAACCTAATTAATCAACTTCCTGACCCCCACATACTCGTGGTTTATCTTAATGCCCACAACACGATTTGGGGAGATTCGCGATGCGACGCGAAAGGTCTATTAATTGAAAATTTTCTTTTGACCTCTAGTGCCTGCCTGTTTAACAAGGAGCTGACGTATTACAGTGTCCAACATAACACATATTCAGCAATAGATTTAGCAATCGGTTCCTCTTCTCTTCTGCCTCACCTAGAATGGTCCTTGATGAATAAATTGTATGTAAGTGACCACTTCGCTGTAATTTTAAACATCATAACTGTGCATGGGAAACCTCCGCATATTCCTCGATGGAAATTAGCATCGGCGGTTTGGGAGCTATTTAAAGAATCATCTTATTTATCACCAGATCTTATAAATAATATTACTATAGATGATGTCATTGCATATTTTCCCGCTTGTATTATTGATTTAGCCGAGAAGTTTATTCCAGAGACGAATGGTGGTTCACTAAGAAGACGCGTTCCCTGGTGGAACGAAGACTGCAGAGAGGCGCGAAAGAGAAAGAACAAGGCATGGGGCGTATTGCGCAGATCGCCTGATGCCGAAAATCTAATTCAGATTAAACAAATTAAATCACAGGGAAGGCGGACACGACGTCAGGCAAAGAGAGAAAGCTGAGTGAGGTTCCTCTCCGGCAATAATTCATACACGCCGGAGGCAATAGAGTGGAATGGCTTGAGAAAGCTACAAGGGCAACAAATCCATCCGTTTCCTCGGGTGAACGACCAAGGGGATACCTTGCGAGACCAGGCAGACTCTCTAGGGGAACACTTTGAGCGTGTGTCGAGCTCAGTTATTCTGAATCATTCCTTAAATACAAAGAAATAGAAGAACTTAAGCCATTTGTACGTAAATGCAGACACGACGAAGCGTATAACCGGCCATTCCGTATTGCCGAGTTAAGAGCTGCCTTGATCTCATGCAAGAGCCCTGCACCGGGACCTGACCGCGTCATGTATGACATGGTCACAAACTTCCACACTGACACACAAGTTACACTACTCGCACTCTTCAAAACCATTTGGGCTGCTGGATACCTTCCACACACATAGAAAGAGATGCGTACAATCAGCGCGCCTTAGCTTGTCCACTACGGAACGGCATGTATACTTGCAGTAACATTGCAGCACCGGCAACTTGGAGGCCGCTTTCTTAGCTCGTCGTGACATTGAAAAAATAGGTAATTTTGCTTGTTAACCACATGCGTGTTGTGCTGGGTGTTCGTTTGTGCATGATTGCTTTGCGAACGTAGGAAATAGAACTCCGAAGTAAAGAGTGAAACGAGCGCATTCCGAGCGCTGGTCATCAAAATTTAATTACGCAAATTTACTGCATTAAGGGCACATTGAAAATCTTGATCAGCATTTTCTTCCAGTGAGAAAGATTACTTTCGGAAGTAATACTCTTTGTAATGGGCACCTGTGAACGACCTCCTGCTTTTCTGGTGAAGTTGCATAACAGCGCCTCATCTGCCTGTTCACCGATTATTAGGGCAATGAGGTTTCCTCGCTAATGAATGCTTCGACATTATAAATATTCTTTGCTTACAGGGTTCTTTGTTTACGAGCAGTCTTAGGCGAAAAATGTAAGGAATCTCATATTGCTACTAGGACAGCTTACTTTTTAAGGATCGACATTTGGTCGAGTTGGTACTGGTCGAGCATCTTGAAGGGGCAGCACAGTAAGACGAAGACAGAAGGCAGCAACACACAGGGCTGTCCTGCGTGTTCCTGTCTTCTGTATTCTTACTTTTTAAGACAGGGTGTGTAGACATGAATTTGACGTAACTGAACCTAGCGGGCGAAGTTGATTGAGCTGTCATGAAAAAAAATAATTGTTTCATAAAAAAAGATTTCTTTGTAATGTGCGGTTGCTTTCTGTCTGTTGAAACTTTATGTGATGAATGGTTCCTATTATTAAAATATTAATCACTGACTTCTACCTTGCGCTCTTATGCCACCATGCACTAGTGTAAGCGATGTTTTCTTGCCTATTTTTAGATGCTCCTTACAAGTGTTCCTAAAGTTACAGTGTTATGTGGCACTGCCATAAATTAACCCAGAAATTCTTTTTTACTCGCGAGGCCGGGACCCACAACGATGTCCACATAACGGAGGAGCCTTCAGCAATGCAGCAGCATGACGAATAATCTAGATGGCCGTGTCAGGTGTGTATGAAGGCTACGTGTTCCAGAAAGTAGGGACTCGGTATCATTCGCGGATAAGTTCATTCGCATATTTCTTAACAAACCTTGTTAAGTTGGGTTAATATATATGCGACTTTTTTTAACTTCCTGCTTATTTGTACTTTTAGGCGTTATGCCCACATTATGATGCTCTATATCGAAGTAGATGTAACAAGTTCAGACATTGACTGCATTATCTTACATCAGTTGCTTGGCTGAAAGTTACGTTTTATTTTTGCTTTGTACACTATATATATATATATATATATATATATATATATATATATATATATATATATATATATATATATATATCTTTTAGACGGTTTTATCGTTTGGAAACTGTATTGTACGCTCTAGATTTTATTGCAGCTTTTTTCTCTTTGTATTGCATGCTCATGTAAGAATTCAAAGTATAGGGGCTAAATATGTCACCATGTCTAAGCATACATCCTGTTTACCATTGTTTAATACGACTGAGACCCACAATTATCTCCGTGTTATTCCCACAATAACTGCCACAGGCAAATACGTCTTTGGTGAGCCTGAATTCCTTGAAATGATACATGAAGGCCCGCATTCACTGTGCTGTGGTTACTGCAGTAGTGAGGTGTTTTCTAGTAGGCTCGAAATTTTTCTATTCTTTTTCTTTGCAAGCTATCGTCATTCGTGCAAGTAGGTATGGTATCAGTTACCAGATTGTTCAGTTATATTATGTTATGTTGTGGACATTACGTTATGCTGTGAACATATCAGCTATGTTGTGAACCTATAATTTCGTGTTGCTTAAGCACTGGAGCCGTGTAAGTGCTGTAGTATTGCATCAATGTGGAAGCTAGCTTTCACCTGCTATCGCTGCAGTCTGCCAACACATACCTTTCACCGTATTTGTGCATCTTCTGAAGACCAGCCGTATCTTCTAGGTGAAATTTGTACTGCCCTTTTAAATTTGCCGGTCAGTTCTTTGCAGTTTTCAAGACAAAATATTGGCATGAAGGGAAGGGAGACGATACAATTTGACGACTGCCCACAACGGACTATTTTTATGGAAGGAAAAAAAATATCAGTAGCACAGCATGTGTGCTTATATAGTTCACAAGGGTTTTCAGTGGGGAAGTGTGAGTTCTAATCGAACTACATAAAGTCACGATAAACGTTATTTCTACAAACAAGTAATTGGAAAAGGCTAATTTCTGTTTTCTGTCACTAGAAAGGGTATCTTCTTTCATTCATTGATAATGGGGCCTAGATCAAACGTTATTTAGGTGGTACTGAATATGTGGTGACTGATTCCTCTTGTAATTTTTTCACCCTGAGTTAAAAGAGCTCAAAATCATTATCCGGCCTGAAGCTTTATTGCGTCAATGCATGACCAAGTCAGGGGCATTCTGGTATTTTGAATGAAATATATGGCTTTCTTTGGCATATATTTGGTTACCGGTCAGTCTGCTCTGTCTATATTTCACTACATGTGAAAGGAATACAGTACGCTGCCTCTGACAAGCACTAGAGCAATTTGCTGATACCTCTAAGAAGCCAACCTTGCTTGCCTGCTCACCTTTTTCAATTCACTAGTGGACTTGTTTATATACTACCCAGAACATTTTTCCAGTAAATATGTGTGCATAACAGCCCACAAGTGAACTAAGAATGGCATCCAGACAACGGAGGCTTGCTTATTTATAGATACCAACAATGTTGCCTCCTGTGTATCAGGGGTAGTGTAGTGTATTACTTTGATCTTCTGTATATAAGGCAGACTGGGTGGTGCCTCAAAATGCCCCCAAGAGAGCAACATATTTCAGTCAAGTTATAGGTATACTTGTCGCTCTTGATGATGCATTGACACAACTGATGCTGCCCACCAGAGTTACATAATTCATCTGGTTTGTCCACCAGCAGCAACCGATTAAACAACAAAACCAGTGAGGAACACCACATGATTGCATGACAAAACACAATACTCTCTAGATGCCATGGAATAACAATCACTACGTGCTTATTTGTCCAAACATGCTAAAGTATGCTAAAAGCATGTACTTTTCCATTTAAGGTTTATGTAACAATATCCTTATAGCGCAAGCAAAGAATTGTAGAGATACAAGCTGTATGTTGGCTTTCACCAATTCCTTAGAGGGTGACCAGAGGCGGGTACTAGGAGCGCTCTTCTTGTTGGCTGGCAGAACTTTCTTTGTGCACTTCACAAAGCTGAAATACTTTACATGGGCTCACTGTACCTGCTTATGTGCTGCTTGTAATTACATTAAAGAGAACTTTCACAAAAATATAGGCCATATAATGTTCTGTGAAGAGCCGTCACCTATGCTACGGCGCGTACCTGCCCTTTCCGATTACATTTATCTCAAAGTTGTTTATGATTCGTTTTGTGACTAGTCCTTAATGACATAAAACTAGTAATGGGGTAACCTTATTACATGGAAACAAAATTTTATTGATGTCATGAAGGATTTGTAGCGATGCGTAGAATTACTTGCCTTCTGAAGCTGTTCTCTGTCTCTGTGAAGCATCAGAGGGTGCAACTGGCTGCAAACTGGTTGTGGCTTCCACAAGACTTCCAAGCTTTATTCGCACACAGCAATGGGACACGGTAATTCCACACGACAATGCCCGGCTCCGGCTCGACGGACCAGCTAAACCTGGTCAACCGAGTGAAAAGGGCAGCTAAGGCCGCTGGACTGAGGGCATCACTCACTGCAGAGAGAATGAGCATTCTGCAGTTGTGTGCTATTTTGTACAAATATTTTTTCTCTCCCTCTCAGGGCACCAAGCTGAGGTAGCATTTCGTTAGAAATAAAAAACTAAACCGCTCATGCATAGTATTTTGCCTTGACAAATTATTTATCTCTCATGACAACAGAGTGCGTATAAGAAAATTTTGCCGTTAGGTTACTTTAGGCTCATATATTCAAAGCAAAATCAATTTTCTCTTTGTCAACCGAGTAACCAGATATTTGCACTAGTCTTTCGCCTCTGATATTACAGCAACTTGACATCCACTCCATAAATTTGAACTAATTGTTTGCTATAGAAAATACATTCTGCAGCTTCAAACTGTTCATGCTGTATAGCTATGTCGTGCATGCTAAATTTTTTCAAACACATCAGAAGGCGCCAGCATGGTCCCAATGAGATCACACCAGGATACAGAAAGCGCCAGGCAAGCACACTAAACGTACGTCGAACACACGAAGAGCGCCGGCTCAAGTAAACCAAGCCCACCAGACTGGGCTCACCACACCGGTCAGAATAGGCACACCAGACATAAGAAACCGGGCTCAACGTACACACCAGGAAGAGCCCATCAAATACACCAGGCCCGTGTCGGAAAACCCGCTCTAGTGTAAACCGTTTAGCTGTACTTTTGGACTGGGACACTAGCAAAATTTATGTGTAGCTGTAGTATTAGAGGCCATGGTCATTATGTACATCACGAAAACGGATCTTCTCTAAAGTTTTCCTGGGGTATATAGGTGATTAATTCGAATGATCAGTCTGTAATCACCAAATGAAGCTGAGTGGTCAAGGGATCTGCGTGTCCATGCAGAGATCAAACTGCTCACTTTTTGTTGTAAACAAATTATCATAGTCGAAGGTTCCAATGTTCTAGTATTACTGTGAGCTAGGCAAGCCGGAATCATTTCATTGATTCACGCGAACCTAAAAATGCAATGGGGACAAATCTCACAATTGTATATTCGTAGCCCTCGTGCAATACCTCAACTTGGAACCCTTCGAGGTAATAAATAGTAAAAATAAACAAAAATGAAAATTCACTTGTTGCAGCAGTCGTTAGCTTGTGTCATTTGGTCTTCGAGACGCTTTGTGAACATGCAGCGCTTTGAACGTCAGCCTAATTTGCCTATTGCACCATCTTGGTGATGCGCCCCCGTCGTGACAGGGAAGGTTGGGGTGTTTCTTTAACGGACAACTAATATTCAGCCGTCGAGCGGTCCGAAACGTCGTTAAGCCATCGTCACTTTCGTGTTGTTTACTTTTGACCGTTTTTTACGCACTAGTGATCCTACACTCGTCGTCACCCCCTCTTCTTCATGTTCCAGCCACGCTGTCGATGTGATTGCATCGTCGACATACATTGCTCGCACATACATTTGTTGTCATACCGTCTTCGTGATGCCATCAGGACAATTACATCATCGTCATTGTGACTTCAACATCCAGTTCTCGTCATGCCGCCGTCGTAAGCCATCGTCATTACATGGTCATGGCGATACCGCTGTTACCAGGCTATCATCTTCGCACTGTCGATACCCCATCGTCGTCACTTGAGTTACGTCATCCCATCATCCCACCGTTGTCGTTCTCGACGTGATTCCTTATGTCTCATTTCATCATAATCACGCTGTTTCAATGAATCGTAATTATGCCGCCATTGTTCTGCCGTTGCTATTGCGTCGTCGTCAGACTGAGACTATGACACATCTGTTATCATACTGTCATCGTCATACCACCGTCGTCAGTCCTGCTCTTTCATAGGGTTGTCGACATACCGTCGTCATCATCCCACCGCCAACATCCAGTTGTCGTCGTCTCAATGTCATCATGTCGACACCTCCATATTATTTAAGAATCAACTACACATTGTCGTAATGCGGTTGTCGTTTCATTTATATCCAGCATCTATTCCATCGTCTCTCCTACGGCGTTATACCGCCATGATCATGCCGTGCCGTGCTTATGGCCGATTTGGCAAACGAGTTTCATATAAATGTCGGGTAATATCGTAGTAAGATGTATATAACCGAAGCAAATAATGTCTAAGAATTTACACACTTGCTAAATGAACGTGACTTCGTGAATACGGTCTGTTTGTACAAAGAGTCTGTTGATACATTGTTCGGATGCTATTCGCATTACCGTTGGCAGTCCTCTTTAGATGAGTTCTTCCGTGTTTTTTTACTAAGGCTCATTGCGTAATCAGTTATTAATTAATCAACTGCATCAAACAATATATCAAGAGTTAAAGGGCGAATTGTCACATTGTGAATCATCATGCGAAATTTCCGATCCTGCTTTCTGTAGCTCAATGCGCATTACATAAAACTTTTTGCCGAGGTTGAAAAAGTCTCGCCGAAGCCCCGCAAGAAGCGTAGCGAGTTTCTTTATTTTCAGGGCTCTCTTTATCAGGCTTGAAAAAAAATTTTTAATGTAGAATGTATAGGAGCAGCAGAAAGCCGGATCAGAAAATTTTTATGACAACCTACAATTTTCTGATTGTTATTATTGCGTTTATTACAATATTTAGTTCTCAGTAGACAATAAAACGTAATTACTTCATTGCGCGATACACAAAGCATAGTCTTGCTTGCTCCAAGCGATAGTAAACTAAAGTCTTAGTTTTCTTCAAAAGAAGCTTTGTAGCTTTCCACAACGTACTGTGACACAACCATCCTAGACAATCTGCAAAAGTATTTGGTGTGTGAAACACCACCGAAACAGAAACTAAAGAAACACCATGCATAACACGATGTATCATCGTCGATAGCAGAACCGACAGCTCTGTTACATGACCTCGCTATCTCAATATCATCCCGCGCTAAACGAAAAACCTTAGGCGCAGACTAATTATATAAGACTGTCGCTATGGAATCGTTCTGAACACTAACCAAATATTTATGCAGTGCGCATGTCGTGCAGCGACCGATAATTGGTTAAATGTGACACTACGGCGAAATCAGATAGCGCACTACCACGTGCTTGATATCTGATGAGTGACGCCACTCGCTCGCCCATGTGGTGCGAGCATAACGTGATTCGGATGGCGCACGTCAAAGCTGACCTCTGCTGCCGGCGCCAACCAATCAGGTTCACCTGTAAGTCCTGTCTCCATAGCATCGCTTCCTCCTCCGCTTTTTCTTTTCATCCTTACGCATTTTTGCCTCTCAATTTCTTCCTCTCTTGAATTTATCGAACTGCAATGCCTGCCTGCTCTACATCCAAAGTGCGCAAAGTAGACAAACAAATCCATCGCTCTGAAATGATCAGCAGAGTTTATCGATTAAGCAATAGTTAACACTTCAGCAGGAGGTGGCCAGACAATCACGATACAATAGCGACGATCACTGATTCGTGGCAACAATGACGTCACTTAAAGGATACACACAAGGAAACCAAGCTTCAAGCTGTTAACTGCTGTCACAGTAACAAAACCGTCATGGGCTGCGCAAAATAAATGCAAAAAGGAGATGCAGCGTTTTGGTTCTGCTATACACGCTAAAATTAAATGGTAACATTGTCGACCATCTGGATAGGTTGAGACCGTCTTTTCAGAGACACTATTATTTCGAAATTTCGAAAATTTCGGAAATATTGAAAGGGCCATAAAGTAGAGTATTTTATTATTCCCGTAAAAACAAATACTTACCATTAAATACTTGCGATAATTACGCCGTAAACGCTAAGATAATGGAATGAACTTCTTGTTCACTTCCAACGAAGGAGTTATAATGCGATAACTGAGAAAAATAACATACAGAGTACCAGTAACCGTCGCTGGACTCACTCGCATAATAATTGAACGCGGCTGATTCCCTATGTAAATTTATTAGCATGCGGACGAGCTTTCAAACACATATAGTTTTCAGTCGGTCACCGAGGCTCCCCATGAACATTTCTAAACACAGCAATTTCATTTACAAATGGCAGAAGAGGAAGATACCTTCAGCGGCTTAGAAGCAGTAGGTTTCAGTGGTTCATTAGTGCTTAAACCTTTTCACCAGGCTGATCGTTCCACATGATTTTTGATGTATCAAGTGCCAGTCCTGGGCAAAGACTCAGAGTGCATCCTTTATTCCGGCAGCTTAAGAATATGCGCAACTTTTTTTTAAAACCAAAGATAAAGCATACACTTTGCTGCGCAGCCGAGATTGGGAAGTATTACTGAATGTGGAAATTTTATCTCACTTTTTTCATGCTGAAAAGCAACAACCAAAACAAACACGGTCCCTACCAATCTTCCCGTTATTTTTTCCCATGGCCCTTACATTTCATGTTGCGTGAATGGTACTTCTGTAGCTCAGTCCAGCAGTTTTTCGGTGTAGAAGGCTGCACACACTCTTTTGAAGTGTGTTGTAAAATAACCAGTAAATGATGCAGAATGCATGTGAAGGCAGGTCTATTTTTAAGGACACAAACAGAACCTTATAGTTCAATTAAGGCCTATATGCGCATGTAAGCATAGAAACTTTAGATGGGTCTGTCTCAAGAATAGGAAAATTCAATGCATTCATGATTTTCGGTTCAAAGTAATATGTTTACGCGGGCGTTGCTCGTTTGCGAGCACTCAGAATACAATGCGAAGAATATAATCAATACTACATGAAACGCAAAAATAATGTTTTTTTGCGTAATGTGTGGCGTACGTTATATCATCAATTCGTTCTTTTTAGAGAGGGTGGAAATATACTGTTAGAGGTTATCATATTAGGCACTGCAAGACGAAAATGAACGCACACTAATCCACATATAAACCGGGTGTCCATTGCTCGGGAAGCAGCAGGTCCCTCAGTTTTCGTGTAGTTGACATTACTATATGCCTGAAGCCATTTTATTACCATTATTCGGCTAAAAACACCTGAATAAGTTTGAGAAAAAACGTTATTTCTATAATAGTGTCATCATCTGTTGCATCTGGTCGAATCGCTTTCTCAAGAGCAAGAGAGACAGGTCTCACCAACTCACGTTAACACAAAATTGATGCGAGGCTATTCTCAAAGCACGAAAATACTGACACTTCAGGTTCACTGTAGAAGCAAATGCTTTCCCTCAGGAAAAGAACACGTAATTCTTTGTGTCAATTGCACTAAGAAGTCGCCATTATTACAACCTATCGCCGCTACAGATACAGTGTCGTCCTATGAAAACTGGAACTTGCTATGCCAATATAATGATATGCTTCTACCCATATGCGCTGCCTACTGCAATCCCACTTTATTTTCGCAAAATCTGCTAAGAAATCATGCCTGCTCTAGCCAGTATATGTAGCAATGTTTTCTTTGTAAAGGTAACTGAAGAAAAATTGAAAATCAGTTTTTCCTAAGTATTCGTAAGAAGCTTTTTAGCACACCAAGATTAAATCATTTCCATACTTTTTTTCCCTGCGGGGGGCGCTTTCTTGCGCAAACGTATCAAACAATTTGAAGACTCAACTTTTTACTTATTTCGGAATGCAGTGCAACCATTGTTTTCTGATGGGCAAGTTACAAGCTAGGAAGAGAACTCAAAAGCCAGAACTATTTGCAAGAGGGCACCGACACATGACTGTTGTTCTTCTACAGTTTCATTTTCACCAAGCCTCTGCTCACAGTGACACTGACCTATTTTGCAGCCTAGACCTGTCATTTATCAGTCTTATATACGTGAACTATGTATTTAATTTGCCATGCTGTGCTTTCCACTCGAGTCTACTTGCGACCTCTGGCGTAATGAATACATCAGAACGGAACAGCTTGTCAGAAAGATACAAAAAGGTGTTATAGCACAAGAGGATTCGTCACTGTGATATTGTGTTGCTCTTCGCTCCCTTGGATGAAACGAGGTACAAGCTATTTACTCTCAGATGTACAATCATATAGCAGCTACAACAGGTCACGATTTTGTTTTGTCTAAGCACTCAAACTTGTATCACGTATCGGACGTGAAGTACGCTTCTATATTAGCGCCTGGTACAACAGACAAGAGGTAATCATTCAAGCTGTCCTGAGCTATCTGCTACGTACGTACGTACGTACGTAAAGGTGGCCAACAAGCAGAATGTCTCCAATATCATTGCCTCATGCGACGAACTGCCAGAGTTGTCACGCTAGACCAGCCGAAAAGCGACATGTAGAACGCACGCCTAATCATCCTACACCTACAGACGACAGCGTCGACTACGACAAACAACTTTTCACCTTAATAAGGGCCCTATGAACACACTACGAGTACTACTGACTGTCATACACGCGCCGGCTGTCGACGTGCGCCTCAAATACTGGACGCCATGAATCCTTGCGAGTCTTTGGAAGCACCACAACTGCTCCTCTGCGACCCTTTCTTAAAAATGTCAAAGAGGAGACTATCTTCCAACGGAATTCCTGCCACCTTAAATCCCGTATTTCGGACTTTTGTGCTATTGTTTTTAAGAACAAATTGTTAGTCATCGTCATTTGTGCGCAAAACATTGAGAGCGCCATCCGTATATCCAGGTGTGAATTTTTAGGCCGGCCAGCTGTGGAACCACCGCATAGTTATCGTTTGATTCATATACCATTTCGCATGTTCTACACCCAGTGGCATACAATGACTACAGTGAGTACGTATGCTAGAACATTAAATGCAAGAGCGCTTCATTACCGCTCATAGGCGCCTATATTTAACCTTCGAGGTCGATTTGTCAACTCAAGGCTAATTTCAATTTTAACAGTGCTAACTGAACTATGGATTAATGCCAGCGATTTCAATGCGCATTATTTGCTGTACGGAAGCATAAAGATGGATTGCCGAGGAATACGTGTACTATGATGAAAGGCGCATCTCAAATGATGACAGTCCCATTTACGACGCGGATGGATTTGCAGCAGATGCCTCAAGTTAACCTATGTTTCAAGATGCCTCAGTGCCAGTGGGAAAAGTGGAAAATGGTTTCGCGACAAAAAAATTCATGGTACTGACAACGTTACTACATATATTAAAATCTAAGGAATATGCAAGTGACACTCTACAACAGTTGTTCATCCCACCGAGTGGCCGAAATACACGTTGCTGATGGAGCAGAATTCATAAAATATCGCCACTCTCTACTTTTAAACATTGAGGAGCTAATTAACAACGTTGCCCAAAAAAAACACAGGCGTTTATAAGCTTATTCCTAAGTTTTCTGTATTCGAAGAAGCATTGGAGCAGCTGCGAGCGATTCGCCGTCGCGCGGAACACTGGTACAGGCACACTAAGTTTTAACAACCATGTAAGCCTTAAATAAGGTGATACGCATGCCGGAGATCCAGCTTCGTATAATCTTGCTGCAGTCTCTAAAAAGCGCCATTAGATGAATTGGAGTGCTCTGGGAAAGTGCCCAGGTTCGTTGCGGCGAAGGAGACGAAACCTCTTCATGGAGCTCCTGTGAGTGCAGACAGTTCTGCATTCACAGGAGGGATCTAAGGAAACTAAGGGATCTGCAGCAGGTTATTGGAAAGCAGTGATCACTGCAGCACTCGGATATCAGCCACCTTGCTGCACCTACGTTCTATATATATATATATATATATATATATAAGAAATGCTCCGAGAATATTTTTCACTACTGGCTGCGTGTGGACATTCAGGATGGCTTTAGGAGCAGGTTATTGACATGGAATTCAAACACGGTGGCATATAGAGATACTAGTCAACAGGAAGAGGGCTGACTTCGAAATGATTTATTTTGAAGGGTTCAGATCTGCCTTCTGACATTCTGAGTTCACGCAAGGCAAAATTGTAAGAACACACAGGAACCAGTAATGAAAAATCCGATTCCCCTCTTGCCACGCTGGTCGCGGTTCCCTATTCTCTCTTCCAAAAATCGAAGACCCACCGCGTTTAAAGTAAGCAATGTTATATGAAATAAACAATTCCAGCCACAGTGTTGCATGCGGCGAAATTTGGTACTGATGCGGTTTTCGGCTTCCAGAATATTTGTCGGTCAGCATCCACAAATCAGTAGAAGTTACAGCACCAGCGTCACAAAAGAAACGTGCAACACAGCACAAAAATGCAATCATGCAAAACGCTCATGTATTTCAACTTAGGTTCGAGAACAACGCTAGGCGGTCAAAGTCATTCCGCCGTCCTTCAGTGTGGCCTGCCTCAAAATTCTATCGTAAGTTTGCGTAATAACGCAAGACGCCAGATTTGATTTATATGAAAAAAAATTGCAACGCTTCGTTTGTTTCCACCTCGCGCCGGAACGCTCGTACGCCAATGAGACGGTAAAGACCTCTAAGTATATTTTAATATTTAGGTGACCTTCTAGATTGCAGATTTTCAGGACTCTTTAATTTCATTCTCCAGCTCTCTGGAAATCCCGCGAAGTGCCATCCTGAACGACAAAAATTTGCTTGGCCGGAAGAGACGCCATAAAACTCCATGCAGCCACCGCGAGTTGATGCGAATAGTAAAAAGTGGCGTCACCACCCTCTTGCTTTGTGATGTCTTCTCTGCCTTTTGCGCGCAAACTTGTTGGACATGTCTGTGAAATCAGCTAGGTTATCCATGTCGCCGTGAGGGAAGCGAGGTCCGCAGGGGGAATGTGTCTGTATGTGAAGCGAATCGCGCGCAGAGAAAAGTACGGTGGAGCGAGCTGAGCATGCGGCAAAGCAACGCCACCCGGAGGGATGTCTAGGTGGTGTTGAACACAGCGATGAAAAAAAGCAGTCGAAGTGTAGCGGAGGAGGACGGTAGGCGCAGGTGCGCTGGGTTGGCTTCCTCTCGCATTTGCTGCGGATTCTGTGTGCGCTATGGAGGTATCGGGTTCGTCACAGGATTGAGAATCCGAGCGCCGAGGGAGAACGACGGAGCAGCAACGCAAGGGCCGTCAGGCCGAACGCGATTCGACTCACTCCGAAGTCGTCGAAAAGGACCCCACACGAGCTGAACAAGTAAGGCAAAATGTGTGATCTCGACGTGCCTAGGAGACTCCAGACGAGCGCGAAGAAGGTCAACTAAATCGTGTGGATAGTACATTACCAAATTGCTTGAAATAATAAAGACTGAGGTTCCTTGCAGTGTCTTACCATCTTTTCTAGCAAAACTTTACAATTCATAGAAATCGGAAAACGGACGTAAGACACAAAATAAAAAAGTAAGCCATGAAAGAACCGCCACCGTCCATCACAACCAAGCGTTCTTAAAAAAACTCTGCGCGCAATGCCCAAAAAACGAATAGCATCCATACGCTTGCGCGTAACTTGCGTTCGTGAAGTGACACATCAGTGTAACATTTTTAAGCCACCCGTCGAGCCAAGGGAGGGTATGTTAGCACGTAAAAGAGCGATTAGTCATTAAAGCTGAAATTATAGATCTATTTAATTTGTCTTAAATACTTTAGTACTACCACGAATGTATACTCTAGCTACAATAACCTTATTTTCCTAATCGCAGCGATACACTGGTGGCATGAGTTACTATGGGGTTTAGCGTCCCAAAGCTACAGAGCGATGATCAGAGGGGCCGTAGTGGTCTTCTCTGCATTAGTATTGGCCTCTTTAAATTCTTCAACCTGCATCGTAAACACGGTAAAGGAGTATTTCTGTGCATCAGCGCGATTGCAGTGAGACCAGTGGTACTGCGATTTAAGCCATTGGCCAAGCACTCCTGCTACATGCTGTCAGTAGACGAGAAGAAAGGGGGTTAACCGAGGGGCCCGATTTTTATTAGTCATATCATAAGAAGCCAACAATCACTGACACCAAGGACAACATAGGGGAAATTACTTGTGCTTACAAGCACAAGTAATTTCCCCTATGTTGTCCTTGGTGTCAGTGTTTGTTGGCTTCTTATGATATACTGTCAGTAAGTACGATCAGCCGCGCATTACCACAACAGCAATAATCAAACTGGCCACGCCGAATGTCCAAACGGGGGTTTCGTAATGCGGCTGGTGATAGGCTTTTGTTTTGCAAACTTTCTCAATGTACGGGTTTATTCCTTAAAATTTACAAGAATTCTTATAAATCCCCTGTTCCCCATAGCGTAGTTCTAGCCTTTGAGCTGGATTGTTCGGAGAGGCTTACAGGTGGACTTGGAAGCTGTGCCACAGCGCAGAGCAGTCACCCGCTTGCCTTTTTCATGCAGGTGTTCGCGCTTGCAATCTCCTAAGTGCTGTTGCCGACATTAAATTTCGCCATCATGCAGACGACGTCAATATGCCACTTCTGAGGAAACTGAAACGAAATGGACGCTTCTTACACAGCTACGCCCCGAACCTTAGCTGAACAGATGGCCTTGACCTCGGAACACTGCGTCCTCATTTCATCGTGGCAGACCGCGACGCCCGGATCATTAGTCAGCCCTTGAGCTATAAAATAGCTGCGATCCACCGCGGCACATTCTGGGTATGGCAGCTGTGTCACAGCGCAGAGCAGTAACCTTGTTACCTTTGTCAGGCAGCTTAGTAGGCCATGTGCTCTTTTTACCACAATGTGCAGCAATTATTCTTTACTGCCGCTCTGGAGCCCACAATGCTGTTTTCCCATTGTTACTGAGTGTATTGCCGTCGCTCATTAAGGGCTCATGCACTCAGGTAATATTCAAAGCAATTAGTGTTCAGAGAATGCCGTTATACTCGCCGAACTGCAAAAAAATTTCAGCTGACTAATCGAAATTGATTTCAGAAAGAAGAGACCTCCAAAAACGACTTCTATCGGCAGATCAGACAATCGCGCACTTGATATATTGAATGAACCATGTAGAAATATATTGTCAGAGCTTTGTATTGCTTCGCATAGATATTGACAACGTACGACTCAACACTAACCAGACAGCTCAGCATGTTTGGGCCCTATACCGTAAAACTATTCCAATATGTTTTTATTCCGATCTCCTGAAGTCAAATTTGCGTAATTGCCGACGCAAGCATCAGGTGGTCATCCGCAGGGTTATCTGAACAGACCAATCAAACGATCTCCTCGCTCATAGGAGGTCACTTTTGTTTGCTTCATAAACGAATAACATTTCCTACACTGTGCTGCTTGTCTTATCCAATTGTCTGACAATAGGCGAGGAGCACGCTCAAGTGGAGAGGGATTCGATAGGGCCGAGCCAGTGCACTGAAAATTGATGACCGGATGAAGAGGGTGGTGCCAGCGTCTACGATTGGTCCACTTTCCCGGACTTAGCTTGCGGTGGCTGGTCGAAAATCGCTGCTGTATGCAACGGAACCTCAAGAAGGACAATAAACGGAACCTCATCAAAGAAGGGTTGGAAGAACGAGTTCGTAAATGTGCCGAAAGTGCTCGGAAACGTTATACGACCACGCAAAATGTTTCATAATGCGTAAATAAACCCATGCTTTCCGGCTGGTGTGAGTAGCCAGTGGCTGAGCGATCGGTGCCAACCATCTTTTATTCCTTTCGGAACGGGGCAGCCTGCGGCTATTCAGAAGAAAACTCAGTTTTATTTGGCATATTAATGTAACTTTACCGCATACACGTCACTTTGACGCGGGGAGTATTCGCGGTTTTGTGACGTATCGTGACAAGCAGGTGAAGTGGGTACAGCCCGAAAACGTTTGACCAATAGCCGAGGGCTAATCGCGAGTAGGCCTCCAATCAGAAATAGCTATTTTTTGTTTGGTCAAAGCGTGCATTATCAGTGTGTACACGTCATATCAGATAGGAAGCTATCGCGGTTTTCGTGACGTCACGTGGCGGAAAGATGAAGGGGGGATGGTCCAAAAAAGTTTTTGACCAATCGCGGAGGGCTGATTGCAGCATTGGAATTTAAAAGTAGTTTGGAATAGTTTTACGTTATAGCGCCCTTTGTGATCTCGAGGGGTGTCTTTGCGGTCCCGAAAATATATCACGGCAAAATAACTAAATTTTTTACATCCTTCTTGATTCTCACAATGCAGAAAGTTACTCCCAATACGAACAAGTGGTCATACGGCATTCTCACGACCTCTTAGGTTCATGCTAGAACAAAAAAAAACATAACCGGCCCGTCATCTTGGCCGCCAATCTACCGGCCACAATCGTCCCATTATCGTGAAGTTTTGTTTTTCCAAAACAAAAGAAGGCATTCTTTTTAAAGTGCGAAAACTAAAATGAATGAATCGCAGCACTTCACTGGAATATTTCCGCTCCCTCATGGACGCGCGTTCGCATTTGATTGATTGCTTTCGCCAAAACTAAATCTGCCTGTTTTACCCTACGTTTGACAACCTTTTAAATTGCTTCGATAATACATATTTACGACGAGGTCTCGAAAATAGTAAATTATGTTGCACAGCAATTAGTTCAGAATAAAAACAAAACACATCCCTGCAAGGTTTGTCGAGCTAATCTCACATTCTCTGCAGTCTTTACTAATATGCGCAGCTTCCTGCCGAAGCGGGAACTTGTGTCCAACATTGTTTTGTCACCTGCCAGTAATGTGCTTATACCTACAGAAACGTGGCTACACGCCGATATTAGCGACGCCCAAGTTCCTGTCGAGTTGCCTAATTTCTACCTCTATCGAAAGAATCGCGGCTATGCATGCGGGGGTGGAGTAATTGTGGCGGGGAATCAACTGCTATATTCAGTATTTCATATCGATTCAGATATCTGAATGTTATGGGTAGTTTGCCGCTATCCATTGCGTATCCAACTTTCTGGCATCTGTTATAGGCCACCAAACTTAATGCCGACTTTATGCCACGCAAATTTAACATTATTCTAAGCATCCTCAAAGGAGCACGTTAGAATGCAGACATGGCAATGTTTGGTGATCTGTATTATCCCACTCGAGACTGGCAGAACTACCGAACTTTAAAAAGAAACGCAGACGCACGCAATTACATTGATGTATGTCTTAAATTTAACATCTCGCTAATAATACCTGAACCAAAGCGTGTTAAGCAGAACTCGGCAAACATTTTTGATTTCATACTAACGATCAGTGCCGACAGCATGTCATCCGTTGCATATCTCAGGCAAATAAGCGACCAGGGGGATACCCATCATACTTTTATTTCGTTCCGCTAACACGGAAAATTTGTAAGAAACCCGTCCTATTTACGGCAAAGCGAAGCAAATAATAGTAAGCTAATCTGTTTCTTTAATATTCTCAAAACAGCTTTTCCTACCCCTTTTGTACATAAAAATTGGCTGCCTTTCAAGATCAAACTCTGTGGATTAATTGAGAAATATATACCGCCATGAAGCTTTCGTGCTAATAAAGACAAGCCATTGTTTAATCAATCACTGAAACAACTCGACAATAAGAAAAAAAAACGTTATTTCAGAGCTGCAAAACTGCGACAAAGCCTAAATACGTGAAACAAACCCTATTCAGCGGAATTCACATATCTTGTAGCAATACGAAACGCTAACTACAACTTTTCTAATAATGACCTTTCTAACATGTTAACACGTAATCCGCAACAGTTTTGGCGCGTGGTGAACGTGGAACACAAACGTAAAATTTCGCTTGCTGACGAACAAGATAAAGTTCTAAGTGACGCGGATGGTAAGAACTCGAATTACCCTAGACCTGAGGAGCGAACGGAAGAAACTGGTACATAAGAAGCCGATTAATGAGTTAGCGGTAAGAGGGAAAATAGAGGAATTCCACATCAAGCTACAGACGAGTTATTCGGCTTAAACTCAGGAAGAGGACCTTAGTGTTGAAGCAATGAACGACAATCTTGTCCCCGCAGGGGCGTCTGCGTCAGCAGGCGTTTGGTTTGTCGCGACACCACGTACCCGAGCACACGAGGGTTGGACCCTCCCGCGTGTAGCCGTGCGCGGCTTAGCCGTGTCTGGGGAAAAGGGGATCCTGGGGGTTGAGCCGATGCTGGGTGTTCGGACCTTTAAGGCCCCCCGGCGGAGGCAACACACCTCTTTGGCCTCTGCTTCACATAGACGGCACCTCCAGACTGACCCACCTGGAGGAAATCGGCAGTCGCCTTTTCCTGTCCCCCTCTGCAATCTTCGTCTTTCTCTCCCACTTTCCCATCTTTCCTGTCTTCTCTTCACTTCTTATTACTTCCGTATTTCCTGGCGGCAAGGGTTAACCGTGTGTGATATATTCAACCTTGGGTATATACATTAGGTTATAGTGGCGCTGTATAGCTGGCGTCTGCAGGTTTCTTGGAACCTGCAGCGTCCCCCTGTTGGGCTCCATGGTGGGTGGCTACCACCGCCGCCGAATTTTGAAACCATCCAATGGCAGAAGCGTTCCCGCGACTTTCAGATCGGCCTCTGAAAGAGGTCGCACCGAAGCAACATTCCAGTTCTTTTTAAAACCAAGCGAAGACACATTTCCGAAATACCACGTTCTTCATAGTGAAGGCAACACCACCGTTAGAAAACTGTCACCATTCACAGTATCGAAATGCCTAGCAAACACAATTGGATCGGGTTACAAGGCCGCAAAGATGGCTAGCGGAGACCTCCTCCTTGAACTGACCAACAAAAGTCAACTAGAAAAGCTCGCCGAACTCACCAATATTGGTGACATCAAAGTAACAATCTCTCCACACCGCTCACTCAACACTAGCAGGGGAGTTATATCTGAAGAAGACTTCTTGAACCTCAGCGACGAAGAGCTACTCGAAGGATTTCAGGAGCAAAACGTAATTAAGGTTCAGAGAATAACACTACGACGAAATGACCAACAGATCCCGACGAAACATGTGATTTTGACATTTGGTAGTAGCACTGTCCCTAGTTCACTCGACGCAGGATATCTGAAAATCAACGTCAGACCGTACATACCCAACCCAAGGCGGTGTTTCAAGTGCCAGAGGTTTGGGCATGGATCACAATCATGCAGAGGCAAAGAAACATGTGCGAAATGTAGTGCCAATAACCATCCTTTTGACAACTGCAATGCTCCCGCAAAATGTGTAAATTGCAAGGGCGATCATCCAGCTTACTCACGGAGTTGCCCTTGCTGGAAAAAAGAAAAAGAAGTAATTGCTCTGACAGTGAAAGAAAAAATCTCGTTCTATGAAGCCAGAAAGCGACTATCGTACCTTCCGCGAAGAAGTTATGCCGATGTGACGCAGATGGGGGCTGCGCCACAGAGGTTTGAGGAGTCCTCCGAGCCCACGCGTAGTGGTCCCGCAGTGACCCCTGCCGCCCCCGTTATGGAAGGAGCCGACGCTGCTCCATCCTCTTCAAGCGCCCTGCAGACACCAGTCCCACAGGGCCCGAAGATCAAGCGAACCACAAGGCCCGAGACACGTGTCTCGGCGCCTAACTCTCGATCCTCCAGCGCCTCAGAGAGAGCGATGGAGGTCGACGCAAAAACCCCGGTGTCATTGACACCAAAGGACAAGCGCTCTCTTGAGCGCGGTAAAAGGGACAAAATCCCGATAACCACTCAGAAGAAGAAAGCGATAACCTAAAGGTTATCGCTCATTTGTATAAGCCTTTTTAAATCCATGTCACCTAACATCTCACTTCTTATTCTTTCCGTGGTACCAATTCTTACCTTTTAATTTTAAAATGGCTTTTATTATTCATTGGAATTGTAGAGGTCTCATGCACAATCTAGGTGACACCAAAGACATCATCAACATCTTTTCACCAGTTGCTGTACGTCTTCAGGAAACAAATCTCGGTCCAAAAAATAGTCAAATTCTCAAAGGTTTCACCGTCGTCCGAAGGGACCGCGAATGTTCCACCCGTTTGTCAGGCGGAGTGGCTGTAGTCGTGCAGGGTGGCACTCCTACCCGAAACGTCCAATTAAATACATCTTTAGAAGCCGTAGCTGTCACCATTCTATCTTACAAAACCATCACCATTTGCTCTCTGTATATTCCACCCCACACCCACTTCACTACTAAACAATTAGAAAATTTAACAGATCAGTTACCAGAACCATTTGTTTTAGTAGGGGATTTTAATGCTCATTGTACTCTGTGGGGTAGTGTCAGAACTGACCAAAGAGGACAGTTGGTTGAAGATTTTATTTTATCCAATGACATCTGCCTCTTAAATTCAGGCGCCCCGACCTACTTTTCACCAACTTCCCGCACTTTTAGTTGTTTAGACTTAGCTTTTTGCTCACCTTCACTTTTTACTGATCTTAAATGGGAAGCTCTCGACACGTCATATGGCAGCGACCACTTACCCGCACTCATCAAACTCCTATCATCACCAAAAACCCTAGTAACTAGACGACGTCGATGGAAATTACAGCTCGCGGACTGGCCGGTCTTTCTGGAGAACGCGATACTAGAAGATGTCTTTCCGCCAGAGCTAAGTATTGACAAACTTAATAAAAAAATCACTGAGGTTATAATCTGTGCGGCAGAAAAGGCCATACCCCAGTCATCAGGCATTGTGCACAAAAAGCTAAACCCCTGGTGGTCGAAGGAGTGTGCCGACGCTAAAAAAGCACAAAATAAGCCCTGGAGAATCCTACGAAGGTACCCCACCTATACCAACCTGTTAACCTTCAAACAAGCGAAAGCCAAAGCGCGGTTCATTCGTAGACATGCTGAAAAATCATCATGGCAAAAGTACATCTCTTCAATTAATAGCACCGTAACATCAAAACCAATGTGGGATCAGGTGAGGAAATTTAGAGGAGACTACTCATCTTACACAATACCACTACTTACATGCCCAGGCACACATACAACACTGCAGGACCAAGCCAACTCATTAGGTGAACACTTTTACAACATCTCCAGCTCGGCAAACTATTCAAATTCATTCTTAAAATATAAAGAGTCGGCGGAGAAACAGAGACTACCCACCACTGGGGCTTCAGCTGAAATGTATAATAAACCCCTCACAAAACATGAGTTGAACAGAGTTCTCTCTGCCGGTAAAAAAACGGCAACAGGTCTTAACCGTGTCCACTACACAATGCTGGCACACTTACCTCAAGCATTGGTAGGGACACTTCTTAAATTTTTCAATATGATATGGGAGTCTGGGGTAATGCCCACAGATTGGAAAAATGCGATAGTAGTGCCCTTTCTAAAATCTGGTAAACCCGCAACATCCCCTAGTAGCTATAGACCCATTGTATTAACAAGCTGTCTAGCTAAATCCTATGAGAGCCTCATAAACACAAGACTCACATTTATCCTTGAAACAAGACGCCTAATAGATATGCACCAGTGCGGATACAAAAAGGGTTGCTCCAACATTGACCATCTCGTACGACTAGAACAGGAAATACGTGACACCTTCCTACACAAGCAATATTGTCTGACGGTTTTCTTCGATTTAGAAAAGGCCTACGATACGACGTGGCCATATGGAATCCTAAGAGACCTGGCTGACCTGGGAATTCGCGGCAGAATGCTAAATTGTCTATGTGATTTCATGTCAAATAGAACATTTCAAGTACGTCTCGGCACAACACTTTCACTCACATTTACACAAGAAAATGGCGTACCACAAGGCTGCATTCTGAGCACGACACTTTTCATAGTCAAAATGAACTCTGTTAATAAAATTATCCCATCATCTGTTATGCACTCATTATATGTCGACGATTTGCAAATGGCTTGCCGCGCTTCAAATCTACCCGCCTGCGAAAGACAACTACAAATAACGATAAATAATCTAACACAATGGGCCGACAAAAATGGTTTCCGTTTTTCAACACACAAAACTGTTACAGTTCTCTTTTCCCAGAAGCGAGGTTTACACTGCACTCCAGTTCTCACATTGTATGGTGCAACGCTGCCGGTCAAAGAAGACTACAAATTTTTAGGTGTAATTTTTGACACAAAACTGAATTTCCTTGCCCACATTAACTCAACTAAGATAAAAGCAAATAAAGCACTAAATATCATTAAGGTTTTACTGCACAAGCACTGGGGATCTGACCGAACATGTCTATTACATATATACCGGTCTCTTGTACGTAGCATTCTCGACTACGGTAGTGTAGTTTATGGTGCAGCTAGGCAGTCCTACATTAAGCGACTTGATCCAGTTCACAATCTTGGCCTACGACTGGCGAGCGGTGCGTACAGAACATCGCCTGTCCAAAGTTTATATGTTGAATGCAATGAGCCGTCCTTACAGCAACGCAGAGCACTACTTACACTTTCCTATGTACTACGAATTCGATCATCACCACAACATATATGCTACAGCATCGAAACACAGTGCAAATCACGGATACACTACACAAATAAACCAAACATGATTCGGCCACTAATCTTACGACACGAAGAATACTGTCAGAATTACGATGTTCCTCATGAGGCCCTGCAGGTTGCTGAAAGGCCACCAAGTTTGCCACCATGGTACAACTTTTCACAGCTATGTGACTGGACACTAACACGTCTAAAGAAGAAAGACATTCCACAAGAACACATAATACGAGAATTCCGAGCCATTCAAGAAAAATATAAAAATTACACGGAGTTTTACACTGACGGCTCTAAAACACAAGAATACGTAGGTGTCGGGATCGTAACAAAAAATTGGAAAAATAGCATTCGGATAAATATTTGTCTTCAGTGTTTACCGCCGAAGTATTTGCAATATGGACGACAGTAAAAAAAATTACCAGCGACAAGCAGATGAATGCTATCATATATACCGATTCGTTAAGTGCACTCAGATCTCTAAACCTTAACTCCGCGTCTGAACCCCTAATTGGTGATATCCTAAACATGTTGGCCTATAATGAATACGGAAGAACCTTACGATTCTGCTGGGTCCCAAGCCATGTCGGGATACCAGGGAATGAAGCAGCAGATAGATGCGCGTTCATGGCAGCACACAAAGGTGTAACGCAAACAACACTTCCATACAAAGACAGTATCCGAGCGATTCATAAGGCCCTGACATCAAAGTGGCAACTAGAATGGGACTCTTGCACAAATAACAAGTTACACACAATAAAACCCCTGCTGAGCGAATGGAAGTCGTGCTGTCACCAGCAACGCTTCTATGAGGTGATCCTATGTAGACTCCGAATCAGGCATACACACCTGACACACAATTTTCTACTTCAAAACGAAAACCAGCCAACTTGCGAGAAGTGCCATGAACCACTAACCGTAATGCACATTATTATGACATGTCCAAATATTGAAACACAGAGACAAAAGCTTTTACAGAATCTCTATAACTCACACATACCTTTACACCCCGCCTCAATACTCGGAAATCAACCGCTAGTGCCTTTCGCTGACTTCTTCAGCTTTCTAGAAGAAACCGGTTTTTTACACAGACTCTAAAAATACCGCAGCTTCCACTGCTTTAACATTTGAATTCTTAATATCTTGTGACTGGCGCAGCATGGCCTTAGTTGCTCTTGCGCCATTAAACCCGACTTAACTAACTAACAATCTTGTGGGCATCATTAAGGAGTGTGAAATTGAAGTCGGTGGTAACTCCATTAGGCAGGATACCAGCAAACTATCGCAGGAGACTAAAGATCTGATCAAGAAACGACAATGTATGAAAGCATCTAACCCTGCAGCTAGAATAGAACTGGCAGAACTTTCGAAGTTAATCAACAAGCGTAAGACAGCTGACATAAGGAGGTATAATATGGGTAGAATTGAACATGCTCTCATGAACGGAGGAAGCCTAAAAACAGTGAAGAAGAAACTAGGAATTGGCAAGAATCAGATGTATGCGTTAAGAGACAAAGCCGGCAATATCATTACTAATATGGATGAGATAGTTCAAGTGGCTGAAGAGTTCTATAGAGATTTATACAGTACCAGGGGCACCCACGACGATAATGGAAGAGAAAATAGTCTAGAGGAATTCGAAATCCCCAAGGTAACGCCGGAAGAAGTAAAGAAAGCCTTGGGAGATATGCAAAGGGGGAAGGCAGCTGGGGAGGATCAGGTAACAGCAGATTTGTTGAAGGATGGTGGACAGATTGTTCTAGGGAAAATGGCCACCCTGTATACGCAATGCCTCATGACCTCGAGCGTACCGGAATCTTGGAAGAACGCTAACATAATCCTAATCCATAAGAAACGGGACGCCAAAGACTTGAAATATTATCGACCGATCAGCCCACTGTCCGTTGCCTACAAACTATTTACTAAGGTAATCGCAAATAGAATCAGGAACACACTAGACTTCTGTCAAGCAAAGGACCAGTCACGATTCCGTAAAGGCTACTCAACAATAGATCATATTCACACTATCAATCAGGTGATAGAGAAATCTGCGGAATATAACCAACCCTTATATATAGCTTTCATTGATTACGAGAAAGCGTTTGATTCTGTAGAAACCTCAGCAGTCATGGAGGCATTACGGAATCAGGGTGTAGACGAGCCGTATGTATAAATACTCAAAGATATTTATAGCGGCTCCACAGCCACCATACCCCTCCATAAAGCAAGCAACAAAATCTCGATAAAGAAAGACGACAGGCAGGGAGACACAATATCTCCGATGCTATTGACAGCGTGTTTACAGGAGGTATTCAGAGACCTGAATTGGGAAGAATTGGGGATAAAAGTTAATGGAGAATACCTTAGTAACTTGCGATTCGCTGATGATATTGCCTTCCTTAGTAACTCAGGGGACCAATTTCAATGCATGCTCACTGACCTGGAGAGGCTAAGCAGAAGAGTGGGTCTAAAAATTAATCTGCAGAAAACTAAAGTAATGCTTAACAGTCTCGGAAGAGAACAGCAATTTACATTGGCAGCGAGGCACTGGAAGTCGTAAGGGCATACATCTACTTAGGGCAGGTAGTGACGGCGGATCTGGATCATGAGACGGAAATAATCAGAAGAATAAGAATGGGCTGGGGTGCATTTGACAGGCATTCTCAGATCATGAACAGCAGGTTGCCATTATCTCTCAAGAGAAAAGTATATAACAGCTGTGTCTTACCAGTACTCACCTACGGGGCAGAAACCTGGAGGCTTACGAAAAGAGTTCTACTCAAATTGAGGACGACGGAACGAGCTATGGAAAGAAGAATGATAGGTGTAACGTTTAGGGATAAGAAAAGAGCAGATTGGGTGAGGGAACAAACGCGAGTTAATGACATCTTAGTTGAAATCAAGAAAAAGAAATGGGCATATGGGCAGGACATGTAATGAGGAGGGAAGATAACCGATGGTCATTAAGGGTTACGGACTGGATCCCAAGGGAAGGGAAGCGTAGCAGGGGTCGGCAGAAAGTTAGGTGGGCGGATGAGATTAAGAAGTTTGCAGGCACGGCATGGCCACAATTAGCACACGACCGGGGTTGTTGGAGAAATATGGGAGAGGCCTTTGCCCTGCAGTGGGCGTAACCAGGATGATGATGATGATGATGATGATGCCTCAGCTTTGACCGCGTCGCTCGCCTTTGCCGCATCTACTGGACGTCGCCATATTCGCGCTCCTTTTCCCCCTCTCCTCACCCATATGCCGACCCGCACCATTACTGGCCTCGCCGTGGGCCTTCCACCTCTGACGTGTCTGTTGATATCAATAGTCCTGCTCACTCGCCATCGCCTCAGCGCCGTCGGTCCTCGTCTCCCTATACACGCCGCTATTCGTCCCGACCAATTATGGACCCTTCCAGACAGATAACTAGACCATGTAGCTCCTGGAGGCAGTGGTGTATTATCTTCGTGGTGTCGAAATCCTCCATTGACGCTCCCAATGAAGCAGAACTTGTTGATCACATCGACGGTGTCCCTTTGACGGCAGTGAGAGATACTAAAGCCCTGATGTCCATAATGAGTTGAAACCTCCGTAGTCGACTAAGGAAGGTCCTGAAGAATCCTACTACACAAGAAATTCTCATCGTCTTCGCCGGGGCACCCGCGTGCATCGGCCACAAGAAACACGCACTATGCAGGTATCAATATTAAGATGTGGGAAGGTACAGAAGAGCTCAGGTTTTTCAATAAAAAGTGTCACGTACAAGCAACTATGGTTGCAAGGATTCTTTATCTGTGCCACGACACTTCTAGCTACCACGATGGGTATCTGTCAGCGTTAGTGCATTGCTTCTGATGCTTCAATATACATGGTAAAAACGATTGTGTAATAGATGGGTTAGACACACCATTCTGAACTTGATGCTTGTCATCAATGCGGTAACATTAGCAGTGAGTTCGTGACACGAATTTCATATATAGAGAGTAAGGCGGTGATTCACTTTCTCAAAAAACAATGCTAGGCGATGAGCCGATCGATCCGCGCAGCGCTTAAAAGCAATTAAATATTTGGAGAAGGCATGTAAGGTGCACCGGAATTTCTTCAGATTGCTTGCCGAGATGTATGGCAACGTAGCTGGTAAAAAAGTTTCGCTTCTTGCATTGTTAGTGTGCGATAGATGCACGATGTAAAAACCCAGGTGGTGAAAATTATACCGCAGGCGCCCCGGAGTGCGTGCGTCATAACCGGATCGTCCTTCTGGCGCGTAAAACTTGAGAATATATTTTTATTTCGTTCATAACATTTGGGAGGGGGTGACTGATTTCGATAATGATATAGGAGTATTTGCACTTTTCTGTTTGATAGCTGCGTTATGCGAGTATTTTACAAGAACACATGTTGTGTACAAGTCATAATAGCGATTGGAATGTATTTATTGCTGAGGCAATCCACCTCTGCCGAAAGAAAGTTTCAGTTTGGCTGCACAGTTTTATTAGCACATAATTTAAAGGGGCCTCAATAAATTCACCTAGCTCTTTGTCTATTTATTCACTATTAGGAGAAGCGTTTTTCGCCTCCTCTTCACAATTTTGAGTGCTGGCTGCATATATTTTTTCGTTTAGTGCCCACATCTTCAAACACCGCTCGCGTTTTCCAACGGGCATGTTAATCTTCATATTTAAGCACTTTTTACTCTCTGCCATAAGAGCCACATGAGGTCATGCAAGGGCAAATTCAACAGAAGTTATCCACAGTTCATTTGCGGCAGCGGAAGCGTTTTCAAACCCAAGAATCTGGAGGCATGTGCTATGCAAAACACTATCGCCGCAGTCTCCTCTGGCGAAGGGATGTGCTGTAAATTTCTTGGGCTAATAAGATTACATGTATCATAATTCAATAATACTAAAACAGCTTTGGTGTCAAAAATGTCGCAGTGTCGCCTGAAAGGAGAAGCACCGATTATCATAGCAAATTAATGGACAACAAGCTATAAAAAATAAGGGTGGTACTTCTATCGGCCGTGTATACACTTGTAAGCATAAGCATACAAAACTAGCACGTATGGTTTCATGTGCGCACGAGTTAACCAGAGCAAACTGGCGAGAACACATCCGAGCACGGAGTCTGTATAATCTAAAAATTAGAGAGGGTATCACAGGAGTGAAGCGGCCGATTTACTCTTCAAAGCTTTGTTTGACTCTCTCAAAATTTCCAGTGGAGTGAAATGCATTGTTCACTCCGTCACCAACGAGAGAGTGAAGTGTGATTTTCACTCTCCCCTTCAGAGAGAGTAGAATGCCCGTTCCACTCTTTCGGCATTAGAGAACAAAACGTAGCGTAACCTTCTGCTTCAAATGTTTGAGGTTGGCGCCGAACATGACGATGTATCACTCACGCACGCTGAGCAAAGAACACACAGTTTTTCTTCTAAGAGAACAGGCAGCCACAGTTCAAAGGAACGCGTAGCGAGGGCTCTGCTTTTTCACTCGGAGTTGCTCCACCGCGCGCGCGCTAAGTATCGCGGAACAACAGAGCACCGGAGAAAGGTGATCCGTCCAGCGAGCAGCAACAAAGGCCATCCAAGGGAGATCGTGTGTCAGTCGTCTCACGTCGCCGCGAAAACACGACAGTCGTTCGTCATTCGTCGGATATAACAACAAATCCTCCACGGTAAGCGAATGCTAACTTAGGTGCACATGCTGCGTACTGTCATGCTATCGCCAGGAAGTCATTGCGGCGCTTAGCCGAGGCGACTGACAATCGACTAGGCATCGCGCGCTGTGTCTCTCGTTGTCAATCGAAAAAGCCATACGTCGCCATAACTGCATGTGATTTTATCACTTGCCGCTCTCCATAAGAGGTTTGAAAATCACAAACGCTGCCAGAAACATGGTATGTTCAGTAAGAGGTGAGGCGAGAGGACGCTTAAGATGGTTTGTTCACCAACCCATGATTCCGAGCCTATGCGGAGCGTGCTTAGGGTGGGTTTTGTGTGTTTGAATTTATTTAGTTTGGCAGTCTACTGTGTACGGAATGCTGTTGAAATAAGGAGTCACATAACACAATGCGTCATTTTGCTGGCGGCATGATTTCGTTATAAATAGGGCGCGCGCTTCACGGTGTCTCACCCATAGGTAATTTTCGACCACTGAAGTTACGTGCAGTACCAGTGCTTGCTACATTGCCGTACGCATTCATCTGCATGCTGCAAGAGGTCAGTTCGGCGCGTTATCTTGAACTTACTGAAAACGGATGAGGAATACATGTTTTATGCTGAATAACGTATAAACCCCCTGTAAGCGATCTTGCGAGCGATAGCTACAAGCCATGCGATGGAGATGCCCGTCCCGTTCTCTCGTCGATTAGAGGTCACACTGCGTCCGAGCGACAATTTTGAGCGACGGCTTCCCAATGTTGCCGGTATGAGGGCTGCAAACGAGCCTCAAAACTAGCGTGACGCGTGCTCTAGTAATTTAGGTTGATGTATTTTACTTAAAGTCGCATAATATATTTCCGAAGCTCTTGCAGTAGGTTCTTATCCTTGCACGCATAAGAATTCAATCGTTTGCTCGTGCCGCGCGACAATCGGTAGTACTCGAGCGATGTACATCCAGCTCCGTCTTCGCGCTATTGGCTAGTCGCTCAGCGCACTTCCGGGAGACGAGCAACGATTTCTAGATTTCCAGTACCGAGAGATCTGTTCAAGCGACGGCCCATTTTCTCGCTCGAAGCCGTCGCTCGTCGCCGTCGCCCACTAAGTCGCTCTCACGGTGTTTAGCCTTAAGACTGAACTGTTTTTGCTCATGTATTGAAATGGTGTGATTATAAGTCTGATTTTACGTCTCCTGTTGTGGTTGTGGTCTACGAACTTGGTGAATTGTCAAGCAGCGAGTTATGCATCGGCATTGAATATAACGGCTGCTGTGTGTAACTTCAATGGCAGGGGCGCTTTGCATAGGCTTATTGTTTTGGACATGCCTGTGCATTTGATAATCTGAGTTGGCGTTTCAGAGTTATGTCATATGAACAGCGAAATCACCCTTCCGCTGGGGGTTACAAGAGTAATGTGTACATCTTGACACCACAAGGCAGATCAAAATAGGTTTATTGCTTTAATATTTTTCGTAGAGAAGTAAAGTATTAAAGTAAAACGTTGCTTTAATTCTGTGTTACCAGTAGCCTGTTGTATACAAAAAAGCTAGTTGGTCTAATAAACTAATAACTGCGGTATAAGTCATACTTTTCAAGAATGTAAAATGCTAGATTTCAAACTGCAGCAGCATTCGAGTCTGTCAAAATGAACTCCATTGCGCACCTCATCAATGAAAATAAGTTCATGCCTTTTAGTTGAAATGTGGGTAAGCTTGCGGTAACAAGCCTCGTTGTCCTTTATTATAGGTACGTCCAGTCATATCTATTGAACTGGAGAACCATATTTTCATCCCTACTGAGCATCATGTTTGCGGATGTGATCCTCAAACTATGCCTTGAGCAGTGGCACAACCAGAGGTGGTGCGGGAGGCACACTGGGCACGTGCTTAAGATGTGTCACAAGTGTTTGTGACATATCACACTAATGACACACCTATGACATCTGACAATGACCAATATTCTATTGACTAGCAGGAGTATATTAATATTAGTGGCGAACGAGGATGGAATGTCCGTTATTTCTTTTTTGTTTATATCTAAAAAATGAAGGTAGTTTAGCAGCTGGCTGTTGCAGTCATTTAGATGTTTCGCATGCATTTCAGTAGGAAGACTAAGAGCTAAGACTTTCTTCTAGTGCCATGACCTTCACTGCCTTGATGTTGTTTACACCATGTGCTCGTGTTGACTTTTGCACATGATATTTTTCAGGCACCCCCTTTATATAACGCAAGAAGGCAGCTGCAAGGACACAAGCATGCCAAAGAGCCAGCCCAGCGTGAGTTCATCAGGTGCAGAAGAGCGCGCACCAAAGAATCAAAATACATTACCATGCAATTTGGTCAAGCCAACTAGCATGTAGGTATATTGGGTGAACCATTTGACTAAATCTAAACAAAATCAAAATACAGTATGTCACACCAAGATGAAAATTATCACATGCTCTAAGCAGTCATATTAACATAGTACACTTATGTAATGTCTCTTATCTGAAACTCAAAATCAAGTATGCTCTCTGGCGACAAACACATAGCAGTAAGCGCCATTGAAAAGTTAGAAGTGTGTAATAAAAAAGCTGATTAGCTGTGAGCAGTGACTGCTCTTTGTCTTGCCTCTCAACCGATATATCCACGTAATAAAAAATAGTGGTACAATGAAATTGCATCGTTGCTTAGTGATATGATACATACTTGCAATGAGCATGATGCCTGTGTCCACTGTAAAAAGCACCAGATCATGCTTATTTAGGTGCTTACATACATTTAGCAGCTTAAACAGCTTACATTTAACCGCATGTGAACACCAGGGTGCAAATAGAAACCCCTGTAATTGTGTATTGTAAATGTTGACCTGAAGCAAGCAGATTTTCATGTCTTCGTTTTCATCTAATCCTTACACTTAATTTTAGAATTACGGCTTCATTTTAAGTTACAGAAAGGGGAATCATTGAGGGACGAGAATCCCATGTTTAAGAAGTAATTATCGTTTACGCACATGCTCTCGACACCACTTCATTAGTACCACTTGTGCCTCCCAAAGCGAAAGCAAAGACCAGTTAAGGCCTTACACTGTATACACCGTGGTTCACACCTTACGTCTTAGAAGCCAGAGAGTAACTTGGAATAGAAATTATCTTAAAAATGTAAAATTGTGGTTTATTCAATCAACTTGCCAACGCAGTGGAGCTAGTGGAGGTAGATATGCGTTCAATGCAAAGAACTCAGAGCATCTGAGTAGAACACTTCATCAATTGGCGGATGTGAACATATAGCGTTAAGCAAAAACTCCTTAATTTCATCGCTTCTCTAGACATAATTCTTCTGGACATTCTTCTGGAATTCTTCTGGAGTGCACAGTGAAGTGATGCATTAATCTTTCTAGTAACATATTTACTTGTTTTCACACGAAGATTCTGAAAGTGCGATAGTTTTTCTTTAGCGCATCTTCACCACTTCAGTAGGAAAAAAGATTTGGTTTTAGGTAGTTGTTCATTGTGGGGGGTACGTATATACATCATCATCATCAACGTGGTTACGCCCACTCCAGGGCAAAGGCCTCTCCCATACTTCGCCAACTACCCCGGTCATGTACTAATTTTGGCCATGTTGTCCCTGCAAACTTCTTAATGGCATCCTCCCACCTAACTTTCTGCCTCCCCTGCTACGCTCCTCTTCCCTTGGAATCCAGCCCATAACCCTTAATGACCATCGGTTATATTCCCTCCTCACTACATGTCCTCCCATGCCCATTTCTTTTTCTTGATTTCAACTAACATGTCATTAACTCGCGTTGGTTTCCTAACCATCTGCTCTTTTTTATCCCTTAACGTTACACCCATCATACTTCTTTTCATAGCTCGTTCCGTCGTCCTCAATTTAAGCAGAACCCTTTTCGTAAGCCACCAGGTTTCTCCTCCATACGTGAGTACTCGTAAGACACAGCTGCTATACTCTTTTCTCCTGAGTGATCATGGCAACCTGCTGTTCATGATTTCAGAATCCCTGCCAAACGCACGCCAGCCCATTCTTATTCTGGTTATTTCAGTCTCATGATCCGGATCCATGGTCACTAACTGCCCTAACTAGATGTATTCTCTTACCACTTCCAGTGCCTCGCTACCTATCGTAAACGGTTGTTCTCTTCCGAGACTGTTAAACATTACTTTGGTTTTCTGCAGATTAATTTTTAGACCGACCCTTCTGTTTTGCCTCTCCAGGTGAGCGAGCATGCATTGCAATTGGTCTTCTGAGTTACTAAGAAAGGCGATATCATCAACGAATAGCAAGTTACTAAGGTATTCTCCATCAACTTTTATCCCCAATTCTTCCCACACCAGGTCTCTGACTACCTCCTGTAGGCACGTTGTGAATACCATCGGAGAGATCGTATCTCCCTGTCTTACGCCGTTCTTTATTGGGGTTTTGTTGCGTTCTTTTTGGAGGATTACGGTGACTGTGGGGGCGCTATAGATATCTTTCAGTATTTTTACATGTGGCTCGTCTACACCTTGATTCCGTAATCCCTGCATGACTGCTGAGGTTTCGACTGAATCAAACTCTTTTTCGTAATCAATTAAAGCTATATATAAGGGTTGGTTGTATTCTGCACAATTCTCTATCACCTTATTGATAGTGGGAATATGGTCTATTGTTGAGTAGCCTTTACGGAATCCTGCCTGGTCGTTTGCTTGGCAGAACTCTAAGATGTTCCTGATTCTATTTGCGGTTACCTTAGTAAATACTTTGTAGGCAATGGACAGTAAGCTGATCGGCCTATAATTTTTGAAGTCTTTGGCGTCCCCTTTTTAATGGATTAGTATTATGTTCGCGTTCTTCCAAGATTCCGGTACGCTCGAGGTCATGAGTCATTGTGTATATACGGTGGCCAGTCTTTCTAGAACAATGTTCCCACCATCCTTCAACACATCTGCTGTTACTTGATCCTCCCCAGCTGCCTTCCCCTTTTGCACAGCTCCCAAGGCGTTCTTTACTCTTCCGGCGTTAGTTGTGGGATTTCAAATTCCTCTAGACAATTCTCTCTCACATTATCGTCATGGGTTCTAGTGGTACTGTGTAACTCTCTATAGAATTCCGCAGCCACTTGTACTATCTCATCCATATTAGTAATGATATTGCCGGCTTTGTCTCTTAACGCATACGTCTGATTCTTGCCTATTCCTAGTTTCTTCACTGCTTTAAGCTTCCTCCGTTCCTGAGAGCATGCTCAATTATATCCATATTATAGTTCCTTATGTCAGCTGTCTCACGCTTGTTGATTAACTTAGAAAGCTCTGCCAGTTCTGTTCTAGCTGTAGGGTTAGATGCTTTCATCAATTGGCGTTTCTTGATCAGATATTTCGTATCCTGCGATAGCTTACTGGTATCCTGTCTGACGGAGTTACCACCGACTTCTATTGCACACTCCTTAACGATGCATATTCGCATGAAAAATCAACGTGCATGCAAGTGATATGTGAAACAGGATGGTGCCAATCTCACTTTAAGTTTCGCTTTGTTTTTTCTTGCACTTCCCTCCCTTTATTTCTGCTTATGTTGTCCTTGATGCACCATATTCGTCACATCCAATATTTGGTTCACATCTGAAGCTATGCTATAATTCAGTTAGACTGCATATTCAGCGAGTCACAATAATTGATCATGTAACTATGCAAGCTTCTACTCAGAAGTATAGCATTTTTACCGTAATGCGAATGAAAAGCTACCATATATGAAAAGAAATTTAATGCGCAAGATTTTAATGCCAATGCTCCTTGCAGGCTTTTACTCATTTGCTACACACTAGATAATAGTGTAATTTTAATGTTGTTTATTTGTTTGAAAGTGTAACGAATTAATTCCAACAGCACCCAGGAAGTTACTTTCGTGAGGAACCCAACCGAAAAAGCAATATAATACGCCTCTGTACCGGTGTAAGACCGGGCAGGATATTGCTGCAGAACCACGACAAGACACACTTAGATTCAATGGCGTGCAGCCCATACACGAATAAGTTTATGTCAAATATAAGCAAAGCTAGTTAGACCTGCAGCCTTACATGAGAATATACAACAGACTTCTAAATGCACTGTACTCTCAGTCAGGAATATCCATATGATGTACAGGACGTTATCAAATGAACTGCGGTCGTATAATATGGCACTAAAAAGTTTCGTGCACAATTTATCTACATTACCAGCCCCATGCATAGCAGCTCACCTGGTAACCTCTGCCATGGAAGTGCACGCGTTTTGTGCCAGAAATGCATTTGCTGGGCAGTAATGTGGCGTATATTTCTCTTCGATCACAGTTTCAATACTTAGTGAGTTTGCACATGTTTGTCCCATGTTTAACTTTCAATGTATACTTTATTTTTGAAAAGAAGGAGGCAATTGAAATTAAAGGATATTTATACACTGTAATACTGATGACACTTTAGAGAATATGCTTATGTTCTATTACAAGATATGTTCTAAATTTCATGGACATCATTGTAATGTGATTTTATGTGTTTGTCAGTATGTTTCTCAAATTATAATTCAGTTTGTCTTGTGATTGATCAATAAATATTTGGAACTTTTAAGAAAGAACATGTTTCATGTGAATAAATCGGCGACTACAGATTACTTCCCATTCACGAAGCATAAGTGCAGAAGCTGCTTATGAAGGAATAACATATTCCCCACATGTAAGTATTGCGAATCCCTTCAAACTTGACCATGGATCTACATCGTGCTTTCACACTATTGGGAAGAGTACTAGCACTCTGTTCTGAAGGAGTACAAACACTCTGTTTGGGTGAGTAGAAACACTTGGCTTGGAGGAGTAGAAGTACTCGGTTCGGAAGAGTAGAAGCGCTCGGTCTGGGGGAGTACTTTAGCCCTGTGGGAAGATTCTTAGCACTCTGCGGAAGAGTACTAGTACTCTCTTGCGGTGGAGTAGCAAAACTCTGTCAGGAGGAGTTGGCCTACTCTTGGTCAAAAAGGGTCGATCTACTTTCGATAAGAGTGAAATATGGGACAAGCAGATACTCCCTCAAAGAGATTGCCCGGAACTCTCCTTGTTTTTAGTGTGTACACGTCGCAGACGGCTTTCAAGATACAGCAGCCCCGCCGGACGCATGCGGCCGCGCGAGAGGCCCGAGGTAGAACGCGCTCCGCTACCCTACCCTCTCCCCGAAGCCTTGTGCGCAACGGAAGGCGGCGCGCTTCCTCCCGCTTCCGGGCGACGCTGCGCGAGATCGAGCCATGATTGGTGGCCCACCCTGGCACTCACATACAGCATACGACGCGCAGCGAGACCTTTATCGCCCTTGGACTTTACAGAGAACCTCACGGCGACGCCCACATTGGCTCCGACGCCGGCGTCAGAAGTAAGCCTGGAATTTCTACATATCTACCACCGCAATAAAAGATCGCTGGCCTGCGAGGCAGACACAGCACAGTCACAGTGTAAGCTGCTGAGCGGCTCCATAGGAGCTCAATTTTCGGCACGACGCACAGCTGGGTTTTCGCGGCGCAGTCTCTTCTCGGCATTTTCACCACAAGGACCTTAACTGCACGCCCGACTTCCACGGCAAGTGGAGCTTGTCCTGCGGCTTGTCCTGCTCACTGCGCATCGGCCTGGTGAGCGCGATATTGCCCGGTTACATACGCGCGCACAGCTGCTCTGCAAGCTATACAAGAGCTCTATAATTTTCTTCTTCAGCGGCGGTCTGCACCTTGCGATGAGATGCAATAACGTGTACCGAACACTAAACACAGGTATCCAGAGTACGTGGCACACGCCACATTCCTTGACCCGTGGAAGTGACCCACATTCCTTGACCCGTGACACGTTGTGGAATACAACGTAACTGCAATGCAGTGTTGCTACGTATCGAAGCTATGCGGGGCGCAAGTCACATCGCGTATCAAACGGCACAATACTCTGCTTATGATGATGATGTTGGCGGTTATGATGATGTAGGTGGTATTCCCTTTGAAACGGGACGGTGACAGTCACGTAGCCTGCTGGAATTATACATGTAACTGGTACGTCAACGTGCACGCCATGAACGCCAGGCCGGGCACGCTGGGCATGCCGGGACGGCGGCCTGAAGAGGCACAGAAACGCAGACAGCGACAGAGGCAGAGAGCCCGCTTATTGTGATTGAGTCGCCTTACATAGGCTCCGTGTGATACGTCGGTGCCCCCTGAGGGCGAGCGGTTTGAAACGGAAACCGCCGATATCATCATCCCCCCCTCTGGTTGAATTTATTCTGAGAAGCCATGTCATTATAGAATAGAAAAAGGGCGTATTACACAAACGCAAGGAAGCATCATTATGCATTTATGAATGCTGTACATTACTCTGATACTCTGACTGGCGACTGTCTCCTCCCTGAAGAAAAAAAGCGAGAAAATGAAGCACTCGTTTTTTCAATAACAATGTAAATTACGACAACATTTATATAGATGTTAAAAGATCGACATAACGCTGAATGAACTGTACAGCAGCCCAATACCTGGACACAGTCCAAGTTTGTTACATAAAGATTCAAGAGTTGACATGAAATACGAGCTTCAAGGAACGTGGAAATAAACAGCATGCAACGAAGTCAGTTAGGTGGCGCGGTTTGTAGTGCCGCCTTTTTGACCGCCGCGGCAATTGCGGTACAAGAAGCTGGGTATTGCTCATAGGAACCAGTAATGGCTCTGAAATTGGTTTAGACGTATGCTGCGCATCTAAGCACCACCAGAAAAAACTGGTGGGTGGAGATGAAGACTCGACATCTGAGCTCCTTAGCTCTCTGAAGCGCCCGTCAGACGACTCTGAAGGCGAAGAACAAGAATCAAAAGAATCCCAAGATTCACGGACGCACTCCTCATACATAGCTGGGAGCGAAGACTTACGAAGGACTGTAGGTGAGCACGAAGGCTCGAAGACAACAGTTTTACGTGTTTCAAAAAAAGTATGAGGACTGGCCACATCAGTCATTCATTGAGAATGTGCCTGCATTTAACCGCTAGCTTCAGTTACACGCAGAGCATGTTGGCTGGGCACTACAGCCTGATGAGAAACTGATACCTGAATAGAATCCAGATATCCTCTGAAGCGCTCAGCAGTCGGTGCTGCCAGCGAAGCAATTTGACTGGGCACATCAGTCGGAATTTTATCACTTACCAGATCATCTTGCCTATCGGCTAAAGACGATTGCACTACGCGAACGGGGATAGCTACCAAACTAGGAATTTTAAATGCAAAGAACTGAGAGCTTTGCTGTAAGAAAGGGGGATTGTTAGAGGAATGTCTGCTCCTATTAATATCTTGATTTCTTCCTGCATTCACAAGAATTAGGTTGGAAGCTTTCCAAATACTTCTATCACTCAGTTTAAATGCATTATTCGATGACTTAGACAGCACTGTAAAAGGACATCTATACTTAGGACGTTTGCCTGGGATGCGTACTTCTACTCTATTTCGAGCCTGTATGCAAGAAGGCTTTGCTCCCCGCTTCACATCCACGTGTTGTTTAACGTACTGCTGTACACGGAACACCCTAGTTCATACAACATCAGGACTGATAGAGGAGGTTACAGGGGATAGGTGAAGATCAGTTGTGTCAACGGATGAGCGAGGCTATTAACGATGTAAGAGCCTGGCTAGGGATAACGCTGTAGTACCCTGTGCTGTCGTCGTGTTAGTACCTAAATATTCAGTGATGGCTTCCTTCAGTGGGCACTGCTCAAGCTGTGCGAGCTGAATTTGCTCCTTGAGCGTCCTGCTAAGCCGGTCTACCTGTCCATCAGCCTGTGGACATTAGTTGGATGACCACAGATGTTAGTTCCTCGTTCTACAAGGAAGGTCTCAAACTGATGGGATTTAAGCTGCGGACCATCGTCTGTTACGATGGATTGGGGGAAACCCTCTCGGCTGAAAACGGCAGGCAGAAAGCAATAACAGCATTAGAAGTCAGCTCACGAGCGAAACAGACTTCAGGCCATTTGGGAGCAATAATCAATTAACGTTATAGCAAATCTGCTGTCCAGTAGAGCATGAGACAAGAGACCAACTATGTCCATACCTAACTTTCCCTATGCAGCGTCAGGAAAAGTAACTGCCTGTAGCGGAGCAAAGATCAATTTAGCCGTCTTGTCCGCGGCCTGACAAATGTTACGATTTCGGACTGTCTTTTCCAACTGTTTGTCCAAATGTGGCCACCAGTAACTTTCTCTTAGTTTCTGTTTAGTCCTAACTGTTCCTGGATGATTCTCATGAGCATGCTGTACGAGTTTACTTCTCAAGGATGCTGGAATAACCACACCTGATCGCGAAAAACCAGACCCTCCACATAAGAGGGTTCATCGTTAGCTGCAAAATAAGGTAATTCAGAAGGCAACGCCTTCGTTACGAGCATCCATCAGCAGTGAATTTATAATCTGCTGCAAAAGGGTGTCATATGAAGTAGCTGTTTGTAAATCAGCTTTGCTAATTCAGGGAGTGACTAGGGAGGCCATTTCTCCCTCCAGCTGCTGAGAGACAGGCAGCTGAAGAGGTAACCTGGACAAAGCATCTGCTACTACATTATTTGAGCCCTTGAAATAGTGCACAGTGAAGTTGTAATATAAGAGTTGAGCACACCATCTTGAAATGCGTAGCGGGCGTTGCCCGGCTGAAGCAGCTGAAAGCAATGTAGTTAAGGCTTGGTGCTCAATACGTAGAGTAAAGTGCCGGCCTCACAGGTACATGTGCCACCTCTCACAAGCAAATAAACACGCGTGTGCCTCGCGTTCAGGAACAGAACACCTGCACTCGGCAGGGCACAATGTCCGTGAAGATAAAACGGCAGTGACCACCTGATTTCCTTTCCTTTGTTGAAACACTGCTCGAAGTACGGCATTTGATGCATCAGTAGTAATTATGATAGGAAGACATTCATCAAATATGTGAATTACTGGGTTGTGTGCAAAAAGTTCTTTAATCCTAATGAAACTAGCACGAGCCTCCTCAGACCATGCGAAGGTCTTGCATTCCCGGAGCATACGACGCAGTGGCTCAACAACATCGGATAATGCGATAAATATTGCATAATAACCTGCTAAGCCGAGAAAGCACTGCAATGTCTTACTTTCTGTCGGAGGAGTAGCACTAAGAATGGCATGTACATTTGGTTTAAGTGAAGACAGCCCTTGAGCATCAATACAATCTCCCAGAAAATTCGTTTCATTCGCGGAGAAAACACATTTACGGTAAAGTTTCATACCGGTAGCATAAAGCCGGCCTATGAAAGTGTTTAGGTTTGCATCGTGTTCTGCAAGGTCTTTACCCCAAAGCAAAATATCTTCGAGATAATAATGTACTGCACAACCCCTCAATACCTGAGACATCATTTTCTGGAAGACAGCAGGGGCACATGCCAACCCAAAACACACTCTTTGGAAGCAAAATAGCCCTTTGTGATTGATAAATGTAGTTAAATCTCGACTTTCTTCTGCTAATATAACCTGGTGATACGCAGAACTTCACCTTGTAATCTGTACGTATATATAACAAACCCACATGTGGAACGTATGCAACTATATACAAACGGGCTTATATAAACCCTCTATGCTGCCCTGCAGATTCACATTCATGAATTTTGGACATCGATCCATCAGAAATCTGCTGCATTTAACCATAACAGACCAGCGTAACTGAAGGGGTTGCAAATTCAAAAATTACACATCGAAGATTGACCTAGCTTAACAACTTTTCGTTTGCGACGCTGATCGGGTACTTTAATCTAATAACATACGCATTTATCGCACTTAGTAGGTACTTAGTGCGCTATTATAGCATTGGTTTGGTCCGCACCAAAACACTATTACAAAGCAGCAACAGAGTGATAACTAAGCGACGGAAATGCGTATGTTATTAAAAGGAATTAACCTTTCGGCGTTGCCATATTAAACTTAATAAATGACCGCGAAACTTAGAAAATATATTGCATCTAAAATGTCCTTTGAGTGATGCTGATGTACTGCAGAAAACCACACTGCTGAAGGGGCAGTGTCCAAAATTTCCGGGCATGAGTGCATTTAAGGAAACCTGTTTTCTGCGCATGAAAAAAAGGAATTCCTTCATCAGATATGAACGCGTAAGGTCTGCTGATAGGCATCCCTAAAGCACACATACTGCTTAGTGAAAATATATATCATGTTCAACGACTTGATTGATATATTTTCTTTTCTATGATTCAGCCAATCGGTATTGGCCACAGGGTGTGGGCCTTCTCGGCTAATACACCAGTATGAGTGCGTCCCATTGTACCAGACGGAGTATAGTAGCCCTAAATGGTTTTAGATCTATGAGGCAATGTGACACGTTTGAATGTATAAGTTGTGTGCTTCGCTATTCATAAACATCACTATAGCCTGAGATATTACAGGTTTATAACATGATAGTAAACTCAATTATAAGTATCGCCTTTGTTCTTATATCATCTGTTTGTACAAATCACCAAAGCATCATTTTACGTAGACTATAACATGTGTGTTTACTCTGATGCTACTAACCAAGACCCAGCTTAGAGGCTACAACGCTCAAGGTCGCGGGTTTGAGCCTCTCTGTGGCGGTCGCATTCTAACGGGAGCTAAATGCAAGAAGAGTGGTGTGCTTAGATGTGGGTGTGCGATAGGGAAAGCCACGCAGTCAAAATTGTTCCAAAATGCCCCACAACGCCGTTCCTCATAATCGTATCGCTGTTTTGGCAAGCCAGTCGTGGTGGCTTAGTAGTTTCGACATTGCACTGCTAAGGAAAAGGTTGCGGGAATAAATCCCAGCCACAGCGGCCGCTTTTCCATGGGAACAAACGTACCTGTCAAACATTCGGTGTGTCCACTTTAGAGAACCCTTGGCGATTTAAATTACTTCGGGCGTCACGTCTATAGTGTGCCCCCATAATGGAATCGCGGTTCTGGAACGTAAAGCGCATAAATTTATTTTCAAGTTGTGGTTTTTAGACGTGTACATATTAATTTATTTTGTTATCTCTCTCTCAGGCTGTCCAAGATAACTGCTGGATAAGCAGCTTGTAATTGGAAAGCAATGCTCACTATAGCAGTCGAATAGGAGCCACCTTACGGCCACATACGCTCAATGGTTATTGCCCGCTACCGAAAGTGGCTCCGTTGCCGATGTGTACAAGAGAAAAAAAAGTAGGCGATAATGGTGGCTAAGTTCGGAGAATTTTCACAAATGAGTATCTCTCAGAATAACTTATTCCAATGGCTATCGAACATTCCGGGTGAATCCAGGGCTTCCACTCACTAGAAAAACAGCCACTAGGGTGAGACTCAATAAAAGTCGGCACGCATGTTCTTCTTTTTTTGTATGTGTGTGTGTGTGTGTGCTTTCCAACAAATTCATCAGAATATCTCAGTTGGGAAGTATCATCGTTATGTTTGCATTAAATAGTGAGATAAATATAACAAACGCAGCGAAAATATGCTTCACTATTCTTCGCATCAGAACACTCATGAAGGCTTTTGGGACAGGTTAATGACTGGGAATTCATACCAGATGGCGAATAGAGAATCTAGTCAACAGGATGTGGGCTAGCTTTGAATTTATTTATTGCGAAGTGCTCGCATCTGCTTTCTGACCTTCTGAGGTCACGCAGGGTGACATTGACAGAAACATGAGCAATCACTTATGAAAAAGGCCTTTCAGCTTTTGTGTGCTAGTCGCGGTTACCTATACTCTCCTCCGAAAAGAGACGTGCAAATCAGCGCAATCATGCAATTGTGAAAACGCTCATGTACATAAATTTAGGTTCGCGTAAGAAAACTCCGGGCGGTCAACCTTATCCCGACCTCCTTCAGTATGGCGTGCCTCAAGATCATAACCCAGTACCGCGTAATAACGAAAAACGCCAGCTTTAATTATTAAACAAAAAATTCTTCACCGTTGCTTATTTTTTTACTTCGCGGGGCAGTGTTGGTACTTCATTGTGACAATAGAAACTTCCAAGCTTGATTTATTATTTAAGCCGTCTTGCGTGGTAAAAATTTTCAGAACTCTAATTTCAATCCATAGCACTTTTAGAATTCGTCGCAGTCGCATCTTGAATGACAAAAAAGCTAACTTAGGCGAATGAGGTGCTGTCACCGCGAGTGGCGGCGAGAAGTCCAAGGTGGCGTCGCCACCCTGTTATGTTGTGAAGTTTTCTCTGGCTTTTACGCGCAAACGTACTACGTGCCACGTCTGTGAAATCGGCTAGGGGCCTTGTGTCGCCGCGAGGGAAGCGAGCGCAGGAGGAGGTAAATGCCTGGACCTGGAGAAGAGAATCGCGCGGAGGAAAAAGTGCAGGGAAGCCCACTGAGAGTGCGGCAAAGCGACGCCACACCGAGGAAAGCCCACGTACCGTTGAGCGCAGCAAGAAAGGAGAAAAGTGCTGACGTGTCGTGGAGAAGAAGGGTAGGTGGAGGTGCGCTGGGTTTACCTTCTCTTGCGTTTGCTGCGGGTTCTATGTGCGCTGTCGACGTACCGTGTTCGTTTCGTGGTTGAGAGGCCGAGTGGCAAGCGATAAAGACGGAGCAAAACGAAAAGGACGTCAGAGCGAGCGCTAGTCGACCGACCCCGAAGTCGTCAAAAAGCGCCGGGTACGAGCTGAGAGAGAGAGAGAGAGAAAGCAAGGGTAGGAAAGGCAGGGAGGTCAACCAGAACAGCATCCGGTTTGCTACCCTACACTGGGTACGAGCTGAACCTGTCCGGAAAAGTCGGGAGCTTGGCGTTCCCAGAGCACACCGGAAGAGGTAGAGCGACAAGAAAGAGAAAATGAATAGTGCGAATAGTGGGCGTTGCGAAAATGCTTGCAATAATAAAGACTGTGCAATTCCTTGCACTGTCTTACCAACTTTGCTAACGGTACTTCAGAGGTTATAAAAATCGAAAAACGAATATAAAGCATATAAATTAAGAAATAAGCGTTGAAAACAGCGCCACAAATACACACAACCAAAGCGTGTTGAAAAAATTCTGTGCGGAATGCACTAAAACTTAATAGCACCCATTTTACCGAAGATACATAAGCCCCAAGTTACATAATTCTGCTAAAGAAATTCATAAACTAGCTTGCCTTACATTTGTTCGACCTCAGCTTGAATGCGCCACATCCGTCTGGTTCACCCATAAAAATACTTGATCTAAAAACTCTAACCTTATCAGAATAGCGCTGCGCGGTTTATTTCACCTTTTTATGACTGCAACAACAGCATAACACAAATTAAGCCCGACTTCTCACTTCAGCCTTTGCATGATCGTTGAACGAGCCATTTTATCATTATTTCATTAATACGTCAATGATACAGCGGCATAAGTTCTGCCTCTTCAAACTCCTCATTACAGGTCCCAACGGTTGCACAACCGGTTTAATTTCATGCGCATCTACCGAAAAACTTAGTCATTTACCTTCTCCGCTCTTCCAAGAGCCATTCGCCTTTAGAACGACCTTCCTAATGCCATCGTTTATCGGAGTGATCAAAAAAATATCCGGCTACTTTTAGCAGCCTATTTTGCAAACTCTACATAATCTGAATGATAATTTTTTCTTGCCTTTCGCTGTAAAATGTGCAACTACCTGTTAAATTTTCTTTCGTTATAGCCTAATTCTGTCTCGAAAGCACTGTAATTCTATTGGTTACTGTGTCAAAGTTTGCGGCACAATGACTTGTCCCGTTCAAAAGCCTTCGCTTTTTCCATGCTATAACTCTACCACTATAATGCATGTTAGCGCACTTCTTGTACTTTATTGTATAAGTACGGGGGAGTCCGCTGAGAGTGCGCAAAGCAACGCAAAACAGAGGCAAGTGCATGTAGCGTTAAACGCAGCAAGGAAGGAGAAAGGAGAACACGTAGTATGTAGCTGAGAAGGTCTTCTCACATACAGTGTCAGTGCGTATTTACACCGCGCTGTAATGTTCGTTAAGGCAGGCGAAAAAAAGCAAAAAATATCAGTCATACAGAGGGTAAAATGGCGAAATCAATTTTTGTGGTTGCTTTGTTCCTTGGAAGAACTAATATATTTAATAAAGCCCTCATCACTTTGAGAACGAGAAGCAGCAATTCTTTACTGTTGAGAAAGTATATGAGTCTGTGTTACGATTATGGATGGATGGATGCAAAACTTTAATGAAGGCCCTGAGGTACGCGACTCAGCGCGCTACGGGCCGCTCCCACGTTGGGGCAGTCAGGCCATGCCCGACCGCCGCATCGTGGGCCCTCTGAACAGCCCATAGTGACGCCCCAGCATCGGAACTCTTGATAGCGGAGAGCCACTTGTCCTCATTTATTTGTTCTGTGCCTCGTAACGAGGGGCAACGCCAGATTATATGCTCTAGGCTAGCGATGTCATTAATAATGGAAACTATGTGGAAATTTTGAGCGGTCAAGAACACTGTCTTTCTTCTGTTTTTTTTATCTATTCACATATGTGTTCATGTTATTGTATGTTATAATTGTTGAGGGCGCTCTCCCCCTTAATAATTCTTCTAGGGTGCCTGTAAGGTATTTTTCAATAAGTAAATAAATTTATAACTAAATAAACACGCTTGAGCGTAACCCGCGTTCATGAAGTGAAACGTAACTAGCTATTTTAAGCCACCCCTAGCGGACAGGGAGGGTGTGTTAGTAGGCAGAAGAGCGATTAGTTAAATAAACCGAACTTATTCTTCCGAGAAGTTTACCTTGAATACGCTGCTGCGACCACGAATATTAACTCTGGCTAGAAAATTCGCTCATCCGAGCGACACATTGGTGGCATGAGTTGCTATGCGGCTTTGCGTCCAACGCGCCACAGGGATCATCAAGGTGCCGTAGTGGTCTTCTCTGCATTACTGTTGGCCACTTGCAGTTATTCAACGTACACCTTAATCACCGTACAGGAGCGTTTCTGCGCATCAGCACCATTACGATGATGCTGGCAGTGCTGCGATTTCAGGTATTGTCAGGTATTATACATTTAACAGCTGCGTCGCATACATACCCGTGCGCAGTTAACAGGATGCACTAAAGATTCAGTGCAGTCTCATTATTCAACAAAGGTTCTCTTACTGTGACACGTGCGCCATAAAGACGCTGAGGACATTCTGCGCGAAGCCGACGTCAGCTAGTACTGAAGAAGCAGCGGGGTTCGGGTAAGTATAATAATAATAACAATAATATTTGGGGTTTTACGTGCCAAAACCACTTTCTGATTATGAGGCACGCCGTAGTGGAGGACTCCGGAAATTTTGACCACCTGGGGTTCTTTAACGTGCACCTAAATCTAAGCACACGGGTGTTTTCGCATTTCGCCCCCATCGAAATGCGGCAGCAGTGGCCGGGATTCGATCCCGCGACCTCGTGCTCAGCAGCCCAACACCATAGCCACTGAGCAATCGCGGGTAAGTATAGTCCACTATGGGTTGTTAACCTAGACGGTTTTAGTGTGTCTTTGAACCCGCTTGTCTGTTTCCCCAGTTCATTTTTTCCCCGGATTTTATGGGTTGCTATACGACTCACCCAAGCAGCCAGGGGTCAGAGCCGACCACGCATCTCCGTGCAAGGCTTAACCATGCCGCGGGAAAAGATTCACTCGCGGTCGATCCGATGCCGAGTGTTTGGACCTTTAAGCCTTTAGGCAACACCTCTCTGGCCTCCGCTTCACGTGTCCAGAAACCCCGTTGGCACCCCCAATTGATAGCCGCCTTTTCATGTCCACATCTTTTTTTCACTATTTCATTTTAGCATCATGTTTTCTATAGCAGTCTTTGCTGCTGCTCCTTTCCTCTCAATTTCCGATATCTAGGTGACTAGGGTTAGCTTTGTGTAGGGCAGCCGAGCTGATTTATACCTTGAGTTTAAAAAACTTGGACAAGAGTATTTGTAACATGTGGGCATGGAGCGTCAGAATATTCAAACACGTTCCGGGACAATCCACAGAGCACAAAATATGCTCATTTTTTATTGCAACTCAAATGTATAATATGACCTGGCCACCAGAACAAATGGTGATCTGTTCTCTACAACTGAAATAAATTGCTAAGAACATCTAAAGTGGCTGCTCACCCGGCCTGTGTCTTTTTTCTGTCAATATATTCTTAATCTTGGCTGAAGAATGTGAGCTCCACTTTGATGTACATTCCTGCGTATCAATGATTCTCGAGGAACATGATGGTGTCCACACACGACAAGCGCATTCTATGATGAGGGAGAAGTAACTCAGAAGTATGAAAATGACGCAAACACATGTTGCATTTGACGCAGTAGTTCTGCGGAAACCCGCAAGGTGGAGAGAAGTACTACGTCAAACTCTTGACTTTGCTTCGTGTTGTCGAAAAATTTGACTTCACCCTGCCATCTGCTAGCCGCCTGGTTAGCTGAGATGGTAGAGCGGCTGCCCCGGAAAGGCGGTGGTCCCGGGTTTGAGTCCCGGACAAGGACGAATTTTTCTTCAACTATTAGGCTTTTCTTTCGAGGAACCCGTATGGGTTTCCTTTGTAGCTATTGCGACGAACGGGTGGATGTCTTATTTTCGCTTTATTCACATGTTTCATTTGTTTCTTGCGTTGGCTCAGAGAAATCAACAATGTGAGACTTGCTCCCCAGCGCCATTCTTACTAGTTTAATGACCTCACACTGCAGCACAGTTTAACTTCGTGCAGCGGACAATACACAACATAAGAGACACAAAGTACTGCTTCCCAAGATGCAGTGGTTCGTTTAGTTTGTGTTAAACCTCCGATGTTTCGTACGTGAGTGCGTGGAATGAAAATGAAAGTATGTTCTAGAGATAACGATAACATTTCGCTTGAAGAGCTGTTCGAAAGCGAACGCTACGCGTCATAAATCACTGTGGCACGTACAGCATATCTTATCCGCTTGACTTAAACGTACGTGCACAGCTCTTACAATTTTGAAGGGATTGTTGTGGCGGCATGTCCTGCAGATGATTGGAGAGAACCGAACCGCTGACGCACAACCCTTTTGTGCGACCCACACGTTTAATATACACACTACGACAATGCCGCCACAAGAGTCAGTGATCGCTCACAGAAACGAAAATATGTTATACAACATATCCCCTTTCGTTCAGAGACAGAGTTAGATGGTCACCCACCACGATGGCTTAGCGGCTACGGTGTTGAGCTGCTAACGTTCGCAAACATTCTAAATGAAGACGTAAGATCGCCTTCACTATTAGTAATAAACAGTAGAAATTAAAGGGGACCTAAAACTGATCCCTGAGGAACACCTGAGGTAACTGGAACATATACAGAATAAAAACCGTTGAGCACCACAGACAGTTCTCTTGCACGAAGATATTCTGCAATTCAAGCTATGACACTATTGTCTAATTTGTAGGCCTTAAGTTTTGAGATGAGAAGATCATGTGCATATACATCAAAGGCATTTTTGAAATTAAGAAATATGCAGTCTATTATTTTGGTTTTGTCTATTGCCGAGGCCAGATCATGAAAGAATTCTACTAACTGTGTAGAGCATGAAAAACCTCGTCGAAAACCATGTTGACTAGAGCTTAGAATATTGTGCTTAACTAAATGCGACATGATTGAAGTGTAAATTATGTGTTCCATTAACTTGCATGTCATACTTGTTAAATATACCGGTCTGTAGTTCTCAACGGCACTCCCCGATCCGTCTTTGTGAATGGGTACAACCTATGCTAGCTTCTAATCATGCGGTAAACAAGATTTAGATAAACTACCGAGAAAAGTACAAACACAATATTCCAGAACAGTTTTTAAGAATCGCTGCCGGAATATAATCAAGGCCACAAGCGGTCGTCGGCTTCATCTCGTGCAGTAATCTACGCAAACCTTCTACACAAGATATAACCTCAGGTATTTGTATAATGTCAATTTGGTAGATCACATTAAGAGTGCAAGAACGCTTTGGTCTAAACACTGACAAGAAAAAATCACTAAAAAGTTTCACTTTGCCTTCATCAGCATCAATTATGGTTTCAGAGCCCTTTAAAGGGGGGATAGAGTTGTTTTCTTTACCGTTACACCTAAGAAATCTCCAGAACTCGCTGGAATCTTTGTGCAACTTCACACCAAGGTTTTCGAAATAAGTAAGCTTGTCCTGCTCCGCAAGATTCTGAAAGCTTTTTTTCACATATTTCAGTTCTAACCAAGTATTCGAGTACTTCGCTCTTCGAAACTCGAGATAAACTCTCCTAACTTTTTGTATTAGTGTGCGCAGGTCATGAATAAACCAAGGCTTATCCTTTGACTGTTTAGATGAGATAACATGAGCGGGAAGAAATGTATCGCACAATTGAAACAGCTTCCAGAACTCTTCAATGTTCAATTCATCAACTAATGCATCAAAGGTAGGAAAATATCACTATCCAGTAAAATATCCAGTATTACACACGATAAGCTTGAGCTAACAAGAATAAATACCCCTACCCCTCTTGCTCCTCGATCGCGCCTGAAACAATGATAGCCATCTGGAAAAACTTCAGAATTTAAGACGCTCGAGTCAAACAATGACTCGATGCCAATAACTATTGGAGGCTCAACTGATCTAAGAAGGATATGGAAAGAATCGACTTTTTTTCTTATGCTCCTGAAGTTTATCGCCAAAACGCTGAGCGTTTTCTTTATGTTAGTCACTGGTGATGGTCACCTCTGCTTCCCTTTTTGGTAACGCCTATTAATCTGATGGCGTTTGTTGCCCATGTTCAAGGTATCCAACTTTAGTACTGCTTTTATGCGGTCTTGCCGATACTGTTTCGCAAAATTCCATAAACGGCTTCTTTTATCCCTCACTACGTGTGAAAAATCTTCGGAAATGCTGTAGTTCGTGCTCTTTAACTTGCGTGCATCATTTTACACTTGTTGGCGTTCTTTGAAAGAGGAAATCTTCACTATAATTGGGCGTGCTTTATCTGCTCGATAGGTTCCTATCCTGCGAGCGCACTCAATTCCAACATCATTAAGTTCCAGTTTAGTGCGGCACAGGTTTGAGACAAATTCACTTGATTTAGTTGCTTTTCCGCCAGTATCACTATCTTGAAAACCATAAAAAAGTATATTATCCCACCTTTGGCGATTCTCAATATCGTCAATTTTTGAACCAAAGCCGACAATGTTGCCTGATTGCGACGCTGCTGTACTTCAACGTTAGCCAGCGCACGACGACTATCATCCACTCCTGTGATTGTTTCTTCTAATGACACAAGACGTGCCTTCAGTTCTTCTATTTCAGCAGAGAACTTGTTCCCCATTTCTGACAGCTTTTTCAATATTGTGTTTTGGCCTTCAAGTATTCGTTCAAACTGTGCAGTATCGGGCCCTGGGTTCAGCTATGTATCGCCTCCACGCAGCAGCAAAATCAGTAAATAAAAAGCGGAACGCCTTCAAACAACAAACTGACGTCGTACGAGCACCCTGCGTGACTTCAAAGAAACACACTGCTTTGCACACAAGAAAAACAGAGTTTGGGTTGGAACCGGCCAAGCAACAAAAATCGAGTAGTGCTTGTGAGTAACCTGCGAAAGCAGTAAACAATATATAAGGGTTGATGCCATGTCGCAGGTTCTACGCCACGTCGTCGCAGTGCCGCTTCGAGACGTTTGTAGCTGAAGGATACCGCCAGCGTTTCCGAGGGCACACAGTTGCCACTCCTGAAGTGGGAATAAGTCAGATTCAGCGAGCGCCGGGCACGTCTGTTGGTACCATAGCCACGTAAAAGATAGTCCAGTTCGCAGATCGCAGTTCACTTTCAGTCGGGCTTCGCCGCCTACGTACGCTGATGCCGTAGTGCAGCGTGACACAAAAACGTCCACTAGGCCAATCTGCGAAAGCAGTAAACAATGTATAGGGCTGATGCCATGTCACCAGTTCAACGTCCGGAACCGAGTAGTCAGTTTTCCTGCAGAAAAATTGTCCAACACGCCGCTTTCCGCCCTATAGAGTAGGGTACTCTCTCGCCCCGAGCTTTCGTCGGTACCAACAGAAGCAGGTGTCACCGAAAGCAAATAAATTCAACGGAGGTTCAGTCCGCATGACGCAAAAACGAGAATGTATGTGATTCTGCCCGAACAACCATGAGCGTCAAACGATCATGGAGAGCAGTCCTGTTGTTGTGTGAGGACATCGACGTAGAGGTAAACCAGAACATGAGACAGAACGTCATGCGTAAATAACGCGTGGAAGGCGGGAAAGAGCATACGGACCATATGTATTTCAACATTATTTGCAACAGGAAGCAGAATAGAATAGCGAAATGGTTAAAGAAATAAAATAAATTTTGGCAAAACCAATATTACGATGACAGTTGACGCTAGTGAGAGTAGAATTTAGACAATATAGCGACTCACCATATTACTGAAGACACTTTTATTTAAAATCTGTAGCGCTCATTGTAACATTTTCATTGCCTCGGCTACGTGTGACATACAGACTCTCCGAGATCAGGTCGTATTGCTATGAATCTCGCATGCCAGGGTCAGCCATGACCATGACATCATGGCATCATGATGACTACTATACCACAGAGGCACAGCAAGGATGACTGAATGGCGAGAAAATGACGTCAATCTAATCACGAAGGCAGTACAACGATGATAACTGAAGACATTATCATAATTAGTGCTGTATGACGATGACAGCATGACGACACTTGGCCGTCTAAGATGGAATAACGACAATGCAACAACCACGAGGACATCAGGACCACAGAACGACCTAAGCCAATGACATCTTGGGCACTGGAATGGCGTAATAGGCGAGACAAGCAGATGGGCTAAATGTGCTTGAAGTAGGTAAATACTGCTAATCGCTTTCAAAATTATCTAAGCATTAATACTTATGAGATATAAAGAATGTTGCAAGGAGTTACACAACTGAAAGTACCACGTTATTTGATGTATTGTTCGCCAAAGAGATAAACAAGGCTTATTCTTCATAGATAATCATGGTGGCAAATTAGATGTATAGCACCACTAGGCTGTAGGTTAGAAAAATGTGTTGTGTTTCGTGGCAAGAAGTAGCAGGAACTACATGCTGTGCTAACTTAATATTTGCAACACAGCCAGGAAAACTTCCAATGAATTTGTTTGATGAGCATACGAGGCCGTCACAAAAGTCCGGCCTCTAAGTAACAGTGAAATGTTTCGAAGTGATACTGACAAGAAGGACATCGGCTTATTACAACGTAATCTACATTAGGTGCGTGCTTAAACAGTTTCAATAGCCTTGTTTAAAGGAGCAGTGATTGACAATAAGCAATACAAGTACTGTATTGCGGAGAAAAAGAAAAGTAACATGAAGGTTTAGATTGCGACAACTCTGCCTTCAATCATCACTTTATACTTCTAGCTTGACTGAATGGCGCATAACGAAAATCGTAGGTGCCATGCGCATAAGAGGCCTTAATCTTTGTAGTTAATTTATTTAATGAGAAAAGAACCATGAGGAGAGTGGGATGTTGGAAGTGAAAGGTATAGGTCAGCATCAGGAGAAATTTCAGGAATTAGATGATGTTTTAGATGAAACTAGGTATAGCTGAACAGAACGCAGTGCACTGTTCCTCAGAACTATTTTCAGAAGCCGGTCAATAAACTGCATAACTGTGCAGTATGCCTCGGAAGTTTATCGACGTGGGGATCAGATAAAACGCTGTATAGTCCTGTAATCTGCGAATGCAGACTGGTAATCTGATTTTGAGGATGTGCTAGTAGATTAGAACATACTTGTGCCCGTTCTCGCTGACTGCAGTCGCGAACTTCATGGAAATCCGGCGTTTTCCTAGAACCAGTGCTCTGTAACCATTTGACTTCTTCAGTACGCGGCGGTAGGCTGCAGTGAACGGTGCACGATGTCTACATTTGCTTTTATAGTGGCGGTAGAATACATGCTTCACGCTTCAAAAGCCATCACAACTCTCCTAAACTTGCATAAGGAATTTGTTGTTGCGTCGTTATCATTGTCACTTCAATATATATCCGCGGCACAATGGCGGTGTTTGTGACCCTTTCGTCATCACTTGACGGATACCATGATACGTGCTGCAACTACCAGGGTAAGAACAGATATTGATGCCGGGATTGGCCCCTACCATATTTGCTTGTGATCCGACCCCTCAGTGCCTAACCTGCTTTACTACCAAAAGCAGTAACGTGAGCGATATTCTCCATTAAGACCTGTGCTGACTTAGCAGTTGCACTTTGAGTACTACAATGTCGATTTGTGCTGCCGCTAATATTATCACTACAGTATTTGATACGAAAAACACATGTCAAGAAAGAGTAAGAAAGGGAAACAGGGAGGGAGCTTATAGCAGGGCAGCGTCCTTACAGAGGCTGCCCTGCTAGAAGAATAAAACTGGCTCAAAAAGGACCGACAGGCTGCGTAAGACGCCAGGGAGACCGAGCACAGTGCCCTGCTATAATAATAAATGCGCCTGAAGGAGGCGCGACTCAACGTCTGAGCAAATATTGATTCTTGCTCCGTCTTCTCCACGCAAGAGGTCATGTGTTGGGCAGCCGCTGAGAAAAGGGCTGGCTTCACAGAGCGTCCGCTTACCAAGGCTGGCTCCATGTCATAAAGCTCCATCCTTTTTCCTTCCTCCTTGAAGGCAAAGCTGCGCCTCCAGACGCGTCCGGCGCCAAGCCACACAGCAGCTCGGCGAGCGCTGTAGGTCCGCAGTTAATTCCATTTCCCAAAATTGAAGTGCATGGTGCCCTGTATCTGCCTTTAGAATGTCGCTATCAAAAACGGCAAATCAATGCGCACACGTGAGTTCATCGCGGCCTTTGTCATCGTCAAGCGCAGTACTTCGCGCGTCAGCACGGCGTCCATTCAACTGCTGCAGAAGGAAACGCGTGTCTGAAATTTACCCCTTTTATTCATGTGCTTAGAATTCCCATGTTTGTCAGACTTTCATGTTGTTTTAGGTGCTTTTTCTTTTCTTTCTTCTTTATATGGCTATATAGTATATTGCCCCTGCACAATAAACCTAGTTCGAAATCAGTGCCCATTTCGTGTGGTGCCTCGCTCATTGTCTTCATTTGGTAAACTATAGTAGCCGAGAGAAGTCGGAGTTGATGTCATCGAGACCCTCATTGCAGCGCGCCACTTTGTTGCACTGTTCATGCATGACCTACTCCATTCATTGCCTTGTTCTTGCGCGGTTTGTAACGGGTTTTCTTGAAATCAACGCGCCCTACCGAAAGCGTGTGTTGGCTGGCGCACGTTTTGCATCTGTCTTTCTTTCTGTCGCTCAGCCTCCTTCCCTTACGTAGGGTAGCGAACCAGATGGTGGCTTAATTTATTTATTAGGTGCGCAATCTCAGTCTGGCTAACTTTTTTTCCTGTATCTCTTTGAAGTTCCGCAAGGAAAGCAACCACCTAACTACGACACCTCCCCATATGTTGCATACATTTATTTTATATATTTTTCTTTTTGCTTGACGTTGTTTGCCACAGCGGGTAGGTCCTCCGCCACACGAACGATACCTTGTTCTGGACACAAGTATTATATAGCACGACCAACCAGCAAGAAGTGTGTAAAACAGAAAATGTTTGATTTCCACCATAGTATTCGCAGCTGTGAGGATTTTTGGCACATATGGCACAATCAAGAGCCGTACTTATCTCCCAATAATGTGTGCTCTTGCCTATCAGTGTAAAGGAAAGCACAAACGAGTTTCCCTTGTTATTCAGCCAATTCACCCTCACTGATAGCAACGACCATGGCTTGAGCATGACAGAGCATTCTACACAGGAAAGTAACCAGCGCAGCGTTTTCAAAAAAGGAAATCCGGTTAAAACAGATGACAATTATTCTTGGGTGACAAATATACACCCCAAAACGTGTAAACCTTTCTTAGTGTGTCTCTCACATAACTGATACCGTACCTTGAAGATTGTAAGAGAAAAAAATATTGTACACAATTTTTAGCGGCAGCAGGTACCGTTGAAAAAATGTGTGTAAGATCTGAGCAGCTAGCGCGAGTGAAATGTCTGACACAACAATGTGTCGGTGAAGAAGTACAACCCGACCAGGAAACCATTTTTGTAAAGTACCAGAGCTTGACGGCGAAATCTTTGACAGTTTATTTCATGCAATTTTTCTATCGTTCATGCAATTTTTCTATCGTGCCACTACCATCATTCGAAATCGCCAGAAGTAAAAATCGCAAAGTAATAAAACTTTTTTGTGCCCATCGGCATATTGTCACGTGGAATGACGTATGAAGAACACCGTAGCAATACTGGGAAATACGAAACTAACATTTATTGGGCGAACCTGTGCGCACAAAAACAGGCTACACTCAGAGAACGGTCACAACGGCGAACACAGTCTGCGATCAAAATTTGGTCAGCGGGTCAAGCGCGTCGCCTTTATTGCAGCAGTCGCCGAATGTTCCAGACTAATCGCTGGAACCCGCGTGTCTTCCACAAAGTTCTACACCATTCGCGTCATGCGATAAAATCAAATAACACAAGGTTCGGCGACAACAGACAGCGGATAGAAGCACCGATAACATTCCAGAAACTTCCGATAAATCCAGGCGCGTCCCGCGGTGTGCGATAACATTTGCCAGGCAGCGAAACATGGTCGCCCGATAAAGATAGGCAACTGCACGTGTCAATGTTTAACTTACCTCTTACGGGGGGAAGTGTGAACCGTAGGGCGAAACGGCCCCTTTAACAATGAAAATGTTTTTCCTGCTTACGTTGGCTACTGAACTGCAGGGCTGTATAAATAGTAATTTTGTGAACAGATCGATTATGAAGCGAACAGTGCCAGAAGCAATTCTAATGTCGAATACATTGCTGGTTGTTTTCGAAAAATGAATGGCCGATTTGACTATTATTGTAAATATACATTTACATCCTTACATAAAAATAAAAGCTGCAGACACGAGAAAGATGGTCAAAGAAGAGCGCTTTTCTTTGTCCTCCTTTCTTTTGTCTGTGGTTTTTATCTCGCTGTGTTATTTGTTCAGTTATGGAAAGCCAACTAGCTCAACAATCAACTCTTCTAGAACGTTCATAGATGTCTAGGGAATTAACGCAGATACACGTAATGGGACACCAGCTGCGGGTTTTACAGAGCTGGTAGGGAATATTAGTATCGAGATCGCGAGAGCATATGGCATGAGAAATATAGGTCGATACTTTTTATACAGGGAAACATCTTTCTGTTCTATGGGCATTTTTCTTTTCGGCATTGCCGCATTAACAATAAACATTCGAATTCTTCTGAAAATAAAGTAACGCAGATTTATGAGTACTGTTTACAGTCACTAGGTTCATTTAAGAAATGGCTGCATAGGTTACTCTCGTCATTACATACTGACACTCCCCCGGCCACTCAAAGAAACACATACAAAAAGAATTAATGGGCAATGCGCGCCCCTGAAATATTTGTTGAGATGTAGATTCTTGGCTTTTGGCGACGGGTATGAGATGGTGCAGCGCTGTGTGTGAGGCAGCCCTTAACAAGGCTTCCCGGGGTTACTTGGGTAAGTTGTCGACGAATAGACTCAGTCTATATACGATGAACATCTGCAGGATCAGGATAAATAAAAAAAATATATTACGGCCAAGTCAGCACACTTCTTTTGTAAAACTGTTAAGCCAAGCCTTAATATTGTTTGCAACAAGTATCAAAAACTTGTTAACTCAAAAGCATCATCACGCGTCAAATTTGAATTGATGTAGAAGTAGGTCCGAGTCGCTGTTCAGGTGATTCTACAGCAGATGTTTTCTGTCAATTGGCTTCTTGTGAAAGAGCACGTATCATTTCGCGGTCTGCAACGCAGTTTTCAGCACAGTGAACACGTTCCTACCAGGAAAGACGCACAGATTCCTGGGAAAATTTCGAACCGCAGATACCCAGGCCTTCCACGTGACTTAAGGAATTGACTGAACTAATTGAATTTTTCAAGCTATAATACCTGTAGAAATTGTAAACTAAGACTTACACACAACTTATAGGCATGATAGCTCTGGGATTGTAATTTGAATATACGAGAAAACCTAATACTGTTAGGCGAAAACTCAAACATACCCCTTTTCCAGCGTTTCTACAATCCATAGACCAGAGACCGCTTCAGCCACTTGCGCACGGCGGTGTATAAATATCTCAGAGTCCACTGAGCGGCACGTCCGCTTCTTTGAAACACGTCCAGATGGCGAGCGTGTCCTCCCCGTCGTACCGCATCGCGGCCCATGCAAAAGGCCGCGTCTCTATCATAATATCCACCTTCATGCATAGCGTTCGCCAGGAGGGTTTCTCGGTAAAAATTACGATTACATACGCTGCAGTTGCTGGGAAGTGTGAGAAACAGTCAGGAATTTTTGAATGCTGTCGCGTTACACACTTAAAAGCGAAGTTTAAGCCTACGTTCACACTTGGTCTCGGAGCAAGCGGACGCGAAAAAAAAAATTTGACAATATCCACCCGCCTTAGCGGAAAAACGGGCGGAAAGCCAGGCGCCGAAAAAAATATTCTCGGACCGATTTCTTCGCCAGGATGAACCGGAAAGCGGTTCCGCTTCACCGGAAGCTGCACTAGCATGTAAACATCCGGTCGTAAAGTTTAATATTTTCCGTTGTTCATTGCCCAATTTTAGGAAAAGCAACTAGCTAAAGGTATCGAAACTATGTCTTCTTTATCTTCCATAGTAGACGAAAGTGAAAAAAGACACGCGCTGTTGCGCGAAATGACAGCTTTTAGTAACTGATGGGTCAATGAATGAACTTGTGTCCTGAAATAGTGGGACGAACAACGCCGCCACACGGACAAACGTACGCAAACTAGATGGATGTGGGTGAAAGCGGCAGTGGTTTCTGCTGCAGTCGGGAAACAAAAGTGCACATCTTGTACATGTCCGGAAAAGATTTTCCGGCCGTTTTGGCTTCTCCGCCCACTGGCCGTTTCCCATGTGTGAACGTAGCCTAAGCGTCCAGCAAATTATTGCGCCCGCCTTACCCGCTTGCCAAGGAGGTTTTCCCTCGCTTTTCCCTTGCTCGCTCGCCCCCTTTCACCGCTCCGCCTTCGGTGATAATGTGCTTTTACTGGAAACAAATTTCTAGCGCTTCCTCTGCCCCCCCCCCGCAACCACAACACACAGAAAGTATGATAGGGCTTGTGCTACGGCTTGTACTGCTGCTCTGTGCACAGCTGTCTGCTGAGCGCTATCTTGTGTGGTTGCCGCTGCGTGCGTAGCTCTACTATTCGTTTCAACAGTGTTAACCCGTACCGCTTTACGTTCCTGTTGATGCTGATGATAGTCATGTTTTATTGGCATCCCTTTCGAAACGGGGTTGTGACAAATAACCACCTTGGCCGCTTGAGCTAACCAGGTCCAGCACATGCAGAATGCAAATGCTCTATGCAACTGTTCCATGCCAGGACACCTAGTGGAATATAACGGGGAACTGCAATCAAATGTTTCTACGTATCGACGCTATGCGGCGTGATGTCACATGGCGTTCAAATTGTACGATACGATTCTAATGATGCGGATGATAATTTTATGTCATGCGTTATGAAACGGGACGGTGACAAACGGTTATCTAGTCTGCTTGAATTAATCAGGTATGTCATACATGTTTTCTATTTGATCAACATTTGTACATCTCCATAATTTTCTTTGTTTTCCTCAACATATTTCTATCTACCTTGTACCACCACCTATGCAACTGCTACATGGCATATCACCTGGTGTAATAATATGCAACTGCAATGCGCACGTCGCGCGTGTAGATGCTACTCGGTGCGCATCTCAGACCGCGTGGCAAGTGGCGCAACAGGGTGCTAATGATGGTGATTTATTGGCATCCCTTCGCAACGTGGTGTGACATAGTCACCTAGAGAGTTTGATATGAGAAGCGGTAGCATGCGATGCTAATGATGGTGACGATGTCGATTCATTGACATCATCTTTGAAACGAGTCCGTGACATAATCACCTAGCCAACTGGTTTAATCAGGTACACAAAGTATGATTTCTAGCATTCTTGAATGCATCTACTTAAAGATCTTTCTTCCTCAAATCTTCAACTGCCTTATACCGCTACCAGTGCATCTGGTACACGGCGTTCTGTTTGGCGTAATAGTATGCTACTACAGCGCACGATGTCTACGTATCGACGCTAAGAGGCGCGCATGTCACGCCACGTGTCTCCTCGGACGCTAGGACGCGATTATACGAATTTTTTTGGTTACATGCTAGAAAGCACTAGCATGCCTCAGTAGTTGAGTAGTTGCTTCCCGCAAAGCGGGCCAGTGTTCGATCCCGCTGGGAACTGGGTATTCTTTTCTTAGTCTACGGGAGTGGCGGGGGCGGCCGCTGACACCATGGCCAACCGAAATGGCTATTGCAATGAGGCCAGAACAGCTTACACCGTAAAAATGTACAGCCATTCCATTCTATGGTGCAAACGTAAAGAGCTCCACTGTGGAGATTATAAAAGAAGTAGAGAACAAGGTATCAACCTAGCAGAAAACGATGAAACGTTATGCGAAATGTTAAGAGAGAGGAAGAGAACGGCGCGGATCAACGACTTTAGTAGAATGTTCTTGATGGCTAGTAGGTTCATACTTGAAGAAAGGTTAGAACTGTCCTAAAGAAAAACGACGACAAGGGAAAGCTACACACGAAACACCACCACTACTCGTGGTGTGCAATGTGTTCCTTTCGCTTGGAGTCTTTTTTTTTTCTTCGCGCTGTTGTGAAGGGACGCGCAATTAGCAGGGGTGAAGAAATAAAGTATTGTGCAGGCGCAAGTTAAAATCAAATAGCGCGAAACTGGTGTAATTGGAGACCGCTTAAAGAAGTCTTTCAGCTGCGGTGAACAAAAAAAATAGGCTGCTGCTGTTGCAGATGATGAATCTGCTGATGTATCCGCCACAGTGCCTTACTTGCCACGGCGTTGCGCTGCTGATTGCGACGCGAGGGATTCAATTCGCTCCTATGAAAATCTCTTTAGAAATGAGTTCGTCATCGTAAAATTTTCACAAGATCCTGCCAACGACTGTCGCATTTCGGTGGGAGCGCGGTGCGAAACAAACTTGCATGCCGTTCTATGCGACATAGACATTAGCTATGGCCGGATGCACAAAATTATCCAGCAGCCCAACCATACGGCGTTCCCCATGAGCAACTGTCCACATTTGCGCTACCCAATTTATCTAAATGTGCTGACAGCTGGGATACTGCCGACAGTGCGGGAAAGGGCCATGTTTTAGAGCGCAGGTCTTAGGCTCCCGTTCCTACGGTGAGCGTCGGCGTTCTCTTGCGGTGCAGCTGAGAGAAGGATAAAAATGAACGCGGAGCACAGCGCGATATGAAAGACGCGACGGGGAAAGCGATGAGGAGGGTGCAGCGGAAACATTAGGTGGAAAGTGGAAAATTGTATGGCGAGAGCATGAAAAGAAAAGCCTAGAGATGGCTGCGAGGCGGCCCCACAGTAGCGGGTATCGTCTGGTAGCTCTGTGGACGGCAGCTGCTGCAAACCACGGCCGCGCGTCACAAACGCGATGACTCTCGCACTCTCCCGATTAGCGAGCCAGTCGGGCCACACTTCGCTCCTTTTGGGACGTGTCGCACGAAAGAGATTGTCAGCGCCAGCCAATATATTGCGCAATGAAAACACCTATAGATTTGTGCTAAAATTTCGCCACAAGGTGTATCGCAATCGTCGGGGATCTTGTCTTTCAGCGGTTCTTTTTTCAACCAACACACACACGCGAGCGCGCGCGCGCGCGCGCAAAGGCACGCACGGACATAGCTGGATTGCGTCAGAGAAAAATAACTCATTTTAAAGTAAAGGCTATGGCTCCCTACTTCGTTTTTCTGTGCTTGAGTTGTTTTCCTGATGGCTTACGAATTCGGCAAGAAAGGAGCTTACATATGCCTATTACATCGCTACTGTGAGCAGAGTAAGAATGAATCACTTAATTTGCTTATGCAATATATGACATGTTTTCTTTGCTAATATTGTATGTTGCTTAAGATTTTACTTAGTGTGATTGTAATTTCAAGCTGTATTACTGTATTTTTAGTTATTTGAGAATAAGGGAATTCAATATTTATATTTGAAATCTTATTGGGAAGTTCCTAGTATGATATAAAGCACCTTACGTGGGCTATTGTCTGAGTATTTGTGGTTACTCACCTGAATAAAAAGCTGAATTAGGAGGACCGTGGCATCCACCAACAGCGTGGCCAGCTGGAAATCAAAATCAAGAAATAGAGACATCTCATCACTGCAATAATCCATATTTTGTGTAGCCGAAGCTTACTAGGTAGCCTTTCTTCTGCCTCACACAAGCGGTTGCATTTAACGACTTGAACATAGTAAGGACATATTGCCGCACATAATTGCTCATTTTTTTCTATGAGCGTTTTGCCCCGGTTGGCCACTGTTACAAAGTTTAGATAGGGGCAAACTGCGTCTAGATATGATCGAAGCTTCAAGAGTGTTGCCGCTGATTCTGCAGTGAGATTGACTTCTCCAGTAAGAATGCCAAATCGAGGTCAACGGTGGCCCAGCGTGGGCATCAAGGCAAACGTACCCAGCGATTCACCAGGTACCTTGCAGCAACACAGTGGAGATTGTCGAATGTACCAGGAGGAATTAGGTTCCAGCCACCATTGGGAAGGATGGTTATGGGAGCGAACGCAGGACGCCCTTAAAAGAACATTGTGGGCCGCACGCGCTCTGCCACCGGTATCCGAGCTTGCTCTGGTGTTCCGACGAAAGGATAGAGTGCTTGCCTTAAGACGTGACCCTGAGAGAGAACGTGGCTTCCCGAAAGGGCATGCGTGGGACACCATGGCAAGCTCCCACACAAGCCACCACGAGCATGGCTATAATAAAACGGGAAACCAACGAAAGGGGATGAACTGTGTGAGCTCGTTAGCTTTTCTTTCTCTTGTTCTATGTCATTCTTATTCTGTCAAATCAATCAGCAAAAGAAAACAGGGCACATGGCATATTTTGTACTGGCGTAGCGATCCCTCTCGGTCATCTAGTACGGTCGAATTGGCCAATGCAAGGCGAAATAATCTAGTCAGTTTTCTTATCGCAACCACTCTCACCCGACATAATATGATTGACTCAAGAAACGGGACTGCCATCGCCTACATGGATTTAGGCGAGTGGCATACATCATTTCGACGGTGTTGTACCTAATGAGTTTGTAACCCGGATAACTAGCCCTGTGTGAACTCCACAGACTATGTCAATACACTAACCGACTCATGAATCAAAGACCCTGCATTTAACTGGTACAATTAGTGTGAAATACGGACCAATGCGGGAAACAGCCCCGAAGCAGCGTAGTTCACCGGTGAATTACGGTGGATTGAGCTAAGTATTGAATTTCGCATTCTTATGTAAACCTTACATCCAGAACTCCTCTCTGGATGCACTGGTAATACAGCGGCCGTACCTGTACGTTGTCATGTAAAATTTCAGTGAATCAACACTGCAGAAAGGTTACAATATGTACAACACGCACCGGGGTAAGTAAACGCCTATTAGAGCCTGCCCCTGTCTATACCTCCCAATTACTGAATTAGGATTACTGTCTACCGCACACGTTTGTCGGCTTTATACGATCCCCTATAAATAGAGGGCGCATTTGACCTATAATTCAAATTTGAATGACTGAAGACTGTGCTCACCATTATAGTTTTGTTTTCACCGATGCTTGCTATTCTATTGAGAAGTTCACCCAATTAGCAGGTGAAAATATATGTAACACATGTAACAATTTAATTTTTAGCATCGATGCAAAAAGATATCGGTTGGAAGTCTTCCGTACTTTCGTACTGGACACTTTGTGCACCACGAAGCTGCGGACAGCCCCAAGATCACCATGAAAAAATGAGCTAGCGTCATGTTGTAAGCGCAGCTGCCGTCCTAAGGACGCTTACCCGAAAAGACGAACAAGCTAATGCGCAAGCCAACAATGATTATGGCAGTTTCATTGTCAGCATGAAACGGTCAGGCTTCTAAACCGATGGAACCAACTACAATAAATGAAAGTTCGTGGGATGACCGAAACCTGGCTTGAGACATTCTAGAGCATCCGAACATTCAACACCTGAAGCTCTCTGAGGTTGAGACGTGCTCCCACTTGATTTCATACGTAAATGCCGCTAGTAAATGAATCGAAGATTAACAGTCTGCGTTGAACGCCGAAAACTGGTTTCGCAGCACCTTCTTCAAGACGTTCAGATAAGTCATACAACGCGACCGGGCCCTAGCTCGTCCTAATTCCCGAGTACAACTAAATAATGAGAACGTTGCGACATTCATGGAGAACATCATGCGTCTCTCTCGGCACGCTGAAATTAGAAACGAAAACTTCCGCTCGGATGCGTAGAGAGAACCGCCGTCCTTTCGCCTGAATGATATGGACCCTGTCACAGAGTTACATACTGACGCTGCCCACTGCGACTTCCTAAGCAAGGCGGATCTTTGATGTACCTGGTCATCACTCACTATGCTATCATTGCGAAGAAACCGTTCGCTTCTAGCACCAGTGGCCATGCATATCGGCGAAGTTTTGGAGGATGCAGGTAATGCATCCTCCAAACGGACGTAGGCAGGGGATTTCAGTCGACGCTGGTTTTTTGAACAAATGAATTGTAATGACCTTTCGTGCGTCATTTAGGCGCCCTAACATTGGGACGACGGTCAACGCGGGAGGAAACATGAAGGGCGGTGAATAGAAGTTGCTTCAAGTTTTCATGGAAATATTAAATTTTGTGACATCCGCATAGTCGGGCATGGTGGCATGGCATCGAAAGGTCAGGAAGATCTAAAGTCTTTAGACTGCTCTTAGGCGCCCACTCCGGCGGCGACCGTCGGTGTGGGAAGCGGCGTAACCGAGCGATTGAGCAAAGGGAAACATGAAAGAGCGAACGCTGAGCTGGAGATGAAAGGACGCGAGCCGTGAACGACGAAGACCAATGATAGCAGCCATTCAGTGACGTGTGCGCGGGAAACTGGAGTCACGCGGACCCACCAGGCCACTCGTTTGCTTCTATCGTCTGCAGCGTCAGCTCTCGCTCGCTTTTCTTTGGTTTCTTGGTTTGGTATCGTTCGTGCTGCCTTTGATTGTCGTGGTTTGCGAGCTTTGTAATCTGATTGTATGCGCCACGCAAACTTAGTACTTTCTGGGAGCCACGCGGCCCCCAGCGATTACAATGGAGCCTTCTACGAGTCTTGAACAAAAGCCGACGCGCTTGACCCGGAGATCGGTTTTTCGACCATTGCGAACTCTGTTTGCCACTGCGGTTGTGCTATAGTGTAACTTGTTTTGCAGGGCACATGTTCACCAAACAGAGTTGAATTTGTAACTCACAGTTTCTACGCTGCATGGTTATTCACTGTCACTACCACGTGACAATATATTCATAGTACTAAATTTGTCAGCCAGTTCTTTCAGAAGAATGAGCGACGCAGCCGGTGGATGTACTTCCTCTGGCGCAGGTGCTAAACTGCCTGCCCAAGTAGAGGCTCAGTGCCGCCGCCGAGAGGACCCGGTTGTTCAGAATCAAATATTTTGCCACGCTATATCATGAATTTAAAACAAATAAACAGCTCCGCTAAAAATTCACATTCGCTTTCCAGTTTTTTCTAGGAAAACGTTGTTTTACTCATACAAACTCGCAAGTAAGCGGAACGACAAGGCATTTCGTCCAACAGTTCGAAAATTAATATCTCAAAACTGGGGCAGTCCTGAGAATTCGTTCCGACTGTATACTCCTGGCGAACTCACTAGCCACAATTCTTAGGTTAAAATATGTTCCGTGAGATAAATAACTAAAAAGGTATTTAGCGTAATTGCGTTAATTATTCAATTGGTTATCTTGATTTCTAGTAGGAGATATGGCTGCCTCATTGATGAGTATGGCGGCCTCATTGAGCTACAACTAATCTCAACCCCTGTGCCTTCCCCGACTTGTTTCTCTCCTTTTCCTTTCTTTTTTTCTCACTGGCGTCCTTGCCCTACATAGATAGGACTCCGACAAGCTCTTGCCCAGCATCATTCCCAATGTGGCTGTTGTAAATTTGTGAAAGCGCCTGGACAAGTGCAAATCACTGTCACCCCTGTCCCTTTCGGTTCGATGCATGTGAGAACGACCGGGTACGTTGTCTGCTGTCTCAACTATCCAAGCGGAAGTGCCTATTTTTAAATCACTTATGAAGGTCGACATACCGCTTCAAGCTGTTGAACTTTAAAAAAAAACAGAAACGGATAGACATATAAGGGTAAATGGGACCATGTTTACTCGGCAGAAAATATGACCTCTACAACCAGTATGACCGAACGTTAGGTTAGCCCCACTAGGTCGTCTCTTTCGTCTTGATGAGGATCATCGTGTTTGTCCCTCTCGTGGTACCGGCGCATAGCCCCCGACTGCGAAAGCTCCAATCCGGCGCCTTCTAGATGGCGGCCGCATAATATGGCTTGAGACGACCGACGGGGATGATATCAGTTGACGTGGACGAGGGGAAAGCATCGGCTGGAGCTACTTCATAAGTCACATCACTGAACGGTCGGACGACAGGGTAAGGGCTAGAGTAAACGGAGAGCAGTTTTTCTGATAGGCCCACCCACCGTGAAGGATTCCAAGGGAGGACGAGGTCGCCGGCAGAGAACTGGACATCATGGTGATGGTTGTCATAAAGAGACTTCTGTCTTGCCTGCGACTCAGAAAGGCGACCATGGGCAATCTGGCCCGCCTGGGCAGCTGTAGCTATAACGTCGCAAGCGTACTGAGACGGGGACTCGAGAGCAGTTGGCAGGAGCGTGTCGAAAGGCACTGTCAGGCCACGATAAAAGAGCAGATAGAAGGCGTAGTATAGAGTGGTGTCGTGGCGTGACGAGTTGTGCGCGAACGTCACAAATGGAAGCGCAGCGCCAAAGTCACAGTGATCTGAGGAGACATAAGCCGAGAGCATATCTGTACGTGTTCGGTGCGGGCGTTCAGCAAGGCCGTTCATTTGAGGGTGGTATGCTGTGCGGCACTTGTGTTTCGTGGCACAAGAACGAAGTAGATCTTCAATAACGCGAGATAAAAAGTAGTGGCCCCTCCCTGTGAGAAGCTGGCGAGGAGCTCCATTGTGTAAGGTTACGTCTTCGAGCAGGAAGTCGGCGACTTCGGTAGCACAACTGATTTGGATGGCTCGTGTGACGGCATAGCGGGTTGAATAATCTGTTGCAACGGCGATGTACTTATTTCCAGCTCTGTAGGAAGCGAAAGGGCCCAACACGTCGAGGCCGACAGCATAAAACGGTTTAGTGGGTATATCAATTGGCTGGAGGGTTCCACCCGGAAGCAAAGCAGGCTTCTTACGACGTTAGCATGGTTCGTAAGCAGCGATGTAACGTCGCCCGGTACGGTAGAGTCTAGGCCAGAAAATCGTCGCCGGACACGGTCGTAGGTCCTGGAAACACCCAAATGGCCATCGGTGGGAACATCATGGAGTTACGCGAGTACAGTTGCCCAAAAATGAGAAGGAACGACTATCTGCAGTTCATGTCCAGTGCGCATATTGCGGTGGTATAAGATAAGTATAGTATAGGTATAGGTATAGTATAGGTATAGGGATGGATAAGTATAGGTATAAGATATTGCGGCGGTATAACTCTCACGTTTCCGTCAGTCATGAATATCTATGCGTATAAGAACTTACCACCATGAGAAAGGTGGACAAAGACAAGCTCTTGTCTTTCCCCACCTTTCTTGTGTCTGTAGTTTTCATTGGGCTAAGTTATAGCTTTGTTTATGAAAAACCAACTAGCCTAACAATAAACTCTTCATAAGAATCTTTGTCGTAACATAAAAAATTTACAAATCCTACGCACTGAGCGAACCAATTTAAGCGAAGCCTTCTGGACAGTTTGCTTTGATTGACGATAATTACCTGTTATGCTAACAGTGAATACCTCATTTCTTCAACGTTTGGTCGGGCCTGAGATTGGGGAGTTGATGTTGAACGTTGCCTTGCGTACACCACTGTTTGCTTGCATAGTACACAGAACACGCAGGGAAAGTTGTTTGCTTGAGGCGCCGTTGTGGGCCATATTTCATAACCTCTGAGAAAGTTACCCGTTGTCATTGTGTGAAATGACAGATCGCATTCTGAATGAAATTTTAAACTTTTATTGAATTATGCCGCTGTACTTGCCAAAACCACAATGGGATTATAGGGCAAGCCCATAGTGGCGGACTCTGGATTGACTTTTCTCCCGTAGTGTTCATTAACGTGTTCCGAAGCATAGGTGCACAAACTTTTTTTATTTCGCCTCCATCAGAATGTTGCTGCTGCGACGGGAATGGAAACCTCGACCTCTAGCAACGCTATTGCCGCAACGCTACAGCATCGGCACAGAAGCGTTCATTTGACGTGCGACTGCTTCAGCAGCGTCGCCTAGACCATGCGGCGCGCTTTAATTAACGCGGGTCTGCTTCGGCACGCCCAGCGGTAATGGTCCGCTTGACATATTTGCATGGTCTTTTTTAGCAATAGCAGAAACGCACCGTCGTGGACCTTGAAATAAAATTTATGTAGTTTCTCCGCAAATGCTGTCGTGTCTACATTATCCCCGTTTCCTTGCCTTCTCAAATCATCTTTTCCCTATGGCACCCTCGTCTTCTTGAACTCTGAGAGAAGCAAGGTTTTGTTCACACGTTTCGCTACTGCGTCGGTTCTACCCATTCTCTGTCCATTGCCCATTCTATCTGGCTTCCCTCTGGAATCGCACGTCGGTATAAAGGTAAGCGCCACCATTCTTGCAATGTTTTTGCATAGGGACACGAGTAAATAAATCTGTCAAGAGGCTAAAATGACAATGCCCGAGAGAGCTCCAGATACAATTGTGCACACGCAACACGTTGTAAAAGTCCAATCGAGCTTCTCGCATATCCATTCCTCTCTGCCAAACTCCTTCCATGTATTTTAGGATATATATATATATATATATATATATATATATATATATATATATATATATATATATATATATATATATATATATACATATTTTTTTTTGCAAGAGAAGTGATGATGTATGAGAAGGATATTGGTTGCAAGAGTGCAAGAGAAGAAGACAACGAGGAGTGCTGGCTTCCCCATTACGACATCGCACCGACCTGTTTAAGCCTACCGCTGCAACCTATAACATGCTGCTAGGCGAACATCCCCGTTGCATTTGGTGGAGGTGCTGCGTTTCTCTTCGACATCCTGGAACGCCACAGTCGAACGCTGCCACCAGCTGTTGCAATGGATGAACCGGGACCGTCCCAGGCTGCTGCTTTCGTGCCCCCGGCCATTGTCTGCCCTGGCGTCATCCGGCAGCGCGATCCGGCTATATTTAGCGGCACAGACGACCACGACGTGGAAGACTGGCACGCCGAATATGACCATTTAGGCGCCTATAATAAGTGGTACGACCGCGCCAAGCACACAATTGTCATCTTTTACGTGAATGACGTGGCAACCCTATATATATATATATATATATATATATATATATATATATAGAGCCTCAGCAACTTGGTTTTCAATAACCCGCCGGAGCGTAGGAGCGAGCTGTGTAGGAGGCTGTTGCGGCAGCGGCTGCTGCAGCTCAGCGAAGGGTAGCAGAGAAAGCTGACGTGCAACTTCCTGCCGCACGAAAGCTTGGATTCGTGTGAGCAAGCAGGAGCAATCAGAGAAGGCTGTCATGGAAGAGAGGGCCTTGTCAGCCACTGAGGGGCGCCTGGTCAACTCGCGCTGCCTCCTCAACTCGTCGTAGCTTGGCACAAGTTTATGAGCTCTGCTACGGTGGGCGGGCTCTTGGCCATCAACATTTGGAAAATGTCATCGGCGATGCCTTTCAAAATGTGCTTCAATTTGTTATTTTCGGGCATAGACGCATCCACACGTTTGCCTAAGTCAAGAACATCTTCAATATAAGAGGTGAATGTTTCACCGGGTTGTTGCGCTCGCTCTTGTAACCGCTGCTCGGCGCGCAACTTGTGGACGGCAGGGCGACCGAAAACTGCAGCGAAACTGGTCTTGAACCCGGACCAGGACTGAAAGTCGGCTGCGTGATTTTTAAACCACAGGTGAGTCACTGCCGCAATGTAGAATATGACGGCATTTAACTTGGCGGTATCATCCCATCGATTGTGCAAGCTCACCCGTTCATACGAGGCCAACCAGTCGTTGACGTCCTGTTCATCCGTGCTGCTGAAAACCGCTGGATGGCGTTGCGGGACAGCACCAGAGCAGGCAACGGGGGTGGCGGCGACGTCGTCTCGGGAGAGTCAGGCATGACGGGAGGCAGAGGCCGAGACCGGAGTTCCAGGGTATAGACGTTCTTGAGTACCCCGCACCTCCACCAATTGTAATGGGTGCACTGAATAGTTCCGAGGGTAACGTCTCTTCGTAACCAAGGAGGCAGGTGACGCAGAGCAGGAACATCTGGCTGCCCGAACGGCTCACACTCGGGCTCGGGCCAAGCACTGGCGATCTGGCTGGCCCACTGGCTGCACAGCAGGCATGGAAGAGACGATCTGGCTGGCCTTGTTCTTGTGCTCTTCTTCTTCATTACAATATATATATATATATATATATATATATATATATATATATATATATATATATATATATGTATGTATTGCAGCAGAACTACTTCTTGTCCTAGTTGGTGCTTGCTAAAAGACATGTTTTTGCTGCAATTGAACCCTATTAGATTTGTTGGACAATCCCACCACTGCCACTAGTTGTAGGAGTTGTAGGTCGTAGGGAGGAATCTGGGGGGCAGGACAAGGCCAGGATGATTTAGTTACAGCATATATATTTTAAACAAAAGATACATTGAATGGTCTAGCATGGCTCCCAAATGGAGCACGCAAGACGAAGCATACAGCGCAGACACACTCCTTCTCGAGCACGAGCACACTGACGAGCACGCTGAGAAGCGAACACTAGCAGCCGACAAACAGCCGCTTATACACACTCCGTGTTCCCAAATCCCTAGGCGAGGTAAAAACGGCAGTTCGCCGATTCGCAGCGTCCAACTGCAACGCCAGTCGACCAGCCGGTTCTCCGTTATCTTGAGTCTTGAAAGGCGCGTCTTATGCCCCGAGCTGACCCCCGCCGCATGGCCCCAGCTTCTCCATTGTCTTGCGTCTTGAAAGATGCGCGCAACGTTGCCGCCAGAAAGATTTCTTCGGGAACTCCCCTGCTTACAGCAGACCAGATCGGTGGTGGCGGGTTCAGTAACAATAGTTGGTCCGCCGATCGCGTTTAGTAACAACGGCGCCGAGGGGGTGTTGAAGCGGCACCTCGAGGTCCCTACGAAATGAGTCACCGCAGCAATTATGGTAGGCTTACTTGGTTCTCTTCGCGGAAGCTCACAACGGCTCGCAGCTACAGTTGGCTCAGAAAACTTGCATGTTGCCACATCGGCAGGCCATTCCTAACAACACACACAAAAGGAAGACACATAAAGACAACACGGGCGGCACTTCCAACTGATTTATTTTTGTGTGTGACCTAAGAATGTACATATATATATATATATATATATATATATATATATATATATATATATATATATATATATATATATATATATATACATGCTTAGGTCACACACAACTGATTTATTGTTGTGTGTGACCTAAGAATATATATATATATATATATATATATATACTCGTACGCGCTGACTCGTCACAGATCCACGTTACCCAGCGGTCAAGCAATCTAGTTTTCGATTTATAGAGCACGATAGATGTATTGCTAATGCAATTTCGACCTTTCTTTTTCACATAGTAATCATCTATCGGCTCACGTGCTGTTTGAAATCTGCTTGTGCCAAGAATCCTAATCTCAGAAAACCATGGTTCGCACATGCAGGCCTTGCAGTGCGCAGGCAAATGCGCCACGCCATCTTTCATCAGATTTAGTTCGTGTTCCCTGGCTCGTTCATTTATGCAACGTCCATTCTGTCCTATATAGGACTTGCCGCACTCAAGGGGAATTTCATACACCACGCCTGTAGCACATCTCCAATCTGGGAGCTACAGCGCAAAACATATTTTTGAGTGCAACGGCGTACAAGCCCAATGCGCCGTTTAGGAGCATCGTGAGCGAACGTGGCACGTGGCAGTTTTTACTTAGCAGGCACATTGTAAAGGTGCTAAAAACTGTTAAAGTAAAGGATCCTTTCTCGACAGGTAATTCACAAGACATAGTGCAGTTTCTGCGAAACAAACAATCCTTAGGCAATGTGTTTTCTGTGGATGTTGAGGATCTGGGTTATTCAATTCCACATGATGCACTTTGGTTGCGGTAAAGATGTGCATAGAAGAAAGCGGCATTATAGCTTTTCAAAATGCAGCTGGTGTTGCGCTTAAGGACTATTTAACATTATTGGAAGCCTATCTTAATAGTACCTTTATTTCCTTTGACAAACAGCTTTTCTTGCAAAAACGCGGCATTTGCATTGGTTCGTGTATTGCGTCGCTGCTGTACAACATATCCTTATCTAGTGTTGACCGCCTGTTCGAAGAGGCTTTTAAACGGGACAGCACTTTAAGCATTTTAAAAGTTGTTATATACATGGACGGCTTCTTAATCCTTTTTAACAGAAAAGGCTCATTGAAGTGCTGCGATGATGTTTTAAACATTTTTAGGGACAATGGTAAAGGGCTTTCGCTTAGGCATCAAGTGCGACTGCGTAACACCCTGCAATTTTTTTATTTAAGATTAACCTTTCATGATGGACAAGTTTTTTGTAATATGTCCCACGTGTCAAGAAAGGGTTGCTGCCGTATAATTCAAGCCATTCCAGAATTGTCAAGCGTGGAATTGCTGTGCTCTGCCTAGAGTCTGCTCTCGAAAAATCGCGTACACACACGATGCAGGTCTCGTTCAATAATAAGTGACAGAAATAAGCATGGTTCCCTGACTCGTTGGTGACCTCAGTCACCGAAAGGCTTTTACGGAAGGTTAAAGGTACCAGCGCCACAAGGGAGGAAGAAAGAGCCAGAACTGTAAGACCTGCAGTGTTTCCTTATGTTCGTAAGGTTTCCCATAACCTCACGAAGGTGGCAGGCCGGTATGGTGTACCCATTGCCTTTTCTGCCCCCCCCCCCAAACTGGGTCGACTCTGTTCGAAAACCATACGCGAGGAGACCAGTTCGCAAGGCTGTGGCGTAAAGCATAACACGTCCTACGGGAGATGCGCTACAGGCCTGGTGTATGAAATTCCCCTTGAGTGTGGCAAGTCCTAAATAGGACAGTCTGGCGTGGCACATTTGCCTGCGCGCTGCAAGTCCTGCATGTGCAAACCATGGTTTTCTGAGATAAGGATTCTTGGCAGAAGTAGATTTCGAACAGCACGTGAGCTGATGGAAGCTTACTATATAAAAAAGAAAGGTACAAATTCCATTAGCGATGCATCTATCTTGCTCTATAAATCGGAAACTAGATAGTTTGACCGCTCGGTAACCTGCATCTGTGAACAGTGAACGCATGCGTATGTATGTATATATATATATATATATATATATATATATATATATATATATATATATATATGTCTGTATGTAATCTGCACTGGTAGCGAAAGACCATACTGTGTGGTCAGACCATAGGATTTGTGCCAGCTGTCATGCCTATTGAAGATGACGCACATGACGGCGCCAACCGTGTAATTCTTCACGCTATAACTTCTGTCTCATCAACGCTGCCATGAGCCTATGGTGCAGGCGCCATCGCCGCAGGCCTTTCCCCACCTGATTGCACCCCACTTTTTGCCCTCCTTAAGGAGTCCGTCTTTTCGATATACTACAAACATCCATCTTTGGGTCGCACAAGTGTATCCCATACAATTTACAGCGGTTCTCATGCCTCCCTTGTGACTGCGCGCATACCGCGTTTCCGAAGAACGGTGCCGAGTTATTATAGTGCAAGTGGACAACATGCCACAGCACGGCGTCATTCAGCATTGTCATAGTCGTTGGTCATCACCCGTTGTTTTAGTACAAAGAAAAGATGGCTCCGTTATATTTTGTGTTAATTATAGCCACGCAAAGAGCAATACACAAGAAGGCGTTTACCGTCTGTGTCGGACCGACAACGATTTTGATTGTCTGCAAGGTGCAGTATACTTCTAATCTTCTGTAGATTTCCATTATGACAACTTTCCTCACTCCTGATGGCCTGTTCGGGTTTTATGTTATGCCGTTGGGGTTCTCGAATGCGCCTGCTATGTTCGAGTGCATGATTGATACCATCCTTCAAGCAACAAGTGTAAGGCGTGATTATACCGACCACGCAAAAAAGGCGTTGGTCGCAGGTTCGAATAAACAAGTATTTTTGCGGAACGGGGAAGCTTTCTGTCTGAAGAAGCAAATAGATTTTGCCTGTCGCTTTATGTGACATTTAAGCAGATGAGAATTTTGATTTTTTCACTCCTACTCCACCGGGCCGTATTACAATGAATTGACCTGCCATATTTTATATCCGTAAATGTCGAGTTGTCGATAGGTTAGCTCTGCGACCGGCTAGCTTCCTCGGTTCCTGAGGTGGTAGAGTGGTCGCCCGAGTAACACGTTTGTCCCCAGCTCGAATCTTGGTCTAGAAAGAATTTTTTCTCAGCTGCAAAGCTTTATATCTGAGAAATCACTTCAGGTATCCCTGATCACCTCGTGCTAGATTTGGGTAGAGGAAAATATTTCCTTCCGTGACACTTGCTCTACTTTGAAGAATTCTGTGGAACCGGTTTTCCACATTGAGATTGCGTATTCTTAGAGTTGTAAAGTACTTGTCCTTTGCGCAATGATCTCCCAGACTTCTGGTTTACTCAGATGCTAGAGCGACCGCCATGGAAAAGCGTTGGTCGATACTTTCAATCCCGTACCTAATTGCATCTCGTATGCAATTTACCTCATCTGCGAAACCTTCTTCTAAGAAACGCGTACGAGTTTCGTTTGTCATTGTGTGGAGCATCTGAGTTGAATGACAATATTCCTGTCGTCACACTTCCTCCACTTTGCGGGAATCCGTATAACTGATTTACTATATGGAGAATATCTATGCGTCGAGTTGTAGATTACTTTGCATTCGCGCAGTGATTTGCTAGCATCGTGGTCAGCTGGGAGCGTGGACGAAGTCACCCGTAAAAGCGTTGACCCAAAGTCTGAATCCAAGACAAATTTCTTTCCCTAGTATGACGCATTTTTTTCTGCAAGAAACTCGTATGGGTTTAGTTTATCGTTGTTGCGCCGGTAGTAAGAATTCAGGCCTGGTGACATCGGTCATGCGACAACAACGTCGGCACCCTGTTGGTATAGGATGCGGCTAAGCACGTTGGAGGTCAGCCATCTCGACAGTGTCTACAACACCAAGAAACGGGAAGTCTGGCTCTACGTCACTTAGCTTCGAAAGTATAGGTGCACGTGAGAGGCAGTCGGCGTCGTAGCGCTTCTGTCCGGAGTGATAAACCACTGTGATGTACTCCTGAAGGCGGAGGGTCCAACGAGCGAGGCGGCCTAACAGATGCCTAAGACTCCCAAGCCAGCACAGTGAAGGGTGGTCACTTACTACTCGAAAAGGTTGGCCATACAAGTAGGGCCGGAATTTGCCTGCGGCCCAAAGAACGGCGAGGCACTCATTTTCAGTCGTGAAATAGTTGACCTCCGCCTTTGTCAGACTACGGCTCACGTAGGCTACAATTCGTTCGGCGCGTTTTGCCACTGGACGAGTACGCCACAGAGCGTCACGTTGCTGGCGTCTGTGTGGATTTCTGTATCAGCCTTGTCGTCGAAATTCTAGAGTACAGGGGCTGCTTGCGATTGCTTCCGCAATTCTGTAAAATGTGCTTGTTGCTCGTCCGTCCGCACGAAGGCTACATCTTGGCGCTTTATTCTCGTTGGTGGTTCAGCCATCGTCGAAAATCCTTCGACAAAACGACGGTTCCAAGCGCAGAGACCTAAGAAGCGTTGAACTGCCTTCTTAACATTTTCACAGCTGGCTTCTCACGGTCTGGCCGAACACCGCGACGGCTGAATACGCGTCCGAGAAACTTGAGCTCATAAAGCCAAAATGACATTTCTGGGGCTCGATAGTCAGATTTGCTTCGCTGATTTCGATGAGTACGTGGATGAGTCGTTCTAGCTGTTCGTCAAATGTTCTCAAAAACACCCCAACGTCGGCTATGTAGACTAAGTACGACTGCCGTTTCATTCCAACAACAGCCGTGGCAAAAAGCGGCGGGCTCAGCTTCACCGTCCGCATAGACTCGGGCAAAAGACCGGGCTCAGGTTGGAGCCCTTACAGACGGCGGCTGGTACGTACGTGTACAAGGGTAATCTGTCCCGGACTGCTCACAGGAGACGTGTCAGGGGTACGCTTTGTCTCCGGTAGTGGCAGCATGAACCCCACACCTCGACCAATAAAATGTGACGAAGACAACTTAGATGGGCGCAACTAAACAGAACAGCCTTCTTTAATGATGGCCGATACCCAAAATCCCGGCGCACAACTGTGCCCTTCGTCGTCTTCTGTTTGGCGATCGGGACTCACTCGGTGCGTAGCTTACTTCGCGTAAACATACATACATACATACATAAATACATACATACATACATACATACATACATACATACATACATACATACATACATACATACATACATACATACATACATAACAGGTGATGATCTCAACAAAGGTTTGTTGTGAGTGACACTACTCATTTCCTCTTTTCCCCCTTCACACATATAATATATGTAAACGAACTCACCCAACTCTCGGCATCACTGCAACTCTCTTAGCTGTTTATTCGTTTCTTTACCTTCTAATTAACTCCTTAGCGAGAACGCTTGTGTGTTTTCTAGAATTAAGGGAAGATACGCCTGAAAATATCAGTTTTCATTTCAAATACTCTTTACTTGTTAATTGAAAAATTGTACTTTCAAGTAATATTTCCATGCAGAAAAATTGATGCCGCCCCTCCCAAGTAGAAATATTCGAATATAATATAAAATAGACAGCATGGGTCTATTGCCTTCATTTTTTTTATTGACGCCTTACAGCGGATGTTCACAACGGTTATATGATGACATTGCCTGCTTTAACTACAATCGAAACTTCGGAGACACCGCATCAGCTCAATGTCCAATTCTTACAAGAGTCCAAACGTTGGGTAGGCTCCTTTCTTATGAGAGGTCACCGAGCAAGAATCATTGTTGTTAATGGGTCCAGCGCAAACCCAAAACTGACTGAGTCACTCTACAGCTAACTTTTGTTGTTGTGGTTCCAAACCATCCATTCGGACACTATTCGCACACTATTGTTGAGATGACCGCCTCTATAGCAATATTGCGGTTAAACCACCAGAATGACTCTCGACAGCTTCTATAAGCGTGACCCATCTTTCTGGCTTCCATCTTGATGACCATGACCTGAGAGAAGTTCCATGGAAAGTGCATATCTGAAACTAATTGTGGCCGTCACACTGCAGCGGAAATCTTCTGCAGGAAGTAAGAAGCTTGCAAGAGGCCCGAAGGTAAAGCTTAGGCAAAAGAAAAAAATTGAACGTTCACGGTCTCCAGGAAAAGTGGTTCTAAATTTTTTTTCACAATTCATGCCATTTGACATACAAATCACTTGAAATAGTAAAAGCATGTTCAGGAACTTTCAATTTGAATTCTCTTTTTTTATTCTTCCGGAATCTTTACTTTTAGTACACAATGTTTTTTTTGCCTATTGTACCTCAATCACCGCTTAACTTTTTACGCGCGTGGTTAAAGATGAGTCAAACGCAAATAACTGGTTACTATACTTTGCAGATCGTTTTATCATGCGCATCTCAGTATAACAATCTATAACATTCTTGGTAACTAAAGCGGATAATTATCTGTGGAAACAAGCAAAAATCTTGGAGCACCACTGCCTGCCTCCGAAAACCGAAGTGGAAACGCAAAGACGGAGAGGACTGTCTACATTATTGCAATCAGCATTACAGGCCGTCACATTCATCTACCGCGTCGTAAAAGTAATCTTCGAGAATCTAAACCACTTCAACAAAGAGACATTGGCAAATTTTCACCGCCACAAGCAGCAGCAGGAGCTCGAAGAGCAAGAAAAGTCGGGGCTTCTGAATAGACGTCTCATAGACGACGCGTATCACCGGTGCCAATACGGTGTCTGGCTACATTGCTGCAATGGTAATTGCAATAACATACACATTCATCCTCAGAAGGCTTGTGACAGAATGTTTTAGGAAAGAGCATACAAAGTGAACGTACCTTTTCAATGCTCTTTTCTGTCTGTTCATCAAGCTCGCCTTTCTTCTTGGAAGGTTTTCTATCTTTATGCTTGTCGGCCGGATTATTCAGAGCCAACTAGAAAAAAATTACAAAAAGAACTATTTTAACAGACTACCTCGACAGGCTATCATAAACAACTACACTAGTCACAAGTACTTCTAACTTCACCCGTTTTCGTCTGACAGGTGTGAAGACTGCATGCGTTAGCATACCACTAGAGGGGTGCAACTTCGAAGTCTTTGCATATTTCTAGGGGGGGAGGGCACCCCGGACGAAGGACAAAGGAAGTGCACGATACGACCGCCGACTAACAACTGGTTTATTTTTTCAAACGAGTCAATAAATGTGCAGAAAATGTGATCATGTGATGAAGGGACACGTACAAATTGTGAAGGGGTGCCGGCCTATCTCGCCAATCGAAAAGTACGATTCTTTATGATGCAGGGAGATAGAAGTCTGGCTGACGCATGCGCCTGAGTTTGCATGCATGGACTAGGCTTCCAGAACCTCGCGGTTGATTTGATTTCGGTTTTCATACAATATTGCGATATTTTCGAACAAGGCTTCGCGTGGCCAATTTCGACAATGCGCGGCCAGATTCGAGCATGTTGCATTCCTGATCGCAGCTAAGGCCGCGCATTGTCGAAATTGCCCATTGAAACCCTTCTTCAACAAAAACAGAAATATTTCATCAATAAGAAAATCAATTCAATCACGAGATTCTGGCAGACTATTTCATGCATGTCAAGTCAAGCGCATGCGTCAGCCAAACTTCTACTTCTTTGCATCATAAACAAAGTTTTTGAATGGAAAGATAGGCTGACACCCTTTCACCACTTGAACGCCTCACTTCATCACATGATCGCATTCTCTGTATATTTGTTCACTTGCTTGAAAAAATGAACCACTTGTTAGTCTGCGCTCATATAGTGCAATTCCTTTTTTCCTTCGTTCGGGTAATACTGCCCACACCTAGGAATATGTTCAGTCACCAACTCGGCCATCTTGCTATGTTAATCCTCAGCCTTCCTGGAAGAGACGGCAGTCGATACCAATGATATAAATTTTGGCAAGCACAACAGACCCAGCCATTATAAGCTTCATTATTTATAAGAAGAACCGGAAGTTTATTGATGTTTTGTAGATATAAAGGGTACAGAGTGTCCACTGTTAAAGGATCGCTTGTGCGCAGCCATGTCCAGATCTTTCTCTATGGCAACAATAAAATCGCCTAGATTTGCAGGAGATGATAAGTGGTTGGTAGCCTTCTCTCTTTTTGACATTCCTACAGTGCTCTGACATCGCTTCCGCCACCACTTGCAGCTAGGTTGCCAGCAAAGAGAGAGGAAAAAAATGGCGTTTCATCTAACAGTGGACCGCAATATATATATATATATATATATATATATATATATATATATATATATATATATATTGTAACGCACAGTTGTGCGACGGTGCTTCAATCATTGTACCTTGGGCGAACTTATGCCCGACAAACAGCTAAACGAGAGCCTCATAAAACGTCCACAGTGTTTTTTCAAGGGACCCGCACCTCTTCTTTTCTCGTGTCCCGCGCTGATATCACGTTGCTCCGATCGCGCGTGCCTTGCGAGCCCGTGTTGCCCGCTTCACTGCCGCTATCTTTCGCAGGTAGCAGTAAAAAGCTGGACGGACGCAGGAGGCGGCTGGCACGCGTAATTTGAAATCATCTTGTGTCATTGTCCCCCTTCCAAGGGTGCATCGTCCTGATGCTCATACTGAGGGCGGTGGTTTCTAGACTGTCATGAATTCGCAATGCTTGTAGGCGGAAGCAGTTATTGCCTGTCGTAGTACGATTTCATTCGGACGAAGTGGACGATTTCTGTTTGATGCGGCCGTCATGATGAGGTTACTTGACCTTCTGGAGCAACTTCGTAGTTCGACGGACTAATTTGGCGAATTATACTAAACGGGGCAAAATAACGACGAAGCTTCTCGGATAGGCCGCGCATCCGTACGGGAGTCCCCACCCATACTTTGTCTCCAGGTGCATACTGGACGTCTCTTCGTCGCAAGTTGTATCGGTCCGCGTCGGTTTGCTGTTGCTGCTGAATGCGGTGTCGCGCCAGCTCACGTGCTTCTTTCGCTCTTTGTTTGAAGTCGGTGACGTCATTGTCATTTTCGGAGGTCTCATATACTGGTAGTATCGCATCTAAGGTTGTGGTGACGGCCCGGCCAAAAACGAGTTGGAAAGGTGCCATTTGAGTCGTCTCTTGCACAGCGGTATTGTACGCGAACATTGCGTACGGTAGTATCCTGGCCCATGTTCGGTTCTCCATGTCCACGTGAATTGACAGCATATCAGTCAGCGTTCTGTTCAGTCGTCCAGTCAGTCCACTTGTCTGCGGATGATATGGGGTGGTTTTTTGGTGACTGGTGTGCGTCAATTTCATAATGGATTGTGTCAAGTGGGCAGTTAATATGGTTCCTCGGTCCGTGATGAGAACTTCAGGAGTGCCGTACCGTAGTACTATGTTAGTGACAAAAAGATCAGCAACTTCACTGGCTGTTCCCTTGACAAGAGACTGTGTCTCGACATATCGAAATAGGTAGTCAGTTGCAACTACGACTCAACGCTTTCCTGATGACGATGTGGGAAAGGGGCCAAGGAAGTCCATTCCCACTTGTGCGAATGGAGTTTCCGGTGGCTGCATTGGTTGTAGGAGACCTGCTGGCTTGAATGGTGGTATTCTACGTCTTTGACAGTCCCGGAAGGTTCTTACGGTGTGTGGCACAAAATTCAATAACTTTGGCCAGTAATACTTCATGCGGATGCGCGCGAATGTTCTGCTCACTCCTAAATGTCCTGCTGCTGGGTCGTCGTGGCATGCTTCCAATATCTCGAGTCGTAACTATGAAGGTACGACGACCAGAAATGTCTCTGCACTATGTTCAAAATTTCTTTTGTAAAGGACATTATTTCTCAGGACGAACGACGACAAGCTGAGAACAAAAGCTCGTGGAATGTCGACAGGGTGTCCTGGGTAATCAATGAGCAGGCATAACTCTGCGTCAGATCGTTGATGCTGAGCCATTTGTGAGGTTGTCACAGCTTCTAGGAACGGGCAATGTTGTCCATTTTCCCTAAGCGTAGATTCCGTGCATTCAATCGGTGCGCGTGACAAGCAATCATCATCACTGTGCTTGTGACCGGACTTGTATACGACAGTTATATTGTATTCCTGCAGCCGTAGACTCCACCTTTCCAGCAGTCCAGATGGGTCTTTGAGATTCGCCAGCCAGCACAATGAATGATGGTTGCTGGTAGCTCGGAAGGGTCGGCCATTAAAGTATGGTCTAAACTTGCTGATGGCCCGTATCACTACGAGGAACTCTTTTTCTGTCGCTGAGTAGTTCACCTCAGCCTTCCAAAGTGTTCGACTAGCATATGCAATGACTCATTCCTCTCCGTTTGGCCACTGAATGAGGACGCCACCGAGGCCTAAATTGCTTGCGTCTGTGTGAATACCAGTTTGTGCTTCCTCGTCGAAATGAGCAAGAACTGGCCGGTTCTGAAGACGCTTTCGGAGCTCATTGAAAGCATTCTCCTGCTCATTCAACCATAGGCAAGACGTGTCTTCCCTTGTTAGCCGCGTTAGTGGTTCGGCGATCCTTGAAAAATTATTGACGAAGCGTCTGCAGTAGGCGCAAAGCCCTAAAAATTGCCTACCAGACTTTTTGTCGGTTGGTTTTGCAAATTTTTCCACTGCCGCCGTCTTTTCAGGGTCCGGGCGAATGCCTTCTCAACTGAGGAAATGGCCGAGGAAAAGAAGCTCGCGAAAGCCGAAATGACATTTCTGCAGTTTTATCGGCAGACCTGCTGATGTAATAGCTTTCATCACTGCCCGCAGTCGGTCTACATGCTGCTTGAAGGTGGTAGAAAAAACCACGACATCGTCAAGATAAGCTAGACAGGTTTGCCATTTGAGACCGGTGAGCACAGTGTCCATCATTCGCTGAAATGTGGCAGGTGCGGAACAAAGGCCGAATGGAAGCACTTTGAACTTGTACAGTCGGTCTGGCGTCACCAACGCCGTCTTTTCACGATCTCGTTCGTCCAGCTCTATCTGCCAGTAGCCGCTTTTGAGGTCCAGGGAGGAAACGGATCTGGCATCTCATAGTCTCTCTAGAGTGTCATTGATTCTTGGAAGTGGTTAGACATCCCGCTTTGTGACGGCGTTCAGCTTTCGGTAATCAATTTAGAAGCGCAAGTTCTGGTCCTTTTTCTTTACAAGTACTACAGGCGACGCCCACGGATTTGCCGACGACTGAATTACATCGTCTTCTAGCATTTCCTTAACTTGACTAACTTTAGCTTCTCTCTCTTTTGGTGACACCCGGTAGGGATGCTGGCAAATAGGCCTTATTGATTCGTCGACAATTGCCCGATGTTTGGCAATAGATGTCCGCCGCACTTTGGAGGACATTGAAAAACATTCGGCAAATTCCCTTACGAGGGTCTCTATTTGCTCCTTCTGTCTGGATGATAGACCTGGTTCGATGCCGATTGCTGCAAAGACAGAATCCACACCTTGGAAAGTAGATGTTGAAATTTTTGGAATGCTTTTTGGAATGCTTTGGAATGATGTAACTTTGATGAAGATATTAAGGCTGGCAATAATGGTTCCCTTCGTGACATGTTGCACCTCATTTCCGAAATTAGTGAGGAAAACGTTGGCACATCCACCACGCAGCTGAACAAGGCCTCTGCCACGCAGATCCCTTTTTCGAGTAGGAGGCGGGTGTTATTGTCTGCAATTCCTTCGTAGTCACTGAACGCGTCGCTTCTGACTGGGACGGCTACGCTAAATTTCGGAGGAAGCATCACGTCGTCTTCGGCAATGTAAAGGGCGTCAAGTTTTTTTTCAGTGTTGAATGCTGCGACAGCGTGCTTTGTTGAAAAGGAAACACATGGTTCCTGCAAGTTGATTACAGCGTCATTAACTTGCAAGAGGTCCATGCCGATAATCAAGTCTCTTGAGCACTCGGGAATGACGATAAAGCTAGCGACGTACGTGAAGCCTCGTATTCCTATTCTAGCCGTGCAGTTGCCAGTGGGGTCGATGAGGTGTCCGCGTGTGGTGTGAACTTGTGGATCTTTCCAAGGAATCAACAGTTTCTTCAGTTTCCTGGCAAGCTCACTACTTACTACCGAGTATTCTGCACCTGTATCCACTAATGCGTTCACTTCGTAACCGTGAACAAACACAAGCAAATCAGAAGCAACATCGCTCTTACGGCGCTGGTTTCTGAGTCCTTCGTCGTCACTCGGAGTCACCGATGGAGGTTCTTCTCTTTTCGGCTCGGCAGCGACCTTACCTCCCGAGGTCTCTGACTAGTTTTCCCGACGTGGGCACTGTGAACGGCGTCTTGGGGAGCTTGAAGACGAGCGGGGCCTCAGTGGCCGATGCCTCAACGGCGCTGTTGATCGAGGTTGGTGTTACTGATAGGCGTATGGGGAGCTTCGACGAGTGGACAGGTACGCTCACCATTTCGAGGGCAAGGTGCGCTCCCCGGAAAACCACGAAGCCCTGCCTGGCGATAGTGGCACATTCTGTACAGGTGGATAGCCTCACCACAGTGGTAGCAGAGGGGTATTCGGTCAGGAGTGCGCCATACATCAGCCTTCCTGAACCTTCTGTCGGGTGGCGGCAGCGTAGTTCGAGGCATCGAGCAATTCATAGAGGAAGTGGCTGCGACATCAGCACGTCCCGGAGTTTGACGCAGCACATCGGCATATGAGACGTTCGGTTGGCGCAGGAGTGGCGCTTGGGGCTGCGCGCTGAGCCGTGGTTCCCGGACCCCCTGTGTGACCTCTTCACGAACCAGGTCTGCCAGCGAAGAGGGCATTGCAGCGTTCTGGTCAAGCCGTAGCCTCTGAAGCTCTTCTCGCACGACAGATCGCACGTGCTCTCGTATGTCCTCCACGCTGTTTCCGAAGACGGCTGGAACTGGGTCTACAGAGGTGATGTTCATCTCCCGGTTGTACATCCCTGATCGCTGTTGCAACGTGCTTTCCATAGTCGTCGCCTCTGAACAAAAATCAGCGATGGTGCGCGGCGGGTTCCGAACCAACCCTGCGAACAGTTCCTGTTTTACGCCCCGCATTAGATGGCGTAGCTTCTTGTCCTCGCTCATGTTCGGGTCAGCTCGGCAGAATAGGCGGGACATGTCTTCTACATAAATGGCCACGCTTTCAATGTTACTGTGGTTTCTTGCTTGCAGGGCAGCTTCGGCCCTCTCCCTGCGGTCGGTACTCGGGTAAGTTGCCAGCAACTCCCGTCGGAAAGCATCCCACGACACAAATGTCGCTTCGTGGTTTTCAAACCACGTTCCTGCGCTGTCCTCTAATGCGAAGTAAACGCTTCGTAGCTTGCGCTCTCCGTTCCATCAATTGAACTCAGTGACGCGCTCAAAGCGTTCCTGCCAGTCCTCTGCATCTTCAAATGTGTCGCCGCGGAAAGGCTCTGGCGTCATTGGCGAGTTCACTACGATGTGAGTTGGCGTGGTTTGAGTGGTCATATCGGTAGCGTTTCCGCTAGCAGATGCTGAAGCTCCGATAGAATCCGGCGAAGGGAAAAACTCGGGGGGCACACCACGCAGGCGACGACTGCTGCGTTGGTGAACAGGAGTCAGCTCGATGGATCCAAATCGCAGTGAGTCCCGGCTCATTTCTCTGACTTGAGAAGGGCTTGAAATCGTACCCCGCACTTCCAGGAGATTTGTAACGCCCAGTGGAGCGATGGTGCTTTAATCATTCTACCTTGGGCGAGCTTGTGCCCGACAAACAGTTAAACGAGAGCCTCACTAGAACGTCCACAGCCTTTTCGCAAAAGTCCCACACCTCTTCTTCTTTCCCCATGTCCCGCGCTGATGACACGTTGCTCCTATTGCGCGTGCCTTGCGAGCCCTTGTTGCCCGCGTCACGGCCGCTAGCTGTCGCAGGTAGCAGAAAACAGCTGGACGGACGCTGAGGTGGCTGGCGCGCATAATTTGAAATCATCGTGTTTATATATATATGAATATATATATATATATATATATATATATATATATATATATATATATATATATATATATTTATTTATTTATTTATTTATTTATATATATATATATATATATATATATATATATATATATATATATATATATGGTAGCAGAGCGGTGGCATAGATGTAGAACACCCGCCTCGCGTGCAAGAGGTCCGTGGTTCGAATCCCGGTGCCATGCAATTTTCCACCGGATTTTTAAAAAAATCCGCGTGTTGCAAAAAAATAACAAATAAAATTAAAATTGACTATTTAAAAATGAAAAAATAAAATTGTATAAACAGGCCTGGAGTGTAGCCTGATCCCAGTGACCAGAACCGGTAACGCACTCCCTCACCAGAGCAGGATTGGCCACCCTGGTGCAGTACTTGGCCACAACCTCCTATATGAACACAACAATCAAACCCCGGCCCTCAGTCCCCAGCAGCTGCGAAACATCTGACCACGGCGACGGTCAGACCTGCAACTCTGCAGAGGTTGCTAAGAATCATCCCTGGTTCCGGACAGGCCGCCATTGGAATTTGAACCTGGCAACGTTTAACGCTAGAACGTTATCTAGTGAGGCGAGTCTAGCAGCTATTGGAGGAATTAGAGGGCAGTAAATGGGATATAATAGGGCTCAGTGAAGCTAGGAGGCCCAAAGAAGCATATACAGTGCTAAAAAGCGGGCACGTCCTGTGCTACCGGGGCTTAGCGGAGAGACAAGAACTAGGAGTCGGATTCCTGATTAATAAGAACATAGCTGGTAACATACAGGAATTCTATAGCATTAACGAGAGGGTGGCAGGTCTTGTTGTGAAACTTAATAAAAGGTACAAAATGAAGGTTGCACAGGTTTACGCCCCTACATCCAGTCATGATGACCAGGAAGTCGAAAGCTTCTATGAAGACGTGGAATCGGCGATGGGTAAAGTCAAAACAAAATACAGTATACTGATGGGCAAATTCAATGCCAAGGTAGGCAAGAAGCAGGCTGGAGACAAGGCAGTGGGGGAATATGGCATAGGCTCTAGGAATAGCAGAGGAGAATTATTAGTAGAGTTTGCCGAACAGAATAATATGCGGATAATGAACACCTTTTTCCGCAAGCGGGTTAGTCGAAAGTGGACGTGGAGGAGCCCGAATGGTGAGACTAGAAATGAAATCGACTTCATACTCTGCGCGAACCCTGGCATCATACAAGATGTAGACGTGCTCGGCAAGGTACGCTGCAGTGACCATAGGATGGTAAGAACTCGAATTAGCCTAGACTTGAGGAGGGAATGGAGGAAACTGGTACATAAGAAGCCGATCAATCAGTTAGCGGTAAAAGGGAAACAGAGGAATTCCAGATCAAGCTACAGAACAGGTATTTGGCTTTAACTCAGGAAGAGGATCTTAGTGTTGAAGCAATGAACGACAATCTTGTGGGCATCATTAAGGAGTGTGCAGTGGAAGTCGGTGGTAACTCCGTTAGGCAGGATACCAGCAAACTATCGCAGGAGACGAAAGATCTGATCAAGAAATGCCAATGTATGAAAGCATCTAACGCTACAGCTAGAATAGAACTGGCAGAAATTTCGAAGTTAATGAATAAGCGTAAGACAGCCGACATAAGGAAGTATAATATGGATAGAATTAAACATGCTCTCAGGAACGGAGGAAGCCTAAAAACAGTGAAGAAGAAACTAGGAATTGGCAAGAATCAGAGGTATGCGTTAAGAGACAAAGCCGGCAATATCATTACTAATATGGATGAGATAGTTCAAGTGGCTGAGGAGTTCTATAGAGATTTATACAGTACCAGTGGCACCCACGACGATAATGGAAGAGAGAATAGTCTAGACCAATTCAAAATCCTACAGGTAACACCGAAGAAGTAAAGAAAGCCTTGGGAGCTATGCAAAGGGGGAAGGCAGCTGTGGAGAATCAGGTAACAGCAAATTTGTTGCAAGATGGTGGGCAGATTGTTCTAGAGAAACTGGCCACCCTGAACGCAATGCCTCATGACTTCGAGCGTACCGGAACCTTGGAAAAACGCTAACATAATCCTAATCGATAAGAACGAGACGCCAAAGGCTTGAAAAAATATAGACCGATCAGTTTACTGTCCGTTGCCTACAAAGTATTTACTAAAGTATTTGCAAATAGAATCAGGAATACCTTAGACTTCCGTCAGCCAAAGGACCAGGCAGGATTCCGTAAAGGCTACTCAACAATAGACCATATTCACACTATCTATCAGGTGATAGAAAATTGTGCGGAAAATAACCTACCTTTATATATAGCTTTCGTTTATTACGAGAAAGCGTTTGATTCAGTCGAAACCTCAGCAGTCATGGAGGCATTGCGGATTCAGGGTGTAGACGAGCCGTATGTAAATATACTGAAAGATATATATAGCGGCTCCACAGCCACCGTAGTTCTCCATAAAGAAAGCAACAAAATCCCAATAAAGACAGGCGTCAGGCAGGGAGATACGATCACTCCGATGCTATTCATAGAGTGTTTACAGAAAGAATTCAGAGACCTAGATTGGGAAGAATTGGGGATAAGAGTTAATGGAAAATACCTTAGTAACTTGCGATTCGCTGATGATATAGCCTTGCTTAGTAACTCAGGAAACCAACTGCAATGCATCCTCACTGACCTGGAGAGGCAAAGCCGAAGGGTGGGTCTAAAAATTAATCTGCAGAAAACTAAAGTAATCTTTAACAGTCTCGGAAGGGAACAGCAGTTTACAATAGGTAGCGAGGCGCAGAAAGTGGTAAGGGAATACATCTACTTAGGACAGGTAGTGACTGCGGATCCGGATCATGCAACTGAAAAAATCAGAATAGGAATGGGCTGGGGTGCGTTTGGCAGGCATTCTCAGATCATGAACAGCAGATTGCCATTATCCCTCAAGAGAAAAGTTTATAACAGCTGTGTCTTACCAGTACTCACGCACGGGACAGAAACCTGGAGGCTTACGAAAAGGGTTCTACTTAAATTGAGGATGACGCAACGAGCTATGGCAAGAAAAATGATGGATGTAACGTAAAGGGATAAGAAAAGAGCAGATTGGGTTAGGGAACAAACGCGAGTTAATGATATCTTAGTTGAAATCAAGAAAAATAAATGGGGGCATGGGCAGGGCACGTAATAAGGAGGGAAGATAACCGATGGTCATGAAGAGTTACGGAATGGCTTCCAAGGGAAGGAAAGCGTAGGAGAGGGCAGCAGAAATTTAGGTGGGCGGATGAGATTCAGAAGTTTGCAGGGACAACATGGCCACAATTAGTACATGACCGGGGTAATTGGAGAAGTATGGGAGAGGCCTTTGCCCTGCAGTGGGCTTAACCAGGCTGATGATATATATATATATATATATATATATATATATATATATATATATATATATATATATATGTGTGTGTGTGTGTGTGTGTGTGTACGAGAAAAGAAACATTTCTGGATCCTCGCAAATATATGCAGTGAAGTGGACGCGTGTATGAAACGATTTATTGACATGTCGGCCGTGGTTCGGTCTTCATCAGAATTCAATGCATGGCGTCAAAAAATCGCCGCATAGGAGCGCGTAATTCCCTATATATATATATATATATATATATGCGTGGGTGGCGATCTGAAAATCCAAGTACGAGTTTGAGATAGGTCCTCGTGTTGACAAGGTTGGTTATTTGTCACTCGGCGAACCCTTTCCAAATGCAGTAGGAAATTTATATTCGCAATATTACATTATTTTGCAGGCCTATAAAGCAACGATTTTTCACGCCATGTTCTAATAACGCTAAGGTGTAATAAAATTTGCTAAATTTTTCTAGAATTTGAACAAGTTTTTAATTCCAAGATTGCCTTCATGCCAACCCTCCAGTTTAATTTAGTCATCGCCCTGATGTTGTGTGTAAAGAACAACTACCATGAGATCCTACGAGCCTCCTGCGTTGCCCAGGTAGCACTGTGAAAAAGCAACTGCCAGCTTCCCCATCGCAGCATTGCGTATCAAATTGTCCCAGAGAAAATTGCTGGGCCAGGATGAATTCCGAACTTGCGGTCGTGTTGCGCGTTGGCATTCACAGTAAGAAGAACCTGGGAAGCTACCCGTTTTGAATGCTACACAAGGAGACAAAATTTTGCCGGGCAAAGTATATCTATTCTGCCAAAGAAATTTGGGGTCTCTCGGCGGGATACAACTTGAAGTACAGTCTGCATCGTACACTCTAAAAACTAAAGGTGTCCAAAAGTTCTAATTTATACATTGTCGTTGGAGTCATTCATGCGACATGTATGAACTTTCTCCTTGAGTAAATGTACTTTACGAGGGATAGCGTAGATGTACTATGCTACTACCAGAGGCAGTAGTAGACTTGGAATATTTTGATTGTACTGTGCGCATGGAGAGTAACTGTGCTGTTTTTGATAGTGCTCCATATCACGTAGTTAAAGCAGCCTTGCGCCTGTTTCTACATAGAGTAGCTAAAAGTTTGTTTGTGAAATTATATAACATAGAGCGTCCAACATTTAGAATTGCAGTTGTGCCTGCGTGCTTGACATTGCTTGTGCGAGGCTGTCAACGACATTGTGTGTACCTAAAAAGGCTAGAAGGCCACCCAGAACTCCGCAAAGATTTGCCTTATATGAGGGTGCCTTAAGCCGGTTTACATGTATAGTCTGGACATATATAGCTTCACAGTCTGCGATGATCACAGCCAAAAATCTAGGTATAAGTATAATCCTTTATAATTAAACATATGTTCGTTTGCAATTTCTGGGACTGGATTTTAGACACTAAATTTTTGTTGCAGTCAAGGGCGAAGCTGCAGCAGGTTCACAAATCCTTCAAAAAAGCATCGCCCGTTGTGAAAAAAAGCAAGGAAAGGCACATTTATTATCCAAACGAGTTAATATGCGACCTGAATAAGAACAACCACAAAGATTCGCACATTTCATTGGACTCGAGTCATAGCCTAGTAAACCAGGTGTCCTGAATGAATAACACTCAATAGAAACTGACCGACTTAATTAGCCACGAGAACTTGGAGATCCTTGCCGGAAGTGAAAAATTGCTTTTAAAGTCCTTGTGCTTCTCAAAAGAAGACAATGGTTGGATAGGTACAATACTGGAGAGTAGCTTGCAGAGGGTTCGAAACGGATAATTTTGTCTGGTGAAAATGCCCGCCACCCCCTCCCACGATTTATAACGAAGAATCAGAAAAGCTAATACTGGCAAAATTTGAATGTTGAGAAAAGAAACCAGAAGACATGCTAGTGATCACTAAAATATAACAATAAATCAACTTACCTTTTGTGCAACGACAGGTACCCCCCCCAAACAGTGAATATAATAAATAAAGCACAAAGATTGTATAGGGCATCCCTCCCCTAGTAAAAAAATTAATCAATAGAACATAGTGCACGTAATGAAAAGTTTTCCGACTAGGTATGTATTGCAACTGCTACAGTAGCTGTCTGTGCATTTTGGATACGTCATCGACACAATATTGCTACGAAACAGTCTCAAATATTTATACCAATAGAAATACCTAAAAAAGGTAAGTGGAAAACTCCGGAAACGTGCAATTCTGTCCGTGTGCCGTAATTGTATATAGACGGTATCTGACAACATTTCCAAAGCAGTAAAAGCCGACAACACATCGCACTTTAACGGGCGCGGGCATCAGAAGCTTGCGTCTTCGAATCACGTCCGGGTCTCCAGTTGTTAGGAGGTCCGTTTAGCGGAAGCAAGGAATGCACGTTTTGACAGCTTGAGAACGGAGGCGCGACTGCCTTTACTCAAAAGTAAAAACAGTTTTACCGACTGGCAGCGGTGGCGTCCTAGTCGGGCAGCCGCTTCAGTTCGAGCCGGGGGCAATGATCCCCACGGTGAAGTAAACTGGATTTTTGAAGCAAGGGGTAATGACCCATACGGCGTAAATGACGGACGGTCACTACAGGATCCATCTTTGAACATACTAATAATAGCCGCTTCAAAGTTAGCTCAATTGACGCAAATAAGAAAGCGCGAGGAAAGTATCAAGCTAAAATTTAATATGGTATCTCTGAACGGATTGCACTTGAAAAATAATATGTCCACATTGAGCTATCGCCCAAAACGGTTGACTGTTATACATTTTCTTGTTTACCGAAATCGGCTTGACTGTTAATAGTATACTACATTGTTCTAGCAGAAAATGTTAAACATTGAAAATAGCTCCAAGTTTTTACATGTGCTTTCTCCCTGAATAACAACGGAATAAGACTCATTACCTTTGCAAGTTTCAGAATATGAAGATTGTGAAATTTGAAGAAATCACTTTTTAAACTATGATAGAGACAATCAAAGTAGCCCAACATACACGTACGGATTGAACAGACTTGTTTAGTGGGGTGGAGAGGCCACCTGCGGTCTGCGTCAGCGTCAGTACCTACTAGGTCTAGATATCTGCTATGTTTGACGTATGTTTCTCATAGAGAGCATTGGCACGGCAAGAAGCATGGCCATGCGTGGTCGCATTGCAGTGTTGGCCTATGCATATTTAAGGCGAACGCCTTATATTCGCCTTAAAGCGAAAAATCTGGCGTCCGATTTCCGTCCGGCGCTATCATTTGATGGTTTCAAAACCCACGCCCCAAGTGACGACGTCAACCTCCCAGCGCTGGATCTGCTGCTGCTCGCACTGCGAAATTCCATGGTCAACAGCCACGGCGTCGTGGCCGACGCATAAAAAAACCAATCCGGCTCACAGCCAAAATTGCAATGTGGTGGAATAAAATGGAATAAGGCGGATTAAAGTAGATTAAGGTGGAATAAAGTGGATTAGGATGGACTGTGTTGGATTAAGGTGCATTAAGATAGGCTAAGCTCAGTCCAAATTAGAGCAAACCAGGGTGCAGCTTTGAGGTGGAGGTTTCACTTATAATGCCAGCCAAACGTCGTAATCGGCGCGGGCAGAGCGATAGACAGATAGTGATCTAAACAAAGGAAGGACGCTTGATTCTGGAGCCCGCGAGGGAGCACGGCGAAGCGTCGACTGGGGAGAGGGAGTCCGGGCCTCGGCGCGCCTCGCACCGGTCCCTGCACAGCCCCAATGCGCGCGTGGCGCGCCACCTGTCGGGGAAGCGCCGTACATTGAGAGGAGGGGTCTTCTGTGTTTGCCGCAAGATGGCTCTGCGTGTGCGGAAAGCGCAGAAGAAATGCAACGGAAACGCACTTCGCTACTCGTGTAACTGCGACTTCCGTAAGTTACATGTTCATAATTACCGATATACACCGCATTATAACTTTCTACGGCTCGTTTATAAGGCAACACCACATTCACTAGAGGCGCTTTTGTACCGCTTTGAAGCGTCGAACTCGTCACACCACACTGATCCGGCATTGACTAGTTGTTTTTTATGGCCATGTAATATTCACATTGTACTTTCTTTCGCCAAACCCGTAATAAAATAAAGCTCGTGGCTGAGTGGTAGCTTCTCCGTCTCACACTCCGGAGAACCTGTGTCGATTCCCACCCACCCCATCTTGCAAGTTGTTTTTTGTTCATGAAGTGCCTCCCGGGATTTATCGTTCACGGCCAACGCCGCCGACGCCGACGACGCCGGCTTTTCTGTGACACGAGCTCCTTAACGCTGCCGCGTTAAAAATTATGACGCAGATACACTGCACTTGTCTGAATCGACAAGATGCGAATCTTTCGACTAGTGCTCAAGTAGATTTTGTAAACCTAAGTGCAACATGTACAATTGCCCTTTCTTTATTTTAGGTTACCTGTGGCAGATGGCACAGTTCTAACCCTTGATCTATATTGCTCGACGTGGCGGCCATTACTCTAAGTGAAATTAAAATGTGTTATCGCTAAATTAATTTAATTATGATTATTAACGTTGTATTTATTTACTTTACCACACATGTTTTAATGTACAAATTATAGCCGGTGAGTTCGCAAGGCGTATCCACTTGGAATGAACTCTCAGTACTGTACGAGCTGCAATTCGTAGATTAAAAGATGTCAAAAAAGACATAAAAAGTAAGGGCAATCACGTTAATTACTTATTTAGGCGTTTTTATTTCTCGTAGAAATAATGACCGCTTGATTAACTCAGATCACATGAGGATTGCGCTGTTTGCCACAGGCAACTTGTAACAATTTGGACCGTAAAAAAACTTCAGCTACAGATGCAAGCAAGAAAAGCAGCCTTCTTACTTTATTTTCCTTTATTTTTTCCCATTATGAATAGAGGAAAGCCTAAACAACCTGATCATTCAACTGATGAAGGTTCAGGCGAATAGTTGTTATAACAAAGAAGTCACTGTGGAACGTTGGCTTCAGAGACACTCACTATTGACCGTTACTGATCGCATGTTGACGCTTTATTCATCTGTCATAGCACCGTAATACTTAACGCTTGTAATAATAACCAGCACTTACCGCCAGCAAGGTCGGGCCCTGTTGTTGGATAATGCGCAGCGTGCGAGACAAAGGAAGAAATGGTCAGTGCAAATGCGAAAAATATGGGCAATGATCTCAACATGCTAAATGACGTGCGCTCTACACTACGTAACCGTACGCCCTTAGTATTGAGACCAGAATTCTGCACACATGCACCACCCCATTAACACTGTACTAGCTGCGCTCCGATGTAAAATAAAATAAAATATTAAGGTTAGAGGCCACACACACATAAACTTTTAAAATCAGAAACAATGGTTGAATAACTTTTTTTCTGAATAAGCCTGGCTTGTTTACCTTACCCAACTATTTATTAAGAGCAAGAAATGGTTCATTTTCGGGCACGTAACTTCTGTCATAAAATTAGCTTAGGGTGCTAGTCGCGCCAGCAATGGTAACCAGGTAATGAATTACTGAATTCAGTAACGCTTCAGCTTTTGTGTAGCAAGTGTGGGACCAATAAAGTGAGCTTGGATAAATATAATATGATAAATATTAAGGAAGTAATGGTTCAAGAACTGAGCAAAGTGAAGAAAAACTGCCATATGGGACTAAATTTATTTGCCAAATGCGCCGTAAATAAAAGATTATATATAAATGATATCTGTATTTGTTATTCTTTGCACGCAGTTTTATGTGAGGAATAAGTGCGCGAAATTTAAATTTATTACAGTCATTTAGAACTAAGTTATCAAAGCTTACGCGTCATAAGGTGGAGCGAAATATGGTTTTGAGGAAAACATTTAAAAATGTTTCAAATCCTATCGAAAATGTCAAGAACAACACATCGAGACCATAGAGGTCTGGCTGCCCTTTGTAGACCTTTAAGAAAAATAAAAATGTGCACAATTGGTAAAAACATACCCGGTACCTTTACAGACAACATAAATTCAAAAAGAAAGTTTATTTTTAATCATATTTTTATGAAAGAAATAGCAGTTATTTTTCAAACCATTACAATGTGCTTTCGGTTTCGCCAAACGACGGTGTGGGTTGAAAAACTCACTTTAGCTCCCAAGCTAATATCAATAAGATTATTCTTTGGCAACACGTTTCTCAATATTCAGGCACACGTCTAGTGTAAAAAACAAAAAAGAATAAATCTTAGGCAAGAAAAGTGATTTTTCAATATGAGCTCCCCCTTGTATATAAATTAAATGATTACACTTACGTCGTAACCATTTCATGATTCCTAGCGTGAACAAAGCTATTGTAAAGATAAAATGATGTAAATTGAAAATCCAAGTGGAGAATTTCGTTGCGCGTCATGAAATTCTTAATGTGATCGCAGCATTGACTTATTCAAAGACAGCAGCATAGGGGAAGGTGACGTGAAGACAACGTCAACTCCTACAGTTTGATGCGGGTCGCTAAAAATCAGGAACACCAGTGTGACGTTCGGCGCTTATTCACTACAGATTGAAACTAGGACTACTTGCAGAAAACAATGATACACCTCTGGACGAACAAGCTTGACTCTGGCTGGACCGAACATTTTTCTAGAGTGCTTCTTGAAGAATCGAGGCTGTTTTGTGCGCATAAATGATATGGTGTTATTGGGCGTAGCGTCCCCAGAACATTCACAAAGTTCGGGAATGTCTGTGGAAGGCCACAGATAGACTAATTTGTGAGCAATGACAATTTGGATTAACAGGTATCACGCACTTGCGTTACACCACTTTTCATACATAGTTCCAACTAAGTCCATCCCCTTTCATCTCTTCAACCGTGGTTTCAACGGCGAAATTTAAAGAAAACCTCATATAGTGGGCTATGTTTCCATGGGCACGTACGTTGAAAAGTTCCTGGCTTTGCCAACTTGCATGTAAAATTGAAACATAAACTTGGCAACATATAGAGAGAGAGAGAGAGAGAGAGAAACTTTTATTGACAAACGATTTGCGTGCAGTGGTCGGAGACCCTTTAGTCCAAGGCCCCGCTGGTCTCGGCCGCCAGCTTGACCTGTCTTATGAAGGACTGTTGTCCCGCCAGGTCTGAGCTGGTTAGCTGTGCCTCCCATTGCTCCATTGTGTGGTGTGTTTTATCAAACGGGTGTGATTCACAATCCCAAGTAATGTGTTGTAGTGTTGGTATGCCTCCGCAACATATAGAAGCATGATATCTGGTTAAGCAATGCTGAAAACTTCAGATGTGTCTGATTTTCCGAGCTATTTTAATTTATATAGAATCTGAGATGGCAGAGGCAGGAGCTGGTATCGCATATTTGGAGTTACGGGGTATCATGAAATTCTTTTTCCTTCTGGGAAAATCTTCGAAGGACATTCACACTGAATACACTACAAGAGAGGTGTCTTTCTTACAACACAGTAAAAACCTGGGTTTCAAATTTGAAGACCAGGCATTTTACCAGTGAATATGGACGCCGCAATGGGCGCCCCACAACCTCAGCAGAACGCGAAACAAGCGATGCTGTCCACAAGCTGATTCTTGAATATAGGCGAATATCCACCGGAAAGATGACCCAGTTACTCTACATCTCCCAGGAACGTTTTGCTTTTACTACTACCAATATCCTACTCATGCGCAACCTTCCGGTGAAGTGGGTGCCAAAATGTTTGAACAGTGAACAGAAAGAGGCACGAGTTAAGGGATCCCGAGCTGTTGCGGCTCCATTTTACGAAACAAATGATTTTTTTGGATAGGTTAGTAACCGAGGATGAAGCCAGGCTCTACATCTGTGACCCAGAAACTAAGGAGCAGTTGAAGGAATGGCGTCAGAGTGGGTCCCTACGACCGCAAAAAGTTCCGCACCCAGAAATCGGACAAAAAAAGTCATTGCGTCCATTTTGTGGGACGAAGACGGTGTCCTTTTGGTGTTGTACCTGCCTGAGGGTTTTAGTACAACCGGAGAGTACTACGAAACCTCCTGGAGCGGTTGATATAGGCAGTAAAGAAGAAACGCCGGAGGAAGTTGACCAAAGGGATCTTTTTGTTGTGGGACAGAGCACCTTCGCACATGTGCAAAGTTGTATCTGCTGAACTGAGGAGCCTGGGTTGCTAATCAGTCTACCATCCTGGGGTTCACCTGAGCTGGCGTCTTCTGATTTTCATCTGCTTCCTAAGTTGAAGAAACCCCTGAAAGACTACCATTATGACGGCATTGTCGATGTAAAACATGCTTCTGAGAGCTTGTTTGAAGACCTATCACAAGATTTTGGTCAAATGAATTAGGAAAGCTGAAGTAACGATGTACCAAATGCATCATCCTCAAGGCGGAATAGGTCGAATAACTGTACTTTAAAAACTTTCCCTCCATTCTTTCTGTACAAAGCCAGGAACTTTTCAGCCCCCCCCCTCGTATCTACTAAATATCTGCTGTTGGTGTGCAATTCTGCCACATCTTCTACATTACTAGGACCTCGAGAATACTGCCTACACAAATTGTGAAACGCTGTAACCTAAAGGAGACTCAGCTTTTATACCGTGTGCAAGGAAAAAGTTGCTTACTTGATAATACTGAGGAAAATGGAGTGTTGATAAGTGTACACTGGCATACGAATGCTTGTTGACATTGATAATGAAGAGGCTGCTCTCAATAATGGAGCGAAAATTTCCGGGTAGATCAATATTATTCTTTTATTATTATTTAATTTTATTTGCTATTTATGGGTTCAAGATGAATGATAGTTAACGTAAAAGTGGCTTGTTTTGTGAGTTTTCTTAATGAGGCATGAAATAAAACCTGGGTTGGGTTTGTTGAAAGTGTCCATGCCTAACACTGCGGCTTGACCTAATCAACAGAAATGTGCGCTGGTCCCGAGCGCATTTCCTTCAAACAATAAAGCACTTAAGTGAATGAATGTAAAGGTTAAGTAAAGGGCACCATATAATTGAAAGAGGGCAATAAATCAGAGTGACGTGTCATAGGTGAACTTAAACCGACTCACCGGCGCTTCACATGGAGTAAAGAAAGCAAGGTTATGCGGGGGAGCATCTCTTCCCTCCGAAAAATAAAGATAAGTACACACAGTGCAGCAACCCACATATTACAGTAATGCGCTAAGGAAGGCTTTCTTTTCCTTCTTCGATGTCAACTGAATGGTGGTAGGTCGGGGTTCCGATTACCGTCTTATACGACGTGGCATGGTTATTACCCACACACAGTAGCACATCATACCGAATGACGCACGTTGGCGCCAAAGGGAGTTAATAAACAGTGACACTTACCCAATGAGTCAAGTTAGCGTCAAAGAGGTTCATTGAAGAGTGGTACATGCGCAGTGCACATACGCAGTGATCGAAGTTGTTGTGAAAGGGGTACATATAAGAGTGGCGCATACACACTAGCACATAAATAGTGATTAGGCAGGAGTCAAGGAGGTTCGCTGAAGAGCGGCACATGAGCAGTGAAAAATACCGCGAGTTAGCTTGAAATATGTTGGTGACGAGCGACATATGCCCCGTGTCGCAAATCCGGTGACCCAAGGTGGTCTGTTTTAACCCAGTTGACTCATCACACTAGCCCCGTGTTCTGCACATTAGACCATGTACTTTCTAGTGTTCCATGTTTGCGCGATAACGAGGCAAAAGAAAGGTAGGTACCAAGATATTTACTGCATCTCGTAACATTTTCCAGTACTGTGGAACCTGCTAAACTCCTAAGGCAATAGAGAGGCCGACGGGCCCACGTAATTTGTTTGTTCGCATCGCGTCGTTTGCTCAGCGGCTGCTGAATTCGTGGGATACCATGCATTCATGCAAATGCCTTAACCTCTTATATAGAGTTGTAATAAATTACGTCTTAAACAAAACAAAAGACAAACTCTATCTCCCCGCCAATATTCAGACAGTTACGGCCGGCGCTGTGTACTGTTGCGCAATGATATTGCCTGTGTACATCTCGTACCTTCGTCAGTGCTGCAAGTGATTGTTAGATGGAGTACACACAGGCACACAGACGAGGGTGCTTGCTAGACTAGGCATCAACTAGGCCATGCTTCATAATAACATCACCAGTGTGGCAGATAACACGTGAAAATGTTCTTTCAGTATATTTCTGTTACTTCATAGTTCTGCAATACGGCGTCCCATATAATTTGTTGCGCACTGTGACCTGCGTCAGTATTCTAGCAAATATTTTGTTCTCTGCCATTTTTACATAGTTCGTTTAAGTAAAGCCAACCCAGAAGGGAGATCCAAAGCTCATATAAATAATTCAGTGCGAAGAGGGCGTCCGTTCATATAATTTCTACTGTGCAATGAAAAAAATTGGCACACATACTTCAGACTGCTTAGGTGTGGAAATAGGAAAATATTGCACCACTTCTGGACCTCAAAACGTCAAAAACGCGCACTTGTTATGTGCCGTCAATGACACCCGATTACGTGTACTGTCACGTGCCCAATGAAGCCCACACCAGGTCACACACACACACGCACACACACACACACACACACACACATGCACGTACGCACAAGCACACAGACACACACACACCGTAAGCCCAAACCGTGGAGCCACCTCGGCGTCGAAGACGAGCGCTCGTCTCACACCCCGCAGGCCCCATTTCAATTCCCTCCGAGACTGAAATGTGCGATGTTTTTTTTTCAAATTCATTTCTTTCCTTTGTTTACAAAAGCCTACACGTTTCAGCTGCTAATGAGTGAACTTGCATTGTGTAAATGGATGCAGCCTCTCCTAGAGGCAAAAGTCTGAGGAACCCACATCGTGACAACTTTCGGCGGCAATGCGTTTTGCATTGATTTAGTATAAGTGTGAATACGCATGGGGTTTTACGTGCCAAAACTACGACCTGAGTTTGAGGTACGCGTAGTGGGCACTTCGGAAATATGGACCAACTGGGGTTCACTAAGTGCGCCTAAATCTAAGCACACTTGTGTTTTTATATTTCGCCCCCATCGAAATGCGACCGCCATTGTGGGCATTCGATCCTGGAACCTCGTGCTTAACCAACCAACACCATAGTCACTAAGCAACCACGGCGGAAATGGATTCAATATAGCGGCACAACGCATTGCTACTGTCAAAACGAGACATGCCTGAAGCATGTACTGAATAGCGTTTGCTCCTTCACGGTTCCCTAACAACACTTGGAGCCACCAAGTGCCGCCACCGTTGACTGTGCGCGTGGGCTCCGACATGCGTGGCTCGCCGTTGCGTCCGAACGCCGAGAAACGCGTCAGGCAGCTATTGGGCTCGTCAGTGGTGTTTCTTTCTGGACACGCTGCGCCATCTAGTGACACTGCCTATTAAGGCGCGGGTGGCCTCCTAGACTAAAACCTTGTCGCCACTACATGCGAACGCTGACAATTTTTCGCGTGCCTGCTGCACACTCAATGGCACACACGCCGTGACCCAAGTTGGCGAGAGGGTCATTGAAGAGTGGCACGTATCCAGTGGATTCATGATGAAGCTCACTAGAACGTTGGCACGAAAGGTGTTCATTGAAATCTGCCACTTATCCAATACACTTGTGGCCCAGCCTGCTAATGCGTCGGATTGCTGTCCTTGATGAACCCTTGTGAAATGGGTTGGGTTTGTCCCAGCATTGCAGAAATAATAGTATACTGCCTTGGTATTTTAGCGCACTTCACGCACTTTTCAAGCTATATGTATTGATTTATTTTATGTTTCATTAAATCATCTTGATGGGCCCACAACGAGGGTATGTTTTAACGGCACACAAAGAGCGTTTGTTCCAAACTGATGGAGCATGCCATCTTTTCCCACATCACGAGATTTCTAATTTCTAAATACTTTTTCATCATAGTCAGCACGGATTTCTTCAGAATTTATCTTGCGGTACTTAACTTGCGATATTATAAATGACATCAGCTCCCAATTAGACCTTAATGTACCCGTAGACTCATTGTTTTAGACTTCGAGAAAGCTTTTGAAAAGGTACCCCACAACCGTCTTTTCATGATACTTTCAGCCCTGAATTTCAATGCCCTAATTTAAACTTGATTGCGCAGTTTTCTGACCGGCCCGAAACAGTTCGTTTTTGCAAATAACTTTTGATCTTCTCTGTCTCCAGTGCTTTCTGAGGTTCCTCAAGGTTCTGTTCTTGGCCCCCTTCTCTTTTTAATCTACATTAATGACCTTCCTAATGACATACCTTCTAACGTACGCCTATTTGGGGACGACTATGTTATTTACCGACCTATTAAAAATAGCTCAAATATCCCTGTCCTGCAGCGTGGATTACAAGCAGTTGAAAAATGGTGTGAGACCTGGTTAATGTCAATAAATGTAAATAAAACCTTATTAATCTCTTTCAATCATCGCTGTTCTTATGTAGCACCCAGGGATGTGTGTGGTGCGCAACATGGTGCGGTGGTAGGGACAGACAGCAGCAGACGACAAGGAGGGCGCGCGCCGAGGCGAATTCTGTGTTGGAGGGGGAACGATGACGCCGAAGAGCGTCCGGCACGTGGACGCGCGGCGCAAGAAAAGAAAACAAGAAGAAAATGGCAACCAATTGGGAGAGACCACGGAGTGTCAGGCAGCCAAACGGAAAATGACTAATCGGCCAGGGCGGAAGAAAAAGCATGGCGCGCTGGCACAAGGAGGGAGACGCCGGGAGAGTTCCAGGAAGCGACGCCAGGAGAAGGTCGGCCACCGCACCCGGAATTGAAGACGGGCCGTCGGGTTCCGGACCCGAGCCACCAGGACTTCACCCGACCGGGGCTTCCTGCCAAACCGTTCCTGTGCGTCGCCAGTCTACCCGAGCGTGTCGCCAGCTGCTTAAGGCCGGCGAGCTTCTGTGCCCGTGGGCAGGAGGAAAGCAGTCGGGCTACGGGCTCGAGTTCTAAGCCCAGCTGCTTGGCCAGAACACCGCCCCCGTCTTTCGTGACACCTGCTGCTCGAGGCCGGCGTTCGAGCTTGTGTGCCAGTGGGCAAGGCGAGATCAGTAGGGCTACGGGCCCGAGCTCTACGCCCAGCTGCCCGGCCAGAATGCCGCCGCGGTCTGCTCGTGCCGCCAAGCCGCCTGTCTTCTACCTTCAAGCCAGAGGTAGCGCTCTCTGGTCACCTGATCAACGGGTAAACACTCCAACCTTTGGTGTGACCGGCACAACTTTCATGAGCCTGTCGCCGCGTCTCCACGTCGAGACTGTTACGCATACCTGCCGTCGTGGCAAGCCCGCACACGCGCAGCAGTTAACCTCATACTAGCCCCAAGTGTGTTTCTTACTGCCGTGATACCTGTTTGAGTATTTATTTTGTGCTTTCTATTTCCTTCTATTAATTTTAAGCCTCTTTCTAGTTTCATTAAAAGTTTGTGTGTGTTTTCGAAAGCAATGGCTTTGTCCTCAATTGCGCATCATAAATTGGCGTTCGCGACAGGACAAAGACGTTCGTTTGGATTTTTTGTTCTAACGACAAGGAACTATGCTAGCACGCGAGACCTATTAGCCTTAGGCGAACGCATGGGGCTGGAAGGTGCGGAGTCAAAGGCATGGTTAGACGAGCAGGAAGCGCGGGCGCGAGAAGAGCGGGCAGCGGAACGCAAGGCTGAAAAGGAGCAGCTTGCATTGGGGGAGAAGAATTTACAGTTACGGCTTAAAGTCGCGGAAGCTGAGGGCAATCATGGCGAGACCAGCCAACGACAGCTAGAAGTGGAGGCGCGAACGCTTCACTTGCGCCTTCAAATGGCGGCAACGGATGCTGCGAGGATAGCTGACCGAGGGTCTGGATGGAGTGCATCATTCAGCGTGAATCCTCTGTTTGATACCGGGATTCAATGAAACCCGTGACGACTTGGATGCCTATTTAAAAAAGGTTCAAAAGGGTCGCCACCGGACAAGAATGGCCTAGAGACAAATGGGCGTCGGCTCTAAGTTTATGCTTGAGCGGAGCAGCTCTAAACGTTTTTGTACATCTGTCTTCTGAAGACTCCATCGAGTACGGTAAAGCTAAGTTGGCGTTGCTCCAGTGTTTTCGTTTTACGGCGGAAGACTACCGGGGAAGTTCCGACAGAGCAAACCCCAAGATGGCGAAACTGGAAAACAATACGCAACTAGGCTACTGAGTTTCTTTGATCGATGGGTGGAAATGTCCAAAACCGAAAAGGAGTATTCGAAACTTCGCAACCTAGTGGTGGCGGAGCAGTTTCTGAACAACTGACATCATCGGTTAGCACTCTTTATGCGCGAGAAGAGCTACCGCCAGCTAGATGACATGGCCGAAGCTTCCTATAATATCTTAGAGGCTCAGAGACAGCCCAATTTGTTAGTATTCCGGCAGAAATCGGAAGGCATTAGGCCTACGGAAAAAAACGGATGCTCATCCGAGAGAGTTCCAATGCAATGATTCGTATGTGGAAAACTGGGTCACGGGGCATCGGACTGCCGATCTAAGCTGAGGCAACCATACTGCGGATATTGTCGCAAGACCCGGCATGATGTCAAAGCCTGCACCAAGAAAAACAGTCCACCAAAGAAGACGTTTTGCCTATTGTCGACAGAAGAGCGCCTGGAAGATTCCAACACAGCAGTCGTTGAAGAAGGCATAGCTAGCATGGTGAAGACCCACACAAGGACTGTAGCACGCAAGATGCCAGTGCTAAAGGGCGTCATCTTCGGACAGACCGCGTCAGTCTTGCGAGATACGGGAAGCAATGCGCTGCTCGTGCGTCGTTCCCGCGTACCAGACAAGGCTCTCAAAGCTACCACCGCTAAGCTTGTCCTGGCAGACGGCAGCAGCATTGAAGTTCCCGAGGCTAAGGTTGAAATTCATTCACCTTATTTTTCTGATACGTTGATTGTCAAGTGTATGACAGCACCTTTATATGATGTTATTATCGGAAATGTACCAGGATCACGAAAAGCTCATGATCCAGATAAAACCTGGACAGAAATGCTGAAGAAGAAGCCCATCGAAGATGGTATAGCAAGTGTGAAAAGAACCAAAGGAGACGACTATTCCCTGGATGCTTTGCTGGTCGGCATCAAGAGCCGAGACCAACCGCCAACAACGTCCACGATCAATATCAGCGCCTTCAAAATAACCAGGAAGGATCTTACCACGGCCCAGAACGAAGACCTTAGAGTCTTGCAAGAACAAAGTCGGTCAAGTGTTCCAAGGCAAAAGATTAGCATCCTACTCATTCGAAGTAGTAAAGAGAGTGCTGTATCGTCGCTACCGGCTGCCCTCGGGCAAAATCACCGAACAAGTGGTAGTACCTCAGAGATTACGCGGCCAAGTACTCACTTTGGCACACGAAAGTCTTATGTCAGGGCACCAAGGATTAAAAGAACAAGTGATCGTGTTCTAGAATCCTTCTACTGGCCAGGTGTCCAATAAGCAGTGAGAAGATACTTACGCTCATGTGACACTTGCCAGCGAACGTATCCTAACAACAAGGTGGGCAAGGCACCTCTTGGTCGCGTGGCTTTGATAGACACTCCATTTGAAAGAGTGGCGGTGGACATAATTGCACCCTTAAAGCCTACATCAAATAAGGGTAACCGATACATACTGACCCCGGTGGATTTCACTACACGATATCCAGATGCGGTAGCTTTGCCATCTATGGATTCGGCTACGGTGGCCGAAGGACTGATAGAAATATTTTCTCGCATTGGATTTCTACGTGAGATACTGTGCGACCAGGCCTGTTGTTTGACGTCGGACCTAATGAGAGAAATAAATGACTTGCTCGCCATCAAACATCTAAGCTCGACGCATTGCCAACTCATGTGCAAAGGTCTGGTGGAGCGATTTAATGGCACACTGAAACAAACGCTACTCAAGATGTGCCAAGAACCAAAGTCATGGGACCGATTACTAGCACCCCTCTTGTTTGCGTATCGGGCAGTGCTCAAGCCAGCATGGGGTTTTCTCCTTTCGAGTTGATCTACGGTCGACACGTCCGAAGCCCACTCAGTCTACTGAAATAACTAAGTACAGGAGACCACCTATGCGAAAAAATCAAAGCCACATATAGGTATGTCTTGGATCTCCGAGATCGTCTGGAAAATACACTACGGCTTGCACAAGAGAACTTGTCGCGATCAAAAACGATGCAGAAAACTTACTACGACCGGGTAAGCAAGATACGTCAGCTAAAAGTTGGAGACCGTGCCCTTATCCTGCTTCCCACGGCGGCAAGCAAACTGTTGATGCATGTAAGGGGCCTTTCTTGGTCACAGGAATGGAAATCAACTTTGATTACTGGCTCGACTTGGGACATTCTACAAAGCTGTTCCATATCAACATGCTGAAGTGCTATCAAGAGCGTGAACCGGAATGTTCCCCACAGTCAGCATCATTCATCGTGGTGGAGAAGGAGATGGACGCCCCTATACTTTCCTTCAAAACAAGTGAGGGCTCGGGTGTAGAAGCAAATAAACTTGGCGATGACCTTCAAGAAAGTCAACGTGCGTAACTTCGCAGGGCGGACTACATGAGTAGAATAAAGGGGGGCTACAACCCTACGCCTCCTAATGTTACTGTTACCATAGCAAGCTTGTGTCGTCGCAATGTCATGCCATTAGTCTTTGATGTTGGTTTTTTTTCCTTGTTGTGGTTTCTTTGAATTAGTGTTTTCCTTTACTGCTTGGATCTGTATGCTCTGTTAACTGTGCCATGGAACCTTAACGCGCAACCTCGTGGACGGACCATGACTGTAGTGTTCCCAGCGTACGTGAACTATGTCGCGCACTGAGCGGCAGTTTTTCCTCAAAAAAACTTTGTAAAAAAGGGCTTATGTGATGTGTGTGGTGCGCGATATGGTGCGGTGGTCGGGACGGACAGAAGCAGAATACAAGGAGTGCGCGCGCCGAGGCGAAGTTCGTGCTGGAGGGGGAATGACGACGCCGAAGAGCGTCCGGCACGTGAAGATGCGGCGAAAGAAAACAAGAAGAAAATGTCAACCAATTAGGAGAGACCACGTGGTGTCAGGCAGCCAATCGGAAAACGACTAATCGACCAGAGCGGAAGAAAAAGCGTGGCGCGCTGGCACAAGGGCGGAGACGCCGCGAGAGTTCCAGGAAGCGACGCCAGGAGAAGGTCGGCCACCGGACCGAGAGTTGAAGACGGGCCGTCGGGTTCCGGACCCGAGCCACCAGGATTTCCCCCGACCGGGGCCTCCTGCCAACCCGTTCCTGTGCGTCGGCAGTCTACCCGAGCGTGCCGCCAGCTTCTCAAGACCGGCGAGCTTCTGTGCCCGTGGGCAGGACGAGAGCAGTTCGGCTACGGGCCCGAGTTCTACGCCCAGCTGCCCGGCCAGAACGCCGCCGCCGTGTGCTCGTGCAGCCAAGCCGCCTGTCTTCTATCTTCAAGCGAGGGGTAGCGCGCTCTGGTCACCTGATTAACGGGTCAAAACCCCAAGCTTTGGTGAGACCGGCGCAACTCCTTTCATCAACTTGTCGCCGCGTCGCTACGTCGAGACAGTTATGCGTCCCTGCCGTCGTGGCAAGCCTGGACACGCGCAGTAGTTAGCCTCATACTAGCCCCAAGTGTGTTTCTTACTGCGGTGATGTCTGTTTGAGTGTTTATTTTATGCTTTCTATTTTCTTCTACTTATTTTAAGCCTCTTTCTAGCTGCATAAAAAGTTCGTGTGTGTTTTCAACGCCAACGGCTTTGTCTTCAATTGATTTCTCGGAGGCTCCGCCTAAGAGAACCGTCAGAACCTTTGAGTCCACGAACTTTTCATCAAATACCCTCATATCTGTTAGGTAATTCGATAATATTATCTGTGACTTGTTTTAAATACTTAGGGTTTATCTTAATGCACGATCTTTCATAGTCATCTCATATTGCTAAAATAACTAACGAGGCTGACCGCACCCTAGGCTTTCTCCGGCGACATCTAAAATTTGCCCCTCCTTCGGTTAAAACTCTTGCCTACAAATCTGTGCTATGGCCCAAACTTGAATACGCATGCTCTGTTTGGGGCCGTCATCATACTAATCTTTCTAACATGCTTGCATCTGTCCGAAACCGCGCAGCCCGATTTCTCTTCCATGACTTTTCTCCAAATACTATTGTCCCAGCGCTTAAATCTAATGCGAATCCTTCTAAACTGGAAAGGAGACGTCAAGTGTCCAGGCTCATTGTATATCACAAGGTTATCATGCCCCTACTGGTAACAGCGTCATATCGCCAGCTCACCGCCATTCATCCCGGACCAATCATTCAAAGTCAGTATACCCCCCACATGCGCGCAGATAACCCCATCTTCATTCGTTTTTTCCACGTATAGCGGGCGACTGGAATAATCTGCCTGAAGAAGCGGCGGACCACTCCAGTGCGACTGTGTTCAGGGCTACTATTATTAGAACACATTTTTCTTTGAAGCTGCCGACCCCTCATATAAGACCCCTCTCCAGGGGCACTTGAGGAATAAATAAATAAATAAATAAATAAATAATTAAATAAATAAATAAAAATCAATATATGGAGGGGGATAGTACAATAACATGGAAAGCAGAATAGTTACACTATAATTGTGTGAGTGGAATACAAAAAGGACAATTATCCGCACTGCGTTAATAAGAGCGGTACGATCTATCTATCTATCTATCTATCTATCTATCTATCTATCTATCTATCTATCTATCTATCTATCTATCTATCTATCTATCTATCTATCTATCTATCAAACTATGTATGTTCGTGTGTTTGTCTAAACGTTTTTCCACCTACCTGGGTTATTGGGTCGAATGGTGAGGACATCGGTCTGCTAAGCTGAAGTGAGAACGTTCGAAACCAAGCATTGGGCCAACTTGGGTCCCTATGCGGCAGTGAGTGCATACGTGCCGCTCTTTAACGAACATCTTTCACGCCGGCATGGGTCATTACAGATGCGGGATTGATTAGGTACCACATTTGGAAGGAGCTCTTTAACGCCTACTTAGGTGGCGGGGCATGTCCCACTTGGTCTGCGCTGGTCTTACATAAACCTCTCTGACGTCCACTTGGCTGTCAATAGGTGTGTGCGGCTCTTCGACGAAAGTTTTTGAACTGGAATGAAACCCCGCTGATGCCAACTTGTGTCATTAGGTATGTTCCGGTAGGTGCGCACCGCTCTTCAATAAACGTCTTTGACGTCAATGCCTTAACATGGGCACCCAGGTAAGTGTCATTGGGAATGTACCGCTCTAAAATGCCGAAAGAAATACCGCTTAAAGATGAGCGGATTCAAACTTTGTTACAGTGCTTCCTCAAAGGCGGCAACCAGGAGCATAGAAAACCTGCACCATAAATGCATGGGGCATGTGCCACATTCACTACACGCCTTTCCCACCAAAGCTTCAAAGAGCTGCGCCATGAATGCACTGGGTAATTGCCCCTCTTCAACGGGCCTCTCGTCAACATGGGACACTGAGCATGTGCGACTGAGTGTGCAACATGCTGGAGAAGAATTCACAGTGTTGGCAGGCACCAGCGCCCCGCACTTTTCATCTCGAAGGCCATATATAGATTTCTAGGTAGTGTGACTTGACTGCTAGAAAGGCTATGCCGACGAAAGAGAAGCGCCACGAAAGAGGTCGAGAGCCGCATGACACGTTTCTTTGCGGCGCATAATGCCTTTTGAAGGCCACGCGCAAGCTTCATTGCGGCTCCGCTAGGTGACAGCAGGTGTTCTTAGGGAAGCGCAAGAGTCCTACTGCACAACATACATTATTCGTGACTTGTTTCGACTGCGACAATGCATTGTGTCGCTATATTGGTGACATACTAAACGCATCACTGTCGACAGACACCGTGAGATGGGTTCCACTACCTTTTGTAGGCAGGTGATGGTGGATCAGTTTAGATCACGGTATAAAGAAGAATATAGAGAGGTGCTCACACTCGCCCCCGAACGTTCGCGAAAACGCTGCTCGCTCGCACCGAAATTATGTTCGGTTCGGTTAGAGCTCGGACGGCGCCGTTGTAGAGGGCGCCGCGAAATGCGGTCCCAGTCTCGGCGGCGAGATGCGTACTGCTTCATTGTGGTTGCATGTGCGTTTGGAAGGCACGTTTTTCGTTCGCGTGCGTTTCACGTGCTTGGGGGCGCTACTGGATGCGGCGTCTTCGTAGAGGGCGCTGGGAAATGCGCTCCCAGTGTCGCCTGGGCGCTGGAGAACATACTATGGATGCTCTTGCGCGCGGGGTGTCAACGCCTCCATATATTTTCGTACGCCGTGGTTTAGATAATGCATGTTGACTCATGAGGAGCTGCAGTGTCTAGGCTTAATGTTTCACTGTGCAGCCTAAATCCTGGAAGTCGACGCAAGCTCTCTTCGTACTGAATGACATAGAGAAGCTAGTTTGGACATAGGACCTAGTTTGAAAGTTGGCTTCACATAAAATAGTTAAGTATAACTGGTCATGGCACAAAACGATAGCCTTAATTGTGACGCCGCTAAATCTCTCGACGAACATGAAGTTCTTTGTGAAAAAAAAATGCAGTCCTGGTAAATTTGAACTTCAAGTAATCTTAAATATGCGGTTTAACGTCGCGCAATTTCACATACATATAAGGGCCGCATATAAGGTTCTCAGGATTTCAAGAAAAATTCTGTAAACTCTTTCAGATTTTATCTGCGATTATTACGTTAATATATTAAGCATGGCCTACTGGAGGCCTTGGAACTATTTTTACCACCTGGCTTTACTTAACGTGCAAATACATTAAGTGCACGGTCGTTTTAGCACGTTTAACATATTTGGGATAATTAACACACGTTCAGCTATCTGTCTGTCTGTCTGTCTGTCCGTCCGTCCGTCCGTCCGTCCGTCCGTCCGTCTGTCTGTATGTATGTCTGTCTGTCTGTCTGTCTGTCTGTCTGTCTGTCTGTCTGTCTGTCTGTCTGTCTGTCTGTCTGTCTGTCTGTCTGTCTGTCTGTCTGTCTGTCTGTCTGTCTGTCTGTCTGTCTTCTTGTCTACAGGTCACTGGGCAGTTCATTATCTTTCGGAAGAGCAGTGGATGGCTACGCAGGAGAATAGTGTGTGAAATGAATCATTGCGCCGTCTTCGGTTATGCGTACAAGACATTGGGTACATGCCCCTCTTAAACGAACGTCTTTGACGCCATTCTTGGTCGCTTGTTATGTGCCACATGATATATTCCTCTCATCAGTGGGGCGCATTGTTGCCATCTTGTATTACTGCGTGTGAGCCAAGGTGCAGTTGGCGCTTATGGACGCAACAAATCAAATAAAAGTTACTCAGGCCTGGCCGGAATCGAAACCGCTTCATATATAGCGTAATATTTCATATATAATCACACAGTCTTTTCTAAATATTCACACATGTGCCATGCGCGGACTTAATGGCGACGCCGCTAAATTGCGCGGCGTGTGAAGTGAGTAGAGTGAGAAAGGGGCGTGGTTTCAGTCCATGTCTCATACATGACGCATTTAGGGCGCGACGACACGGCATGTAATACCCTAGTTACCCGGGCCGCTCAACCGCGGTTAAACTTAACCGTGGTTAACTCGTTCAACCTTGGTGAACGATAACCGTAGTGCGTCAGAGTTACACGACCTATCCTGTTCATGGTTAATGCCATGCACGAGTATGGTCCTTGGCTGGCGGGAACAGCGGCGTCGAGCCTAGCCCTCATCTCGGCATATCGGCGTGCGTTTCGATTACTTGAGCCCAGAGCGGCAACATTATCTTCGCAGGTGCGTATCAGCGCCTCCGTTGTTGCATCAGGCCGAATGAAACGCATTCGGCAAGATATCTGGGAAGCGTTCGCGCAGCACTCGGGAGAGATGCCGTCCGCCATCTTCAACGTTTCCGAAATGCCTGTTACACTAAACCAAGGTTGCCAAGTTGGGTTGGCGATCAACCACGGTCAGTGACTTAACCACCGTTGCACCTGCCATGTAATTGCGCTAACCGTGTTTGGTGATAACCGCAGTTACGTTAACCGCGGTTAAGGTCGCCTGTGTAACAGGAGTATAACGAAACTTGTTTGATTACTAGTCGCAATAAAGTCGACAGTAATTGTAAAATGGGTTCTGTAAGGTTTCTTTTTTGCGTGCTGCCAACATCGAATAGGGGCTTCCACAGCCATGCTCGAACTAGCGATATGAAGTCTTGCAGCACAGCGCCATGGTAACTAAAACTCCAAAGCGTGTTGGTTTGCAACATGCAACCAAAATGCGATACGGGAATAATCTTGCATCCCGCCGTGGCTTTAATGCAGTCGCCATGACCAGGCGTGAACCCCATTACTTCGTCTTCCGTAGAAAGCAAAGCCACTGAACCTGTTCGCAGTGTCAAATTTCAAATTCTCAGATGAAGTTACTGTATGTACTGCGTTGAAAAACTGTCGCTTCTAAGTGTAACGGAAATTCGCTAAACTCCCTGCACTTCTACCTGAGCATCCCTTTTGGGCTATTCACAAGGCCGACCAACACCAGCGGACAAACATTGTACGGCTCAGTGCCACTGAATGCCGCGGCAGAGAAGGACGAAGCAGATAAGCTGCCGGCGGTGCAGCGCACCCTGGCTCAGCCATGTCTGGCTGGTGCGCGGAATTTGGTCCGTCATCTGAGTGCCGCATTACGGCAACTTTTCTCAGTTCTGTAACGGTTAAGGGCCATGAGTACCTTATCTCCAAGGACGTGATACGACAGAAAAATGTTATGAAATGAGCCCATGCGTTTAGACTGAAATGGAATATTCATAAATTACTTTCACGGCCCTACTTTTTTTTGCTTTTTTTTTGCAATAAAGAAACAGAGGTGACGGAGGAATACACAGGGTAAAATACACTTGTTAAATTAAATTGAGGGTTTTACGTATCGACACTATTAACTGATTATGAGGCACACGATAGCGGGGACTCGGGAAGAAGTTTGACCACCTAGGGCTCTTTACGTTCCCTTCCACTGCATGGTACACGAGCGTTTCGCCATTGCCGTCCCATTGGAGTGTGGTCGCGTGGGCCAGGATGGACTCAGCGATCTGGCGTTCAGCAGCACGATGCTATTGTAAGTGGACTACCGCGGCGCGTTTATAGATACTTTGAGCTCGATATCCGTACTTACATGTGACCTGTAACATGTGGTATGTAAGTGTCTCACAATAACCAGCACTTACCGGCAAAAACTGGATGCTCTGTTGCTGTCCGTGTCGTATCGCGCAAGAGAGACAGAGAAAGAAAAGATCAGTGCTAAGCGTAAAGGTTGAAGAAGACCTATACAAACTAAAGTTGGTGTCTGTTGAGCTTCGAACATTGCGTCGTAAATATTTGTTCTTATGCCAGCGGTAACTGACGGTCGGCAAACAGATGTTATTATTCAGGAACGCCACGTCTGTCGGAGCATTACTAAATAAAGCTTTTCAATATTTATTGATACAACCTATGATCCACTACAAGATCCCTAAAAGATGGTGAGTTATTGGTTTACATGGTTTTCGCGAGAAAGTGTGCTTAGAATGGCGCTCTTTCATACAGGTTCTGACAACATTACACGTGTTGTTGACTAACAGTGTTGCATTATTCCGAGCCACTACTAATCTGCTACCAACTTCGAATACACAAGTGCAATCACCTCTTGCTGTTTGTGGTGGACTCTGCAGATTTCTAACACCATCATTTACACTTCATTTATTAGGGCGAAAACCTTATTAGTGAGTAGACCTTGAGCGAAAACGCGTCGATGACACGAAAGGTACAAACAGGCTATGAGCCCTGACCTATCGCGGGAATGGAGCCCACGATCTTTGTTGTTAATTAGGGTACGAACCCACGACTTCCTGTGTTAATTATGGCTACAAGTCTTCGACCTTTTGTGTGAATCAGACCATGACCATTTGTAGGAGTCGAGCTTATGACTTTTGGTGTTAATGAAGGTGACGTTTATTCAGGCACACTTATTTAAATGGAGTTAAGACACTCGAACCCACCACTTATGACCAAAGACGAACCCACCACCTTTAGTGGTAATCAAGGGCAAGATAATGAAAGAAGAGCTAATTAAGATAGAGACAATTAAGGCACACGTCCCCATGACCTTTCGTTATAGTCGGAACCACAACCATAGGTGGGAGTCCAGCCTACGACCTTTGGTGTTATTGAAGGCGAAGTTAGTTATGGCACAGTTTATTAAGGTAGACTTTATGACAGTACTCCAACCCAAGACCTTGGGTGTAAGTCGAACCCTCGACCTTCGGAATTAAGAGGGATGACTAAGGAAAGTATACTAGGCGAATTAAGAGTGATGACATAGCGAACTAAGAGGATGAGTAAGCGAATCAAGAGAGATGACTAAGTGAATTAGATTAAGCGAATTAGTGGGTACGTGGACGCCATTTGCCGTCTTTAACGCACCGGCACTTGGGCCTTCGCCTTCAAGTCGTCTTAGAGATAACATAAGAGACTGTGTAAATGTTTTTTTTTCTATTGTTGAGTTATATACTTGCTCACCCTCCAGAAGTTCTTATATTCGAAATCTGAGTTTCTAAGAGTTCTGTAACCTACGCTTATAATATATTCCAAATTGTAACTAGTCAATTCGAAGAATAAATGAAATGATTGTTGGAATTTGTTAAGAACGGATCCACAATTACTCCCATATAAGTAATAAGGTAGAAAAGGACAATGACACGTAGCCGCTGGAATGCAAGAATGGAAACTAAAATAATACCATGCACCTGCCAGTAGAGAGAAGCTATAAATAAAGCCCATCACCGGTTTCTTAGAAAAAGACCTTCGCAGATGAACAGAAAATAACACCCAGAACTTTATTAGAGGTATGATCCTGGAATGAAGCACTTTGTAGTGGCTCCTTATTTAAATGACCATATATCAACGGGTCAAATGATTTCAATCATTAAGCCACCATATCAGTGCATTTATACAGATATGCGCATATATACAGTACATATTATTATGCGTAAATAGGTAATTCTTATCGAGATATGTTTGCCATCAGTGAGCAGGAGCATCTGCACAGAGCGGCACCTGGGTAGGTGTAGCTCCCAGCTGCCTTTGTCTTCTCCTACTGTCCAATAATATCGGCATTTAGTGTACGCTATCTAAAATAATAAAATTTCATGTTTAACAATCGCATATATCCTTATTATTACTGGATAACGTTGACATTATTAGGCTTAGTTTCAGATGTTAGCGTAATTTTGCCGTATTCATAGGCGTAATATTACTCTTATCGCGGTGACGATTAACGGACACTCCAGGAGAATTTCTGCCATCCCGTCGGCGTCACCGTCAACGAAGGTGCTCCGTGTAAACTCCCAGGGCGATAACGTCTTCGCCACGCGCCGTATTTTGTATGTGCGAGTGAAAAGGTCCGATGGTGAGACGACGGTGGCGGCTCCATCTCGCGTGAGCAAGGGAGGAAAGCAGGGAGGAAGCGTGACATCTTTTGTCGCGCACACGGCAGCTGGGGGAGGTGAGGGAGGGGCGCGCCTTCTGCTGCGGTAGCAGGTGCGTGTGGTGCGGCCGCGTGGCCCCTATCTTGAAAGCGATCTGCGATGGGCACAATGTTCGCCGAGTGCTGATAGCTTCCTCTGCGCTTTACTTTCGCCGTTTCGTTGGGGTGGGAGGGAGAGGCTGCAAAACGGTAAATTTGCTCACTGCTCACTGCTCACTTCCTTGCTCCAACGTTTTTACAGCGAGTGTACGCACTCAATGGGTGAGATGTGCCCTTGTTTGCGTTTGCGTGGTTGACACAATGCTTGTTAATTTAGTTAGCAAGCGAATGGTTGCAAGATTACCCAACTGCTATGATAAATGTAGTATCCTTACTTAGTGTAGTGGTCTACTAAATTGCTACCGCAATCTTAGCCCCGCCTTTTGTGCGACATTGTAACTTTTTTTTTTGTCAGGTCGACCGAAAATTGGAAAAGACCTTCGAAGGGGCCCCAAATAATCCCTCGCATTAAAAATCATCGTTGTCCATAGATTGAACCTGGGATGAATGCTTTTTTCGAGGAGATTGCTCTACCATCTTAGCTAACCAGGGGCTGCAGGTCGCCGAGTGAGGCTGAATTGACCAACTAAAAGCACTGGAACAATAAATATGGCATGACATTCGAGATTTGCTTGAGCTCGCAGGTCTTTCCTCCGGCCGTCCCCTTCACACGAAGGGAGCGTAATTTGAGGGGTGGGGATGGCCCCTCTATTCCTCCGGCGACGTTCACTCCTGACAGTTTTTCATGCATCCTGCAGGCTTTCTCGCGCTACTATACTGTTGCTGCGACTTGGATGACAGGATTTTGCACTGCCATACCTTCTCTTACTTATAAGAAAATGATGGCTGATATTGTACGAGGCGCAAATCACATGGCTTTAGCTATTTATTCTCAAATGCAGTAATTTTATGAGCGCAGATATACTCCCACTACATTCACGTCGGTATGTACAAGTGGCGCAGCAGTGCTAGAATTCGTCATGAGACCGATGGAAAGTATAAAGGACCAGCAACTAGACCATATCATCGACCTTTTCAACTACTTATATAGCGTTGGCTTCGTTAGCGACAAACAAACCTCACTCGCACGAATAAGCTTGCCAGTTCAAAAGCACATACTGAAGTGGAAGTGTTACTGAAAGTAGAAACACAATGAATGTTTCAGCTGAGACGCAGGGATCTTTAAAGAAGGGGTCATTGCTGATGTCACTGCTGTGGGAATTCGCGTGTCCTTGCGCGCCGCACTTTTGAGGCGGCATGGAGCAAGATATTTTGCGTAAAGCGTGAAATCATAAGTTTTGCAGTTAGTTACAAGTTTATTAATATGCTGAATTTATCACCCACGCAGGTATTGTCGTAATTATAAGCAGCATGAGTGAAATGGTAATTATACCAAACATACAAATCCTCGTGTTTTTCATCGGTGTGTATCATCCCATTCGCCGGTCCGCATACATGTTTAATTTATTTAATGTAGGAAATTTGCTTATGAATGACATACATGGCATCGGGAAGGCATTGGGTAAGGCGAAAATAGCAGTGCGAAGTGAAAAATAGGTTACTGCAAACTGTCGACGGTAACGCGAAGATTAAATGAGCAATATAGTGAGAGACTGTTGTGGGCGACTTCCACCACTGGAGCAGCTGGCACCACCGTCGGTGTCACGTGGTAACGAACGATCACGTGGACATAGCGGCCACGTTGACTGCTTCGGAAGCGCTGCAGTTAGCTGAAAACGGAAGTATAAAGTCTCACCTGCCGGGCGGTTCCGATTAAATGGGGGTTTTCCCGTTTCGGCTGCATGCTCGACAACACGTGAAAACTGGGATACATAGCGCAAGAATGACACAGGGACAAGCAGAAACACGGGACGAGCGCTAACTGCAATAGACACACTGAAGGGAAGGAGGAAAAGCAGTCATGTGACTACTATGTCCAAAATTTCAAGCTCTTTCCAAGGTCGATTCAAATAGGTCGCGAAGCTTCGGGCGAAAAGCGGTTCAGTACAGATTGTCACCGACATCAGCATGGGGGGTTATGGGAGCAGCGATTGAAGCGCGACTATGTTTGGAGGGAACAAACATTGGGAAAGAAAAACGCGTTTTTTTTAATTCAAGCGAGACGCAGTTAGACTCATTCAACGAAAATAAATTCCTAGTGAATTTTATATATTCGTGACGAGTTAAGAAAATACAAGTTTATTTAATTTTATTATTATTAATAAATGCATTTCTTTTCAGCGCCCATCGCTACAGGGGGCGTTGACGCCATTATCACTCGCAATGCAACGCGCGTCTTTAAATGGGCAGAAAGGCGCACTCGTAAAGCTCACCTGTTGAAATACGCCCCCCTCACAGTTAGCGCTTTCTTGCTTCTCGAAGTTTGTCTGAATTTGGTGACGCGGATAGCTTCATCGCTTCTTAATCTGTTCAGTCAAAAGTAGTGAGTTACGACCGCCAGATAATTGTGTAGTTGTTTTCGTGCGACTGCGCCGGCGGACGGGCTTGGCGTCCGACGATAGGTTCAGCACTCTACGCCTAAAGCTTTCGTCGGCCTCCGAAGAAAGTATGGTCTGTGCAGGGATGCGATTTTGACAACCGTACGGCTGGCCTTTTCCTGCATCCCTTTTTACGCTGAAAGCTCGAAACGCCCATCAAGTCGAATGACGGGGCATTTGAATATATAGCTCCAAAGGCAGGACAACAAAACAATTTTCGCGCCTTCGAAAACAAAATGACGTCACTTCTGCTTTTAACGGACATGGCGTCACATTATTTTTTCTTTCACCGGAAGTGTTCCCACCACATACAGATGGCGTTAAGCCCCATGAACCGCCTATGGACCGCCATGTTTTGAACGTATGGGCTCCTATGGAAGCTTCGCTACCGGGTATATTTACCTTGATCTTTCTTTGATAAAAGAATAGACGGCGTGCTAACACAATCGTTGCCTGGTCTGGCTATCTCCGCTTCTTCGACAATTTCCCTCGTAATCTTATTCCTGTGGCGATAGACAACAACAGTTTGCTTTAAGAGAGGGAAGCTTGATGCCTTCGCGTCACATGTCATTCGCGTCACATGTCTTCACGTCCCTGTGTCATTCTTGCGCTATGTATCCCAGTTTGTATGTATCCCACCAACACGCCCAAACTTCTTCCCTGCTAAAGCACTTGAAAGCCCAATAATAGGTATTGGCTGCCTTTCAAGGGGTCCAAAATCGTAGGGACTGCTCGGTGCAGCAGTGCCGCCCGGACACAACGGAAGCCGGTGTCAGCCTTCATACGTGCCCGCAGAACAATGCGCTGCGCGAAGCTTGGATCGCGAAAGCAAGGGAGTGGTGCATTTTTAGTCATTAGTAACTCTCTGATTTAACGGTGACTAGACGACGAAGGCTTGCTGCTGGCTTACGCGTTGCTGTTTTCTGTAGGAAGCATGGTGTAAACACATCAGGAAGTGTCACTTACCACAATAGCTCTGGGGTCCAGGCTCTGACAGGAGAAGCCGTGCGTCGTGAAGAAAGATGTGAGGTTTAGGTCACAGCTAACGCAAACAATGTTAAAAAATGCCAGTGATACGAAAGAGCTCCTAAATAGGAGCTCAAGAACAAACATACCAGTGGTAACTATATCAACGCGACAGTAAAATATTTATATTTAACTAGTTTCCCGGCCTATAGGTGACGGTAACGGTATTTGTCAGTTCTAACAACATTTCCATGGCATGGGGCACATTGCTCCATTCAATCCGTTAAGGTGGATTCTACCTGAAGCAGTGGAAATTACTTTCACTATTATTCGCAATATCCAGGTCACTAATTGAGCAAGTTCACTAACGAGCTTCTGTGATGCTTCAGGTTAGGACATTTTACAAACGCAAAATATTAGGGGAGTAGTAATAAAATCATGTCCGTTTAGAATACAGTGGAAACACTTGTGGCGATTTCGGTATATTCATCTTCACCATTGTGTTCGCGTTACATGTAAAAATAATTTGATACAATCTTTGGGCAATTGTTATGTGTAGTGCCAATGCATTTAGCAAAATAATTTATGGCTGGATACCCTGAGAGTTGTGTTAGTGTTATGTTCTGGACTAACACGTTCCTACCATGGATCGATTTCGATTTCGCAAATGTACTGCCTGTAGTACAGCGAATAATTACAAACTAATTTATTCGATATTTTAAAATAACCACCTGGACTTCACGACTTATTGTTTATGCGATATCCGCTTTATGCGGAAAATCTGCCAAAGCAGCAGAAAAGTACTGTCTGTGGGTTAGTTTAAAAAATGTGCCCGAAGTAATAACCGGCCTGACACCAATCATCTGCATCATAGTGATTACATCAAATGCTCAAGATAGTATAGGGAATCTGTCCGATGCATTCCCTTACGTAGCGCTCACTTCTTCAGTAGTATGAGCATCCCTCCGCCAACCCTATTCGAGAGATGGGTAAGTCATGAGACGTAACTGTTTGGAAAAGTATAGACTCGAACGATATAAATCGTTACCGAATACTCCGACATGTTCTGTTTGTGAAAAATAATGCGTATTGCCTTTGTACAGAAAATACGATCACAGCTCTTCTTGAATTAGGTTAGTCATTCATAGTAAAAACTTATTTCTTTGTGGGACATAATTTGGAATATTCGTAGTGACAGTAGAGGGGAGCTCTACTGCAGTCTCCGTAATTAACTTGCTCAAAGAGATCAATGAACAGGAGGTGCTTTCTTGTAGCCTACCCCACAAGCACTGGATCAAAGTAGTGCTGCTGAAATTCGGTTATCTGACAAGAAACCGTTCACTAGACTTAAATGCCATTGTTTATGGCAACAGTTCGTGCATTCCCCTTTAGATACTGCTTGCATAACTTTAGGAGAATAACTTCTGTGAGTAATTTTCTTTGTTTATTGATAATGTAGGATTGTCATGAGCGTTTAGTACAATTTTACCTACTGAATATAAATTTACGTTAGAAGTCGTGTAGCGGAGATACCGAGAACGTCATCTTTTCATTTCTTTTTCTCTATGTCACCATGTTAAGAAACTGAACTACAGCGATCCCCACCCAAACATTATTGATGCCAACTTTCATCGCTGTATTATTTGAATTCTTTCCTCGATGACCTAACTGTGACTTTTGTGCACTCGTTTGTATAAGGTTTGCCTCAGTAGAGTACTTGACAACTTATTGCACGGTTTTTCATCGGAATTACTGCTATAGTATATGCTACTGCTCTAGGAAGCTGACAGATTGGAGGCGAACGCAGATGATGGTATATGGCACAGCGTTATAGTCGTTTATGTCATAGGCGCAAGGATGCCCAATATGGCCTTGCGAACGTGCGCAACAATGAACACCCATCGGAAGGCGCGCTGGAGGCCCAAGTCAATGGTAAAAGAGCGCTGGCCATATGTGTTGAGAGAAGAGCTGTTGGGGGCTGCATGAAAGGGCATGGTTTTTCGGAACGCTGTCTATCTAGTCGCGCAGCAGGAACGACCCTGACCTCCGCACATGTGTTCTTACCCAAAAAGGGGGCGGGAATGCACTGTAGCAGTCAACAGCTCTTCTATCAACACATATGGCCAGTTTCTTCTCGTAACGGTTGTGAGCGCCTTTCATTATTGACAACTTTAGTATGTCGAAAAGGCTCTCAACTTGTTCAATTAAATGTTGCATTTTCATGACTTCAAATTGCGGATGTTATTCTCACTGCTGTCGAAAATTTTGGGATGCAAGAACGATTCCCTGTAAGTTATACCCATTATGCGATTCATTATAATCGTTTTAAATGTGTTAGTTCTAGTGAACTGGCGTCTTGTTTGGCGTTCCACTTCTCTATGTGTAAAATACAAATAAACGCACTATAATAAATAGCAAGATGACATGCTTGAAATGTGATTCATGCTTGAAATGTGATCCTGACGTGCGCAAAACAAAGTGCAAACGAAGAAAGAAGTCCCTTTCTGTTTTACTCTTTTTTTTCTGTGCCACAACCACATTTAAAGACTACGTGTACTTTATGTTTCCAGAGATTCTGCTTCACAGATCTACACCGCTATGAATATAGTCCCTGATTTGTTATGAAATTGTTTGCTCTGGTCTGCCTAATATAATGCGCGCAATATTCCGGATTAATCATGGTAGCATTTATTGGAATTCTCGTAAAGTTCCACAATGATCTTATGGGAATATATTAGGAACTACGTGTGTTAGGCCGTAATAAAACTATTTTATTAGAACGATGCTTCTTAGTATAATTATAATATGCACACCGCTTCCGATCTGAATAATCAAGTATATTTTCTTATTCATTATGTTTTCTATCGATTGTGGTACTTTTCTTTCTTAACATTCTATTATGGTTCTTTTATATGCAAGTAGTGCAACCAATTGCAATGCCTAATCGAGTGAAATGTTCTTATATCTAGAACATATCGCGGGCATGCTCCCGGCTCTCCATTGATATTTTGGTGCAGTTGTTCTTATGTGCGCTATGTGCAGTTTATTTTTTAATTGTGTACCAATTAAAAGCTACTCTGTTGTTACGTTAACGTATAAGTGTGTGCGTCGAGACATACTTAGATATGTTTATTGTCTAAATCATTGAGGGATATTTGTACTTGTTTATGCCGGTATCTTATCAACAATAATATACATATTTTATGCGTGAACTCGTACAAACAAAGCTAGTCTCCTAACTATCCTCACTATAAACCTCATGGCAAAGTTTTTTGCAGTAAATTTGGCATGATATATTGAGCAAGAAAGTCGAACACACTCTTTCAAAAGAAACAGCCGATGCTGAAGTGCTACACTGAGTGGCTCATTCATAACATCAGCATGCGCAGGCACAGTTTCCTTAAAGAAGAACGAAAGGTGGAGTTTACATGGTAATCCACAATTCGAAATATGGCAAAATAGGATGATAAATCCTTTCGCCTATCATGTCACCTGCCTTTTACCCTTTTACAGGCTTGTGAATCTTTTTACTAACGTAGTATATCAAGTAAGGGCTGTCTGAAGAGTAACTGTTCAGTAGAAATTGCAGTCTTTGAAGTTTTCAATATGGCCATGTAGTGAACACTTCAAAAAAGTTACGCCGTCGTTGTGCAGGCGCCACACGCTGTTGAATATTGTTAGGGATCTAGAATCAATTAATTTACAATGAAAATAATAGCGAAGACATGTGGCGGTCCGAAACAGCCGATCACCAAAAAAACTCAATCTCCTTCCATTCTGTGAAGAAGGATGACCAATGAAGCTGTGTATGCGGGCTTTCAATGGCGAACTGCAGCTCTGCCGCGGGTCGCCCCTGTATTGCACTATCCTCGGGATCGGCCCACTTGTGGGGAGCGCGTGTAGCCTGCATCACATCTGCCGCGGATTGTCCCGGCAATGCCCAATCTTCGGCATCGGCCCACGCGTGGCGAGTGCTTAACGCCTGCTGCACCTGCGCCGTGGGTCGTGTCGGCCTTTCACCGTCCTGGGGATCGGCCTACGTATGAGGAGTGCTTAACGCCTGCTTCGCCTCCACCGCGGGTCGGCCCAGTATTTTACAACCTTCGGGAACAGCCCATGTATGGTCATTGCTTAACCCCTGCTTCAGCTCCGCTGTGGGTCGGCTATGTATTGCACTATTGTGGGTATCTGACCTTTATGAACAATTGTTGGTCTACGCGCGGACGCGATCCGCCAGAGTCTAGCCAAAGGGAGCTTCGGTAAAAAATTATGACGTCAGTTCTTTTTACTCTTTTACGCTCCTGTGCTGAGGCGTTACACTTTCCTCCGGAGCTGACGAAGCTCACTGAGCGAGTGAGAGTACAGGTTAATTGTACGATTGAAATCGTACGTTGGGCACAACTTCGGTATTGCGTGAACAACCGTTATCGGCCATCAGTTTAGCGATGGCATTGGTCATTTCACTCCAGCTGATGAGAATGACGAATGGGCCCGAATACTTGTAAACCAGCTTATGGCAACGTATCCTTTCCCGAATTGGTTTCCACAGCCCCACGAAGTCAACGGTGATGAATTTGGCGGGACCATGTTGTGCGTCGTAGCAAGCCTGAGCATAACCATGCAAGGATGGGGTTCTGAGCCGGGAAATTCGACGTGCTTTTTTGACACGACACAATATCCGCGCAACAGTAGCATCTTGGTTAGGTGGAAAAAGGATCTTTGGTCTCGCCAAAATTTATGGGTGGTGAGCATACAGGAGAAATAAAGGTTCGTATCTTGTGACTTCATGCTTGGCTCTGTTGAAGGTAAACGTCAAGAACGGCAATACGGTATACCAATTTCTACGATCAGCTGAGGCATACACTGAAAACATAGCGACGAGAGCACGAATGGCGGGCTCGGTAAGACCGTTTGTTTGCGTATGGTAAGGCGTGGAATGGCGATATTAGGTTCAACAAAGGCATAGCACAACTTCCACGACCTCAGATGTGAACTGCCACCCACGATCACTTGTCACCACACAAGTACCTTCATGGCGGAGGATATCTGAATGGCAAGAAACCCTGAAGCATAGAGTCATGTTGCTGTTACAACTGCCATTGCTTCAGCATACGTGTTAAGTAATGCATGCACGCTATTTTCCACCGTCAGCCAGAGGTATACTTGCGGATAGGACTACGTAAATCTACACCCATTTTCTCAAAAGGTGAAGTCGGTGGTTTAACAGCTTGCAGGGTTCCTGGAAGAGCCGTAGTCGGTTGTTTGTGACGTTGGCAGGCATCACAGTTGGCGACCTACTGCTTGGTTGTCGTCCACGATTAAGGCAAGAAGAAACGTTGTCGGTGGAGCGTTCGAGCGAATCCAAGGTGACCGGATGTAAGGCCGTCGTGCATGGCCCGAAGTAGAGCAAGGTGCAGGCATTTTGGTACGACTCGCAGCAGTGCAGCACCGTTGCTTGAGAAATTCTTGTGGTAAAGCAGACCGTCACGAATCATAAATGGCGTAGCCGGTTCAAACATGTGGGTTGCATCAATAATCGGCTTCAGTGAAGGGTCGCGCTGTTCGTTCTTGAACACGGCGAAGTCAGGAAAGCCCGATGAGATTGTAGTTAAGTAGCTGTAGAAATGGTCGCCACCAGTGTCCTTGCTCTAAGAGGGAAGACGGGATAAGCAGTCGACATCTGTGTGGCGCCGACCCCTCTTGTATGTTAAGGAAAACTTGTATTCTTGGAGCTGTAAGGCCCGCCGAGCAAGCCAGTCAGCTGGGTAACGAAGTCTAAAGAGCCTACATGAGAAAATATGGTCGGTAACAATCTTGAAATGGCTGCCCTACAAATGTGGCCTAAACTTGTTGATGGCAGAAACAACAGCAAGACAATCCATTCCCGTCACTGAGTAATTCCTGTCTGCTTTCGTCTGAGTGCGACTTGCGCAGGCAACGACGCGTTGACGGGCGTCGTAAAATGAGCGAGCACGCCATGAACGCCCGCACCAGTTCGGTTAACGCCTCCGGATCGAAATGGCGCAGAAGTGGCACGAGTTCAGTTGCTGGAAAGCTGTTTCGCACTGAGCGAATGTCCTTTGCTGTCTTCCGCTGCTGAAATTTGCGAACACCAGCAATATTTTGTGGGTCTTGGCGTATACCGTCCTTGTCTACAAGATATTGACACGTGTACTTATCTTTATCGGGCTACCACGTTTCGCCACCTAACAAATGTAATCGCACAGCGCGGGACGCGCCTGCATGTATCCGAAGTTTCTGGAAAGTTATAGATACTTCTACCCGGCTATCTGTTGTCGCCGAACGTTGTGTTATCTGATTTCATCGTGTGACGCGAATGGTGTAGAACTTTGTGGAAGGTACGCGGGTCCGAACGATTAGTCTGGAACATTCGACGACTGCTGTATAAACGCCGACGCGCTTGACTCGCTGATCAGATTTTACGACGATCGCCGACTGTGTTCGCCGCTCTCGTTGTGCTTTAAGTGTAGCCTGTTTTGTGGGCACAGGTTCGCCCAATAAAAGCTAGTTTTTGCCTTTCACAGTTTTGCTACTGTGTTCTTTGACGTCACGACCACGTGACATCTGGTGGAGGTGCTTTGCGTTTATGTACCGGACGCCCCCACAAAGCCGTGACCCAAGCCCGCACTCGGAAGACACCAACGTCGCCAAGAACCAGCGAGGTAGCCGCAGGCTGCAAGGACTGCCCCCGGAGCACGGACTTTTGCCTGATACGACTAGGAAGATGGCCACCAAGTCCACCCCAATGGCAGCCCCAGCGTCACCCGTCGTGCTGCAGCAGCCCAGGGAGCCTCCGACGTTCCGCGGTTCAACTTTCGAGGACCCGGAAAGCTGGCTTGAGACCTACGAGAGAGTCGCTACCTTTAACAACTGGAACAGCGACGACAAACTGCGATATGTCTTCTTCACTTTGGAAGACGCGGCCAGGACGTGGTTTGAGAACCGAGAAGCCACCTTAACGACCTGGGAACTTTTCCGAAGCGGCTTCCTGCAGACATTCGCAAGCGTCGTACGCCGAGAACGAGCCCAAGCGCTATTAGAAACCCGGGTGCAGCTACCTAATGACACGACCGCGATCTACACGGAAGAAATGAGCCGTCTCTCCCGCCACGCCGACCCTGAAATGCCTGAGGAGAAGAAAGTCCGCCTGCTGATGTGTGGTGTGAAGGAGGAACTTTTTGCCGGAATGGTACGAAACCCACCGAAGACCGTCGACGAGTTTCTTCGCGAGGCCACCAGCATCGAGAAGACACTCGAGATGCGAAACCGGCAATTCGACCGCCGCACAAACTCGACAAACTACGCCGGTGTTCAATCACTGGCCACCGACGACCTGCGCGAGACTATCCGAGCGGTCGTGCGGGAGGAGCTACAAAAGCTGTTCCCACCATCACAGCCTCAAGTGGCTTCGATTGCCGACGCCGTGCGTGAGGAGCTCCAACAACAACTTGGAGTAGCCCCTGTATCGCCCCAGCCTGAGCCGCAAGCGATGACCTACGCCGCCGTCGCACGCCGTCAAGGTCCCCCTCCGCAACCGCGCCAGGGCCCTGTCACGCCGCAGTTCCGTCGTCCGCCGCCGCCAGCGCCAGCACGACTACCCGTCGCCCAGCGCACCTACGCGAGGAAGACGGACATTTGGCGCGCTCCTGACCACCGCCCGCTCTGCTACCACTGCGGAGAAGCGGGGCACATCTACCGCCGATGCCCATACCGCGACTTGGGACTGAGAGGGTTCGCAGTCAACGCGCCGCGTCCACAGCTTGGAGAGCGCCCACGTGACATCGCCGACTACCTCGCCGCTACTCAGTGGAGCCCTCGATGGCCGTTCCGTTCGCCATCACCAGGCCGCTACCTGTCGCCGCAGCGCCGACCATACACTGGCCCAGTCCGGGGCCGGTCAGTGAGCCCATATCCGGAAAACTAAAAGCAGCAACCGATGGAGGTGCGGTTGCTGTTCGTCGAACTGACGAAGATCCTCCGCCGCCGACGAAGACACCGACGAAACTACCTCGACGACATAACGACACGCCGCCGTCCCGACGAAATCAGGAAGCCAAGACTACACCGACGAAAGAAGACTTGACGTCGCGACGTACCAGCTTCAGTTCAACACGACGCAGCCGTGATCCGACGCCAAGACCCAACTGCAACGCAAGACAAAGAACCACCGACCTCGACGTGCTTCTAGACGGCCACGCAGTCACCGCCTTAGTCGACACAGGCGCCGATTACTCAGTCATGAGTGGACACATCGCCGTCCAGTTGAAGAAGGTTAAGACTGCATGGGAAGGCCCTCAAATTCGGACCGCTGGAGGACACCTGATTACGCCGACAGGAATGTGCACGGCAAGAATTACCATCCACGACCGGACTTACCCTGTCACCTTCGTTATCCTCCAACAGTGTTCACGAGACGTCATTCTCGGCATGGACTTCCTCAACCAATACGGCGCAGTCATCGACCTGGAGTCGAAGTCAATAACGCTGTCGGAAGATCATGCGATACCGCCGGAGAGCCCTCGTAGTCACCACGCCTTGAGTGTGCTCGAACATCACGTGAGCATCCCGCCTCGCTCCAGCATTTTCATTTCGGTCGGCACCGAAACACCCGCTGACGTAGAAGGCGTCATCGAAGGCGACGAACGTCTACTGCTAGACCGTGAAATTTGCGTCGCAAGAGGGATCGCTCGACTGCACGGAGGACACACGAAAGTGTTGCTGACAAACTTCAGCCAGGAGTTCAAGCACATCAACAAGGGCACGACGATCGCATACATCGAGGAAATTCTGGAAAACAGCAATGCGTTTGTCCTCTCTAATTCTGCCGCACCTACCCCGACGACCGTAGTTCCCGAGCCAGACTTCGACATAAATCCAAGTCTCCCCACGATTAAGCAACAACAGCTCAGAAGTCTACTTCGACAATACAAAGAGTGCTTTTCGACGTCATCAAGGATTCCACGAACCCCAGTCGCAAAGCATCGCATAATAACAGAAGAGGGCGCTTCACCTCTCCGCCAGAGCCCATACCGAGTTTCGACGCGAGAACGTGAAGCTATAAGGCACCAAGTCGACGAAATGCTGCGCGACGACATCATCCAGCCGTCCAAAAGCCCGTGGGCATCTCCTGTAGTCTTGGTGAAAGAAAAGGACGGAACCCTGCGTTTCTGTGTCGATTATCGTCGTCTGAACAAGATCACGAAGAAGGACGTCTACCCCCTCCCACGGATAGACGACGCACTGGATCGGCTCTGCAACGCTAAATACTTCTCGTCAATGGACCTCAAGTCTGGCTATTGGCAAATAGAAGTCGACGAAAGAGATCGCGAAAAGACGGCCTTCGTCACCCCAGACGGCCTCTACGAGTTCAAGGTTATTCCATTCGGACTGTGCTCGGCGCCTGCAACGTTCCAGCGCGTGATGGACACAGTTTTAGCAGGATTGAAGTGGCAGACCTGTCTCGTTTACTTGGATGACGTCGTCGTCTTCGCCGGAAATTTCGACGATCACCTGAGGCGGCTTGCGACAGTACTAGACGCCATCAAGTCATCAGGGCTCACTCTGAAGCCGGAAAAGTGTCGATTCGCTTACGATGAGCTTTTGTTCCTAGGCCACGTCATCAGCAAATCAGGAGTACGCCCCGACCCACAGAAGACAGCTGCCATCGCAAAATTCCCGCAGCCAACCGACAAGAAGGCAGTGCGCAGATTCCTTGGCATGTGTGTCTACTATAGGCGCTTTGTCAAGGACTTTTCACGCATCGCGGAGCCGCTAACACATCTAACCAAATGTGATGTCGAGTTCAAGTGGGAAACGCCGCAGGCCAAGGCATTTCAAGAACTCAAACGACGGATGCAGTCGCCGCCGGTACTTGCACACTTCGACGAGGACGCCGATACCGAAATCCACACTGACGCCAGTAGCCTAGGCCTCGGTGCCGTCCTGGTCCAGAGGAAAGAAGGACTTGAACGGGTGATATCGTATGCTAGCCGGTCGCTGTCAAAAGCGGAAAGCAATTATTCTACGACTGAAAATGAATGCCTCGCCATCATTTGGGCTACAGCTAAATTCCGCCCTTACCTCTATGGCAGGCCATTCAAAGTCGTCAGCGACCACCATGCGTTGTGTTGGCTAGCTAACTTAAAGGACCCTTCAGGACGGCTGGCGCGGTGGAGCCTCAGACTACAAGAATATGACGTCACGGTAATATACAAGTCCGGAAGAAAACAATCCGACGCCGACTGCTTATCACGCGCCCCCATCGATCCCCCGCCGCAAGACTACGAGGACGATGCCTTCCTTGGGACAATAAGCGCGGAAGACTTCACTAAGCAGCAACGAGCAGACCCGGAGCTAAAAGGCCTCGACGAGTATTTGGAAGGGAACACCGACGTTGTCCCTAGGGCATTTAAGCGCGGGTTGTCTTCGTTCACGCTACAAAACAACCTGCTCGTGAAGAAGAACTTCTCACTAGTCCGCGCCAGCTACCTTCTTGTTGTACCGTCAGCGCTGCGTCCAGAAATACTGCACGCCCTACACGACAATCCAACCCCTGGGCACCTCGGGTTCTCCCGGACGCTGTCGCGAATACAGGAAAGGTATTGCTGGCCGCGTCTGACCGCCGACGTCGCCCATTACGTCAAGACATACGAGACTGTCAACGACGAAAGACACCACCGACAAGGCCAGCAGGATTACTACAGCCGATCGAACCTCCTCGCCGACCATTCCAGCAGATTGGGGTGGATTTGTTGGGGCCGTTTCCGATGTCAACATCCGGGAATAAGTGGATCGTCGTGGCGGCGGACTATCTCACCCGTTTTGCTGAAACTAAAGCTCTACCAAAAGGCAGCGCAGCCAAAGTGGCGAAATTTTTCGTGGAGAACATCCTGCTGCGACATGGTGCCCCAGAAGTCCTCATCACCGACAGAGGAACGGCTTTTACAGCAGAGCTCACCCAAGCCATTCTGCAGTACAGCCAGACAAGTCACAGGAGGACAACTGCCTACCATCCGCAAACGAATGGTCTCACGGAGCGCCTGAACAAGACCCTCGCCGACATGCTAGCAATGTACGTCGACGTCGAACACAAGACGTGGGACGCGGTCCTGCCGTACGTAACCTTTGCGTACAACACGGCGGTGCAAGAAACAACACAGATCACGCCGTTTAAGCTGGTTTACGGCAGGAACCCGACGACGACGCTTGACGCCATGCTGCCGCACGTAACTGACGAAGAGAATGTTGACGTCGCTAGCTATCTCCAGCGCGCCGAAGAAGCCCGACAGCTCGCCCGCCTGCGAATCAAGAGCCAACAGAGGACCGACAGCCGACACTACAACCTCCGACGACGCTCCGTCGAGTACCAACCTGGCGACCGTGTTTGGGTCTGGACCCCGATACGCCGACGAGGACTCAGTGAGAAACTACTCCGACGCTATTTCGGACCCTACAAGGTCATCCGACGTATTGGCGCTCTGGACTATGAGGTCGTGCCAGACGGCATTTCGCATTCACAGCGGCGCCGCGCACGATCTGAAGTGGTCCACGTGGTGCGTCTGAAACCCTTTTACGGACGCTGACGAACTTCCTTATTTTGTTGTTTTCTTTGCTACGGGTGTTTTTCTTATTTCGTTTGTATGCAGCATCGGGTCGATGCTTTTTTTAAGAGGGGGGGGGTATTGACACGTGTACTTATCTTTATCGGGCTACCACGTTTCGCCACCTAACAAATGTAATCGCACAGCGCGGGACGCGCCTGCATGTATCCGAAGTTTCTGGAAAGTTATAGATACTTCTACCCGGCTATCTGTTGTCGCCGAACGTTGTGTTATCTGATTTCATCGTGTGACGCGAATGGTGTAGAACTTTGTAGAAGGTACGCGGGTCCGAACGATTAGTCTGGAACATTCGACGACTGCTGTATAAAAGCCGACGCGCTTGACTCGCTGATCAGATTTTACGACGATCGCCGACTGTGTTCGCCGCTCTCGTTGTGCTTTAAGTGTAGCCTGTTTTGTGGGCACAGGTTCGCCCAATAAAAGCTAGTTCTTGCCTTTCACAGTTTTGCTACTGTGTTCTTTGACGTCACGACCACGTGACAATATCCAAGCACATGGGCTTGATGTTCACTGAAATGGAACCTCTTAGAGGATGCAGTCTAAAACAACGCCGAGCCACTGGTTGTGCTAGCGCAAAGTTTGACGGAAAATATTCTTCCGTTCAAGATCGCGCAGAATGAATCTTTAAATTGCTCGAAGGTTGCTGGGGCAATACGTGCCCGTCGATGGCCTCAACAACAAATCGACGGACTAGTAGATTTTTCTTTATCATATTGTTACGCTCTGGCTCGACAAGACCGCTGCATGATTCAATCCCGACGCGTGAAGAACACGCTGGACTAAATATGGCTGATCGAGTTGGTAGAAACACATCTTGAGACAGAGAAAGCACGTAGGCTTGATTGGTCTGCAAATCATCAAGTATGGCTATTGGCAATGTTCTCGGTTGTAAACTCTCTCCAGTCCCACAGTAAAGGGGAGCACTGGATTGACGTAACAAATTTATGCCTAAGATAACATCATGTGATGCGCGGATCAGAACAATGAACCAGGCTCTAAAACTCTGCCCTCCAATCACAACCAAACTCCAAAAAACACCAATATCGTGCACCTTTTCACCTGCAAGTCCACCAAATTTTTCTTTCATTCACACGCGAACATACCTTCATGTCCTAAGCAGTCTTTGAAACGAAGGCTTATAATACAAATAATGGCACCGGTACGAGACAAGAGCAGTAGTACCTACACCGTCTATGCGAACACATGCACACACAAACACATCTTCTTTTTCAGGATAACAGACGTAGGAAATGGCGCGTCTGACCGTCCCACGACCACACCTCTGCCGGCCGCCCCAGCTAGTTTCTCAGCTGCTGCGGGGAAGGCGACCGCTGACTGCGCGAGAATGGAGAACGGCGAGTCAGGTCGGCGGCACAGTAAGGCTGTGCTTGGAGACAGCGGACTCATCGCCAGATTGGTAAGACCACTTTTGCTACAAAGGATGGAGTCCATATGAGGCGCGCGCGTCTTTGTGCATACGAGCTGGGTGCGTCGAAAAGCGTTGCGCTCGCTACGGGTGACGGCGACAGCAGCGCGCAATACAGCCTCCGAAGCCGCACGCATAGCAAACATGTATGCCACGCTTGAACCTGAATGAAGCAGGTACGCGAAGTGCCGGGTATGATTCCGCGGGAGCATGTTGTAGCATGGAGTATTCTGCAGGAACACCTTGTGGTGTTCGGTAGTACTCCGTAATATCAAGACGGGCTGCTGTGGACAGGCGGTGAGTGAGATTCACCGAGAGGAGCTGAAAGCTCGTGTTGTTCAAGTGGGGCTTCCCAGAAGGTGGTCGGCGCTCGATTTAACGTTCGTGCAACCAGGTTGTTGGTGGTTCGGGAATGCACTCATCAAACCTGCATTCGTAACCAGCGCCTGAAGTAAAGCCAGCTGACCTTCAGCCACTCGACGCACGACTGAGGCCATCTCATCGCACGAAGCGACGTCCATACTTGCAACTGTGGGGACTTTGTCAAAGAGCCCGAACTTTGTCAAGATCCTTCAGGGTCTTAAAAGCTTGGAATGCACCACATTCATATCTGAATTCAGAAGGAGTGTTTAAGTTTTATTTCCTTATGAGAAAATTGTACACGCCTTGAGCGATGATTTTAACAGACGTCCACAATTTTTCTTTATCAGACTTCGCGTTTACAAATCCATATAACTTCAATATAGGTAGTACATGTTAGGCAATAGTACAATTAGGCTCTGCGTGAGAGCGTCTGTTCTGCATTGTTTTTTCTTTTTAAATCTAAGTCGCCAAAGCAGACTCCATTCCAGCACAAAAGCTTCCCCAGTGGTCAGAACGTGTTCGTGATTGTCAAACCAAGGTAGAGCGGTACCGGCGAGAAAAAGTGCTACGTTCACCAGCTGCGCTAGCGTACTCTACCCATTATAACAGTTTATCCTTTCTTAGTGCCTCAGCCAGTCATCCATGGCCGCATCTGTTTTACCAGAGAATATGCATGCTTGCGGCATCCAGTATTAGGTTGCCTTGGTCACTCGCTGCATTGACGGACGCCTTCTTCGGCTGTCTTCACTGACAGGCCCGCTTGGGCATCGGCCATGCTTGTAGGCCCTGGGGGTAGTCCGGCCAGGCGTCTGCTTCTTCGAAAGTTTTGTGGTACTCAGTTGTTCATGGCCTCCAGTACACCACTGCTCCACCTTTTGTTACGGATGTACAATGAACTTAACGACAGAGAAGACATGGGACGGTCTGAAACAGCCGATCCTCAAAGAACCTCGCGCCACTTCTTTCTCTTCTACGTTCCTCCGGTGCAGCGTTACAATATTTTTAAGCACTAAGTGGAGAGTTGCTAGCATTATTTTTGCAATGAGCTGGGTAATGACTACCTGCAACTCCTGCAGTGTGTGAGGGTTGTTCTCATTCCTCTGTCGTTTCAGGGCACCCTACAAATAAAGAACCTGGTGAACTAGCAGGAAAGGTCAAACGGCAGATTATGCGACTGACGAAAATTTTCGGGAGAGAGAGAGAGAAGTGGTTCTTGTGGTGAAGAAGAAAAGGCTGGCGCTATTTTCTGCAACCCATGCGGGAGCACGGCTCAGCGCCAGCAGGGTCTAGGGGATGAGATAGAGGGTAGGAGGGAGAAAGGCAGAGGGACGTAGAGATGGAAGCGAATTAGTGGCCGATCAGGAAGCCCGAGGTGGTGGGATGGCCGTTAGGCTACCCGTCTTTGTAGAAATGTCCTATAGTCTCGCCGAGAGCTCCGACGAGTCGAGGTACTCGACGACACTTAGGAAGGCTGGTAGCTGATTACGAGTGGGCGAAAGAATAGGGGGGTGCCTTGGCTGGGTGCGCACTTGCCCCGTCTTGTTGGAACCAGCCCTATTCTCTGCTGTTTACCTAGCTTACACAACACGATCACAACCACACAATACCAACAGGCTGAAGAGCGAACAAACTACACGTCTTGCGATTTCATGCCGTCCGTGACATGTGATAACATTCACAGTTATCCATCGAATTCTGTCTATTTTCGCAGCGAGAAATTCGTTTTCAGACATACAGTAGGTACCTGAAAGGCCGAAAGCGGCCTTTTGAAGTTTATATACTTCCTTAACTCTGCTGTTATAGCTGCGTACTAGCTTACTGTAGCAATTCCTCTAGAGCTGCTTCAACTGTGCTGCTTTAGAGAAACTGCCGGGAAAATATTATTGCCACCTGATCACCAACAATAACGGTATTTTTTTTCTTTCAAGAGGGACCATTTATTGCTGGTAGAATAAGGTCAAGTCTCTTGTCCGAATTCGCCACGACAAATACACTGTAATATAGGTTGTGTCATTTTTGAACACAAATGTTTCTTACTTACCCAGGAGGCATTTACCATGCGGCTTTGCTAGAATGAGAGGCGCAAAAAATTTCAAGTGTTGCAAAGTATTTGAGCACGCAATAAATCTCGGAAGCACATCTTCAAAAAGTACTCCATTTCTAGTATAGCTAAACACTAAGTGATGGAAACGAAGGAATGGAGCTTAGCGACTAAATCCGCCGCACCTGATTGATACTGGATGAATATTTTCTTTATCGCCCAATATGCAAAATATAAAACTCAATTTATTACAGCAATAGATAGGCCGATAGACGTTCTAAGCATCAGATTTGAAAAGTAGTGATCACTTACTTCTCCAAAGTGATTACTTTTCTGCCTTTCTTAAGTGTTTATTGCTGGCTGTCATGATCCACGCTGTCTCCTTTTTTTTCGATAAGTACTGGGTATCTCCAATTTCGGCATTCCAGCAATGTTCAGAAGCATAGTCAAACACGTGAAAAACATTTACCTAAAGAAAATTTGAATAGACAAAAGCGAACAGTAAAATACCCGGACACGCCTTGTGCTCTATGCACACACGACACTCCAGCAAAATTAGCTGTATCCATGAAAACTACCTGGCCCTCGGCTATATATTGTTCCTCTATTCGACTGAACAAGAAACTGGAAGTCTCGAGGAATGAAACGTTCTGACCATCGCAAGTCGTGCCGGAATTCGGCCTAGCGTTGCGCATGACGTTGGCCTGCGTGGTTCCGACGCGGCATGGGCGGCGACCTCCATTGTGAGATACCGGGTTGGGGCCCTTAGATTGTGAGACCCCCATGGCACACGGTCGCATGGCATGACGCGGTCTGCGCCATTTGGCTGTTCCGCCGCTGAAGGGCCCAGGCGAGTGCCTCCAGGGCACTGGGAAGTGGCTGGTTACGGCAGCGTGGCGCCGGGCCTGGTTCGTGTAGCACAGCCACGACAACGCCTTTGGGGCTCAGGATCTGAAGCTGACACCGGCCAACTCTCGGACGACCCCTTTCCGGCGAATGGTCCGGGAAGCTGCCATTTCCCGTCTCCAGAGCACAGCTGGAGATGCATCTGCCCTTCTCCTCGTCCAGGTCAGTAATGCCCGGTCATCTCCGCCTTTGCCGACTTTTTGTCATTTGGTCCCTCTCACGCTTGTCCGGCTTCACGCGTTCCCCGTGCGCAAGTGGAGCTATCAGCTCTTGGTGTGCCTAGACGCCTACAATGTGCGCCTCGCAGATCATATTCAAGAAAGGGCTCGCGCGGATGCACCATACCCGGGAGCCACCGGAGAAGGCCCTCCCCTCACCCCAAGTTGGAAGACGGCGTGCTTGTCCCCGCATTCCACCCTTGTGCACGCGAGATTTAGCCGCCATCGTCAGCTCGGCGTCATGCGCTTTCACTCGCAGACACAGCGTCGGCATCCGAGGACGATGTTATCGCGTGACGAAGCCGGTACGTCGGTATCGCAAAAAGCTGTACCAGCAGCCAGAGGATGCCATTCCAGCGCGCCTTCGTCTACCTTCCTTCTCCATGACGCCTCTCCTAGTTTCTCTTTGCCCCTGACTCTCAATGCCACCTAGACTTTACTCCAGGTGGCGCTACTTTACCACCCTGTCTAGCGCGCTTCTTTGTACCTTCCCGAGTGCACGATTATCTTCACCTCCAGGCGCCTTCCTCCTCTTGCTTCGCGGCTTCGAACAGGCATTTGCCGATTGCGCTAGCTGGCCAATTAGATTCACGCGTAAAAGTTTATTCATGCGGTGCGCGCCAAGCTGCGAACGATTGTGTCAGGAGAGAAGACTGAGCCATCACGCTACTGTGCGACCGCCAAGTTATCGGCAGCTACACGCTCACACATATGCTCTGAACTTCCGCATTCTGTCACACACACGCACACACACGCACACACACACGAGCTTCAGTACACACGTGTAGCTCCCAGTGGTGCACAAATAGTTATTTTTGGACCAAAATCGTATTGTGCCGGAAACGAATCGAGTCGAATATGGAATACTTTTCGAATAATATCCAAATAATCAATATAAATGGTCATAATTAAAAAAAAACGATGTTCACATTCCAGTATTCCTAAAATTAGCAAGTTTCTTGTCAATAAATAGTACATTAAGAAACGTTGCTCATAAAAAGCACAAATGTAGTATTAGGAGCAAACAATCAGTTTCCTCGCTTGCACGCAACTCTTCAGAAAGAGTGAATGAACACTTTACCTAAATGACCAAGCCTGCTCCATTACGCAAATTCTCATGTTTCATACGTGCGCGAGCCCCCTGCGAAGATTTCCGGGGGGGGGGGGCGACAGAGCTCTCCCCAGCGGCGATGCTTACGCCACCCCCCCCCCCTTCCAGTGTCATTACCAAAGTGTTCTTTACCTGCACCATTTGAGGTTGCTTTTGAGTTCCTTCTACCTTTTCACTAAAGATTTTATTGCGGCTGAAAACTGACTGCACCGTTGCTGGCGCGGACATGAATGGCGGTTAATTTATGTTTTTGCTTAATTTTTCAGCAAATCATTTCAGTACGAGAACAATCGCATTAAAGCACCAAAGGCGGATACCTAATCCATTATTTTTCTCTTCAATATTTTTTTCAAAATTTCAACCGTGAAAAACATGGACAGACGCAGCATGTGTAAATATACAGGGTGGCCTTACTATCATGCTCCAAGGTTTAAATATTTAAATGCAAATTTAATGCAAGTAGTGGCTGGGCAGAACCAAGCTGATGTTTGCCGTAGCTTCGAGATACTCAGATTATTTTTATCATTCCGCCTAATCACATAATTAATCCTAAATTTTTATTTATCTTTTCAAGTAATATAATTAGATGAGAAGTGTCAATGAGAAAATTGTAGAGTAATGTGAAAAACCTCCGTTACACTCAAAACATCGGATGTTGCCCAAAACGCGCTACTAAAAGTGTTACCGAACGTGCTACCAAAACGAGCTACCAAAAATACACGCAAACTTACTCGAGCAGCAAGTCGCGCGGAAACTTTTCGTGTAATCGCTGGCTTTTTACACGCTCAGAAAAAAAAAAACACTTTCATATAGCGCATTCTGAGCAACAGGAAGATGTATCGCAGTTTTTCGTGTTGCTCTACAGTTTTCTCATGGACACATTTCATATACCAACATTATTTGAGTAGCGCATTTATTCTTTTTTTAGTTTTTCTTACATACCGCAGCCCTATTGACGTATTGCAGGAATAGGTGGGAAAAAGTAGAACCACGACAAATAATAAAGGATGAGCAAAACAAGAACAAGATGAAAGCGGGAGCCAGCGTTTCGACAAGATAACTTGTCTTTTTCAAGGCCTTTTTCAAGACCACTTGTGGAAACGCTGGCTCCCGCTATTACCTTGTTCTTGTTGCAACACGACAACCTTAAGGAGCTCGTGTCGCAGAAAAGCCGGCGTCGTTCTTCCTTAGAATGGCCCCACGAGAGAGGAGAAACCGTTCTGGCGTTCTGGCGAGGGGATCATATTATGGTTTGCGCCGGTTGAGGTGCACTTTCTCATGACCGCGACGGCGTAGGTAGTTCGACTGTGTCAGAGGTTCTACCACATAGTTGACAGCAGACGTACAGGCGACGATCCTATCGGGTCCGTGGTATTGAGCCTGTAGCATAGACAAAAGATGGCGAACATGAGGCGGAATCTATAACCAAAGGAGGGAGCCGACACGGAAAGCGGTAGTGCTCAGGTCGCCGTCATGCAGATTTCGCTGTTGAAGTATACCCTCCGTCGAGAAGGTATGGGCAAGTTGGCGGCATTCTTCAGCGTACATGGCTACTTCTAATATAGGCCTAAATTCGGGGGCGTCAGATTGTTATGGCACTACTGTATCGACCGTGCACAAGAAAGAGTTCTCGTCCACATAGCAAAAAGGACGACGAAAAACCTGCGGTCACTCTATTGTAAGCGTAGAATAGAAAGGGGAGGACCTTGTTTCAGTTGGAGTGATCCTACGCGACAGATGTGGTGAGCATGTCGCCAAGTGTACGATTGAAGCATTCAGTTAATCCATTGGTCTGGGGTTGGTACGCGGTACATGTGTGGTGGATGACGGTGCACTCGGCAAACAGGGCTTCAACCACTTGGGGAAGAAATAGACGCCCTTTGTCACTGAGGAGTTCTCGAGGAGTACCATGCCGAAGCACTAAATTGCACAGGATGAAGACAGCGGTCTCCGCGTGCTGTAGAGGCAAGGAGGGCGGTTTTCTCAGCATATCGGGGGAGGTGGTCAACACCAACGATTACCCATCGGTTTGCAGACGTAGTACACGGGAGTGAGCCGTAAAGGCCGATGCTGATGCGATGGTGAGACCGTCCAGGGCAAAGTATGGGCTGAAGAGCCCCCAACGAGCGTTGCGAAGGAACCTTGCGTTGTTGGCAGGCTTCGCAAGCGTGCATATACTTTAGCACAAAGCTGTACATACCGCGCAAGTAGAAGCATTGGCGTAAGCTTGCGTAAACTTTCAGCACGCCTGCGTGAATACTCTGTGGGTCGGCATGTAAAGCAGCGCAGACGTCGGAGCGAATGTAACGAGGTATGACGATAATCCACTTGTGACCATCCAGTATATCGTTGCGGTGGTAGAGCTGGTTCTCTCGCACGGTAAAATGAGAGTCTTGATATGGAGCACGCGTGAAGGCGTGATGGTGGTAGAATCTTACGAAAGGTCGAGCAGAGAAGCAATCCACGCATCTTTCCGTTGCTCCGAATGCATGGACACGAGGTTTAGCGTTGAAATAGCGGTGTACTGTACCGGGAGACATCCTGTATCATGGGGTAGCGGAGCGCGAGAATGGGTGCCTACTTCGGAGTGCTTGCGGCCAGACCGATACACTAAGCGGATATAATACTCTTGCAGCCTCTGGGGCCAGTGACCAAGGCGACCCGAGGGGTCTTTCTAAGTTGACAACCAGCAAAGAGCGGGGTATTCCGCGACGCCGTAAAATGGTCGTCCAAATAGACAATACCAGGCACTCTTTCTCAGTGATTCAATAGTTAGTCTCGGCCTTTGTGAGGGTTCGGTTCGCGTAGGCGACAACATGCTCATAGCCAGGCTTTCGTTGCGCAAGCACCGCAACAAGGCCTACGCCGCTTGCATCTGTGTGTACCTGCGTTAGCGTCTGGGGATCGTTGTGCCGGAGTATCGGAGGAGATGTGAGCAATTGGCGTAGTGTCTGGAATGCGTCATCCCGTTCGGGAGATCAGTTAGACATGCCGGTGCCAATGGTGAGAAAGCGCGGCAAAGCAGTGATAATGGTCGCGAAATTGCGCACAAAACGACAAAAATAAGAACAAAGGCCAATGAAGCTCCGGCGGTTATTCACTGACGTTGGTTTAGGGAATTAAGCGACAGCTCAATCTTTCGCACGATCAGGGAGGACGCCGTAACTGTACACAACATGGCCCAAGATTGTCAAGGTGTGGGCTGCAAAGCGACACTTTTTGATATTCAACTGAAGACGAGCGTTTTAATGGCATGTCAAAAATTGGTGGAGACGAGAGAGGTGCGTCGAGGAGTCGGAGAAAAGCACGACGACGTCATCAAGGCAGCACTCTAATTGAGACCGCGAAATATGGTATCCATCACGCGCTCGAAAATTTCGGCTGCATTGCGGAGTCGGAATAGAATGACGTTAAATTCATATAGCCCAACGGGGGTGACAAACGGTGTCTTAGGACGATCGCATGTGGCCATTGGAACTTGCTAGTAACCAGATCTCAGGTTCGACGACGAGATATACTCGGCGCCGTGTAAACAATCAAGTGCATCGTCAATTCGGGGTAAGGGGTAGACGCTCTTCTGTGTTAGTTTTTTGACATGGCTTTAATCAACATAGAATCGAATAGAACCATCCTTTTTACACACTAGCACAACTGTTCAACACCATAGACTCTGGGATGGATGCATAACGCCACGCTCGAGCATGTCATTCACTGGGTCGTTGATTGCAAAACGATACGCCGCTGAGACGCAATAAGGGCGTTGTCCGAGGAGAGGCTTGGAGCAGGTGTCGATGTGGTGGGAAAACACTGTTCGTGCTATAGAAGGTCTTTTCCGTACAGTCGAAGGAAAAGCGGAAACTATCTAAGAGGGACAGAAGTTGGTCGCGGTGTTCGAGGGAATGGTTGGTGTCTATGCACGAATCAAAGACCTAGGTAGCATATTGGGAGCTCTTAGGAAATGGTCTCATGGCGTCAAGCCAAAGTCCAGAAAAGGAGACCGGCACGTCCAAACAATCCGACATGAAAATCGGTTTGACACAACCGAGGGACTCGTCGCGAAGGCGAGTTAGCGGGTATGCGAACGGGTTGTACACGAGCATAAATGTTCTATCATCGGCTACGTCAAGAACGGCGAATGGAAGCAGTAGAGGTTTGCTGCGAAGAAAAGTAGATGAGGGCCAGAACAGCACCTGGGCGTCGGGTACCGATGGACAAAACAAAGGGGCTGGTGTTGATGTGGTTGGGGGCAGTTAAGTATCGACGGCGACAATATTCGTTAAGGAGGTGGGAGAGATGGCCGGGAGACTGTTGTTAGGGGCAGACAGAGCAACTTCGGCACGGGCGCAGTCAATGTCGGCACTGTGGTGCGAGAGAAAGTCTCATTCTAGGATGACATAATGGGAGCATATAGGCAGCACAATCAATCGTGTAAATTATGGCCTGAATAACGATCCTAACGTTGCATGCAGCTGTAGGTTCTACGGGCTCCGTGGTGGCAGTACGAAGTACGAGGCCACAAAATGATGCGCTGACGTTCCCCATCATACGGCAAAGAGTATCATGTACGATGTAAATGGCGGTTTTCCTCGAAAGAAGGCGGGCGATGACGCATCGGCGATATTGAACGGCGACGCGGTGACGGTAAACGACGGGTACTGAGGTTCTGACGACCGTTACAGAAATTCGGCAACGGGTTCGAATCAGCATCCTGGTGGACTTCAGGTACGTGTGGATCAACAACGATGTGCCAACGCGGCAGGCGGCGGCGGCAAAAGGGTGCCACATGTCCCGCGAGACCGCAGGAGAAGCACGTCGGCCGATTGCCCCGCGTGCGCCATAGATCTTGCGGTCGGAAGTACTCAGCGGGCTTTTGATGTACAGGGACAAGTGCTGGGCGCAGTGGCGGCGTCGGGTAGGGATAAATCGTTGGTGTAGCGTGTGGCACGACTTCAGCGTACGTCAGCGGTGCAACAATCGAAGCGTGCTGGTGGGCTGGCGGAAAAGCCTCTATAACGTGCACGGCCGAGGAAAAGGTTGGACAGGCTCCTAGTTGTGAGAGAGCAGCGAGAGCTGGCGGGCTACCTCTACACGAATGAAGATTTTGATTTGAGGCTGCTGAAACCCGTCATTAGCCTGTCCGGGAGAATTCGCCAGGCTGGAAAGGGAGGCAACGTGAGGAACAGTTTGCGGGCGAGCGCTCGTTGCTGGCGTAGTTCGTCGAAGCTTTGGCAGTAGGTGACTACGACTGCAATGGTAGTAGAATCCTTAGTCAGGAGCATCTGAAAAGCGTCATCTTCAATGTCCTTGATGATGTGTTTGATCTTCTATTCCTCAGTCATCGTTCGGCTCAACAGCTTGCAGAGATCGATAACGTCCTCGATATAACAATGAAATTGTTGCCCGAATGTTGCGCTCGTTGGCGGAGGCGTTGTTCGGCGCGGAGCTTTCGCACGGCCAGACGACCAAATACCTCCCCGAAAGCAGCCTTAAAGGCATTCCATGTCGCAATGGTGGCTTCATGGTTTGAGTACCAGAGGTTGGAGACATCAGCAAGATCAAAAATAACGTTGGTGATTTTTGTCGGATCGCCCCATTTGTTGTGGTTGCTCAGCCGTTCGTACGACGAAAACCAGTCGTCGACATCATTATCAGCGGTACCACTGATCACAGCTGGGACTCATTGACGAACCGCACCTCAGGTGGTTGGTCCTATTGGCGAAGAGGGTCGCTCAGTAGTGTCGTCTGGCATGGTCGTGGTGGTAGCGGTGGGCATTTTACGGCACCGGAGTACCATGGCGAGGCGGTAGGGTACCCCGCACTTCCATCAAATGGTACGAGGTTGATTGTCTATTAGTGGGAATCGCAGTCGCATTGGATTCAGTGCAGAAAGCAGCCGAACGATTTCAACCGAGCACCAGCGTGAGCAAGAACAGCGACACAAAGCTTTTTGTCTTCGTCTTTCTCTGCCAGGAGCCATGCGGCCGCCGTAACGCTTGTGCTATCTTCGTCCTTGCAATATATCTATATATATATATAATATTGATGGGGTCCGGAAACCAGATCAAGCCCCTCCAAATTAGCCTCCCTAGTAGACAAAATGTAGCCAAAAGCTGAACTTTTGGTTAGCCCAAAAGTAGCCAAAAAAGCATATTGAATTAATTTTCCGCGAGAATACCTACACATTAGTTTGTCCAGGCATGACCTCCGCGCGATTGGTCACGGACGCCATGCGGCACGGAAAACAGATGTCGCACAAGCGCAAGAAATGCAGAAGCGCAGACATGCAGGCAAATTCATTATAAGTCAAATGTGGTCTTCATTGCAAATGCACTGTTTTATTTTTTCCAGAGCACCAAAATTTCACGAAAAGAACAAAACACAAATAGCACCGCGCAATAAACACGCTAAGCAATGGCATGTATTGAGGCCTTCAGAATTACTTACAGCTCATTAAAATTCCGCTTAACTCCACACATTGCACTAAGCAAAAAACTTTAAAACATTGCAAGACAAAGTATAACACAAATAATAGATGGCGGTTGGTACAAAATGTAGTACGATACATAGACATAAAAATGCATGCTATGATTAAGGATCACGAGCTTATTCCGAAGTGGAACTGCTTGGTCCGTACAAAATGTCAGACCTAATATGGGACAAAAGCTCTGGGCCCTGTTTAAAATCCTTGCAGCAGCTTCGGTTCCTGGCCAGGCCAAACAAAGGAAAATTCTGACGCCAACTTGGCCGAAAAGTGGCCCAATTTGGCTAAATATAGCCCAATCTGACAACCCTGCTGACAATCCCTGACCCTGCTCACGAAGCTGAGGAGGATCGGGGGTCGCCAGACCCGGCAGTGCCGGTGACATCACTAGAAGGGAGCATGTTCGATGCCATGTCACTTGTTTGGTCGGTTCAGTTAGCGTCCGCGTGCGCTCGAGCTTCTTTGTTACGTAAGCGTGTATGCTGCTTTAACAGACCGTTCCCGCTGTTGACTTGGCCGTATGCGACGCTGGCATTTGGCGCATATGAGAAGAAATGCCGATGTCACCAGCTGGAATGTCCATATAATCACTATCGGAACACAATATTCTTGGCGTACGAGCAAAGAAAACAATACCATCATCATGAACGTCGTAGCGGAGCTCTGAAATAATTTTGGCTACTCAGGGTTCTCTAATGTGCAGCTAAATCTAAGTATACGGTCGGTTACGGCAGGTTTGCATGGGAGGGTAGTGCGAAGTCCGACTTCACGCCATATCACAACGGTGAAATGCACAGACGAAAGCGAGCGCCGATACGAGCTAGCGATACAGCTTTGAAACCGAACGCTTTGGTGAGCAAGCTTTGAAACTAGCGCGCAAAATGGTAAACATTTCTATATAACTTGCAAATTCCCAAGTATAGCGCATTTCCAGCATATGACACTCTATTGCAGAAACGTTCCACCTCTACGTACTTCCTTGAGTGTATCGAGTATACAGCTGCGGAAAAAAAGAAGAGGAAGCTTTAGCTCTGGCCCAACTCCAACGCGCCTATTCAAATACATGCAAAACGCAAAAACGTTTTTCTAAGATAACCCCTGAACTGATATTAAAGAATTTTTTGCATTCGAAAGAGAAAGTTAAATGCTAGTGACTGTTGAGAACGGAATTTTGATTTATCACTTGAATTTTGTTCAAAGATTTTCAAAAATTCAAAAGTTCGAAAAAAATAGAAGCATGAAGTTTAGAAATTCATAGCTCGGCATCAAATACAGATATCACGGTTCTGTAATCGGTATCCATTAGATCATTCAAAGCGGACAAATTCGATGTGTTATTTTACATCGTACGTGAATTTATTATGTTCATTACAAGGGTTACGCAAAAGCTGTATTTCCGTATTACTCAATTTTTTTCATATTCATGTGTAACAAATTCATTTTGTCCGCTTTAGATGTACTATTAGGTGCAATTCACAGAATTGTATTATCATTTTTTGTTGTTGAGGTACAGAGTTGTAAACCTGATAGTCTCGTTCTTGAAAATTGTCGTTTTTTGCAAATTTTTAATGAAATACTGACGACCTAACTCAAAAATTCGAAACCAACAGTCACTAGATTTTAAGCTTTTTTTTCAGTGCCACAAACCTCGTCAATTTTTGTGCGCTGTTTGCTGAGAATAACGACTTTTCCTTTTGCATGTATTTAAACAGAAGCACCGGAGCTAAAACATCCTTTTAAACTCACTTAAGTAGGCTCCAGCAAGCACTTTGCCCCTCGCACGCCTTCAGCCGTAAAATATCATAAGGCGGCCCAATAACATGCATTTCTCGCCTCATAGAAATGGTAACAGTTGCAGAGCACCAGAAATGCTCCATGACGCATGAATATATGAAGATGATCGTCATTTATTGGCATCCCATTTGAAATGGGGCGGGGGCAAATTGTCCCCCAGCCTGATTTCATTACTCAGGTATGCCATCAATATTTTCCCTCAATCATTCTTGAATACATATCTTACATCTCATCCACCTTGAACCGCTGCCTATACCTGCAACGTATCTGGTCGTGCCAGCCTCTTTTCAGCATTTTTCCCCACCAGTACTTCAAACATGTCTTGCTTATGTCGATCGCTTACCGGCTGATACTTCTCTCCACTCTTAATCAAAGCCGTGAACTTAAACTTACAGCGCAAACACCTAAGACGAACCACAAAAGGAAGACACAACACACGCTGGCGCTGCTAATAATCAAAGCGCTTCGGGAAGGTGTCCGTTGCGTACAGGTATCGATGAGTGATTGCCTTCGCATTCAATTAGGATGCGCTCTGTCGACTCCAGAATTTTCCTGGTACATACACATTCCTCGTCAAATGGCGAATATTTGCTTCGGTATCTCTTTAACATTAGGATACCAGCTCGAGCCTTAAAAGGCAAGGCATTAGCCTTAGTTTTACCGTACAGGTTCTGCCTTTTAATTTCTCTTTTGTCATTATTGTAAACCTCCATGGCCTTTTTTTCGTTTCCATGCTTTGCGTCTAATTCGGTGTCTCTGCTTCTCTTTCTTTCTGATTACTCCTGATTGTCTATCTACACTTTCAATTACCCTGTACTTGGTTGCCAACTTTCTTGACCTCTTCCTCATTTATGTGTCTACAATCTTTAGGTACTGATACTCCTGCACTTTAGCCGCCCATTAATCTTAATTCATGCTCCTCAGTCTTCACAATTAAATTTTCTCTGCAGTTGTGTGACTACGAACGAGGCCCCACCCATGTACCCTTGCGCATCCTCATTTGTGGTTTTGCCCTTAGCTCCCAACGCCAACCGGCCTACCGTTATTTGGTTAACTTCCAACCGCGACAATTTATCCGATTTTAGGCACAGAATGGCATTTGGGAACGTCAGCGCTGGCACCATGACTCCTTTCCAGATTCCAGGCACCAGCTGACTTTTATTTTGGCCCCAAAGTGTCCTATGTTTCATTATTGCTGCATTCTGCTCCCCCTTTATTTACAGGTTATTTTGGTGGATGCTTGAGTAAGTCTTTCCTTCGTTTTTTATATGCCAATGTATCTATATTGCTTCACTATGGGTATGACTTGCTGTTAAATCGAAACCACGTAGTTACTCGTTTCTTAATTAAAGATCTTAATTCCCCAATTTCCGTATGCTAAAATTAAGTCCTTGATTTGTCGTTGCGTTCCGACATTTATTGGCCAGTGTCTGTAAATGTTTTGCACTGTCCGCTAGTAGCACTATGTCGTCCACATACATCAGGAACCTTCAGCAGCGCCATTTGTCTATTACGCGTGTATGATAAATCAGATCCTGGTTGACTGCTTTTCAGTCGTCTTTCTGTCCCTTCACATAAATCGTGAACAAAAATGGAGACAGAAGGCATCCTTGCTTCAGTCCTTAGTGAAATTCCACCTGTTCATTCAATAGCCACTCGTCGCGAGCGTCACTGCGCAGAGGATGAGCCGGCCACGCCCATCTCTGAAGTTACGCTCTCCCCGTGCGATTGGTACGGCCGGAACAACACCAGCTGGCACGCGAAAATCTAGGATGTCGTGCACGGTAGACAGCACCTACCTGCAACTGCACCTGTTTAGCTTGTGCACGACTGGGCTAGACTAGGCTGGGCGCACATATGGGGCCCTATAACGGAAAACTATTCCAATATGTTTTTATTACCATCTCCTGATATCAAATTTGCGCAACCACCGACGAAAGCATCGGGTGGTGATCGGCAGGCTTGTCTGATCAGACCAATCAAAGGCTCTCCTTGTTTATAGGAGCTACTTTTGTTTGCTTTAAAAACGAATAACGTTGCCTAACGGGAGCGGCTTGTCTTATCGATTTGGCTGACAAGAGGCGAGGATCACGGTCAACTCGAGTGAAATTGGATGAGGCTGAGCCAGTGCACGGAAACTGGATAACCGGATGAAGAGGGCTGTGCCGACGTCTGTGATTGGCCGTTTCCCATTATTGGGCTAGAGGTGGCTGGTCGAAAATTGTGGCGGCATGCAACGGAAGGTAAAGATTGCCGCTAAAAGCGGTGCTCAGCAAAGAAGAGTTGGCAGAACGAGGCCGTAAACGAGCCGAAAGTGCTTGAAAACGTTACACGGTCACGCAAGAAGGTTTATTGTACGCAAATAAACCCATGCTCTCTCCGACAGGTGCGAGTTGCCAGTGCCGGCGTGATCGGCGGCAGCCATCTTTTATTGATTTTGGAACGAGGCACCGGGCGGCTTTTCAGAAAAAAAAATTCACTTTTGTTCGGCTTATTAAAGCACCTTTAACGCGTACACATTACTTTGACGGGGTGAGTTTTCGCGGTATTGGGACGACGCGGGACAGGCCGGCGAATTAGGTGCAGCGTGAAAACTTTTGACCAATAGCCGAGGGTTAATGGCTTAAAGGGTGTCGAATCATAAATAACTTTTTTTGTCCAATCATGCATAATCAGTATCTACGCGTCACATCAGATGGGAAACTATCGCAGTTTTCGTTTAAATAATAAACAAATTTACCGAGACCTGATTAACACTACACCGATAAGCACAACTCCATTTAGTAGGGGTGTCACGACACCGATTACCACGACACCGATGGCCGTTGGCAGCCGCGATTGAGCGTGTAGAAGACAGTCGGTTTCTTCCGGAAGTACGTAATTATTATCGGAATTTGAAAGCAGATGTCCGAGTACACCTGTTTAAAAACCTGTATCAATAAATTACGCACTAAGAGTAGGACGAAGCGCACTCATCCAAACACCCTAGCCAAGAGCAAACGCCGATAGCAGCCGCGTATAGGAATCTGCTATATTACGAAATAAAGCATCCTGAAAAGAGTGAGAAGAAGGCTCCTGTATGAAGAAAAAAAGCGTTTGAGGTAAAGGTTACTCTGCACTCCGCTTGCGAGGTTTACGAGCTGCGCAAGGCTGCTAAATTTGACTGAGATGTTTATAGCGGCGTATGTTACCAGCGGATTGTGTCTTTTCCTGAAGTTCGCGGGATGCTTCAGTGCCATTTTAAAAAGCTTTAGAATTTTTATTCCAGAATTTTGACTTGTATTGATGAAACTGTGGCAGAACATGCAAAGCATTTTACTCGTAAGTGACCTTTTCCATTGGCCAGCGACCTTAGCTAATGGCAAGGCCAGCATACCGATTTGCTTAAATGATCTCGTATAATCAATTCTAGTGTAATAATATTTGTGAATACGATCCCCTTTTTTAACTTCTACGATGTTTTTGCATTTTTTCTTGCAAAAACAGAGTATTCCACCCGTAACTGAGGTTACTATTGAGCGTGGCCTTTTGCTTATAATCATTTTTTGTATTTACTAAGATATACCTCTCGAGTAAACTATATGGTATGATTGGTTCCGTGTACAAAAGTTTGGAGAAATACAATTTTATGTAGATTAAACAACTTTTCATGAAAAGGGACGCAGTTATAAGAAACATGCCAGTTTGTGTCAATAATAAGAAAAACACAGATAATTCAAGTTCCCTGTCCGTGCTGTTAGGATGAGTTTACGACCATATTAAATATCCTTTATTTGCGGGGTTTGCTTTGTTTATTACATATGTCATGGTGCGATGGATGTTGACGGCGTTAGTATTTGTACGCAAGGAGGCCCTAAGAAAAAAACAGAAAACTCTTCTGTAGTTTACGTGGAACATAAGAATATCAGTTTCAGTTTGCGTAAAATTATAAAAAAACTTCCTGGTCTAAATATCCACAGTATTTATCACGGGTGTGCAAACTGATAAGAAGGTCAATATGTCATCAGGATATTTGGCCAGGTATTTCGAACTATGGTCTGTAGACATCTACTTAGTATTCAGTTGGCAACGGTGGCGTTCTTGGGGCAGCTTCGGTCGTCGCATGAAGCAGCGTTAGCGCAAGTCTTCCGAGAGATGAAAATAACGATACATTTATACAAGGGATCATAAAATTTGTATGCGCATTCCATGATGGCATGGCATCCGTATTTGCATGCGTGACACTTGCTTTCTAAAAATATTTGCGTAAGAACTTACCTTCTATCTGACTGGGCAGTGATATTTTCCTTTGCAACGAAATCATGTAATTACTTTATATAGAGTGAAATGTATATATGTATATGTATAAAATGTATGTATATAGAGTGAAACGTTTTGCGCAAGACCTCAGTCGTGCTATATTTGGTAATTGCGACCGGAACGCAAGAAAAGCACAGGCATGAGTGCTGGTAAAGGTAGCTTGCTGGACGAGTTGTATTATAGTTCGCCGCATGGGGTTGCCAGTGAAGGCATTGCAAAAACCGTAGCAAATAATGATAGAGTGGTAGGCAAACACTAAATTAAAGACAGGACGCTGAGCTTACAAATTGGTTCATTTCAGTCAAACTTTGTCCCCAAACAGGCGAATTGACACATGTGTAACATCAGTCAGACACACATTTCTACGTAATCATAACGAATGGCCATGTGCCGCGTAATAGTAGCGATTGTAATAGAGTGCGAATGTATGCGGGGTAGATCAGAAAATGTGAAATTACACACGTGAACACGCGTACAAAATAAAGCTTCTGGATGCTATACAACATTCCATTAGCGGATGGAAAAGTGCACGTTGGACGGCGGGGACGTTGTGTGAATGGTAGGATGCGCGAGCATCACAGACTGTTTTTCATGGGGCGACCAGTCATTGCACTGTAAGCAATGTCGTCTCTGGTCGCTGCTAAGAAACACATTATCCATTGCGAAAGCGAGTACTCACCAGAAAAGCTTATATTGGAAGCCTCCTGCGTCAAAAATCTAGGCTAGAATGTCGTCCCTGTTCCTGACAAGCAAGGATAATGAATTTTTAGATAGGCACGGCCACTGCTCAATATCGCGTATAAATGTGTAAGTGCTGTTACGCATGCGTGGTTCGCTTTGCAGTGGAATACTGCCTAGTCAAATAAAACCAGATCTAGGTTTAGCAGCCTACTATACAAGTAGCGTTTTAATTTTTTCGCTATCCTTTCCTGTTTACCCGTTATGTTCGCCGCCATTCCTACAATCAGTGCGAGTGGCTATTGGCGCTCTGAGAAGTCCCGACATCATCGGGCATGTGGAATTTTTTATCTTCTAAGCGCTTGACAGTCGCCTTAGAAAGGGCGCAATTGGCTTGCTTACGTAGTTTCCTAGCGCTTGCCAAGATGAAGCCCGCTTACCTTAAATGTCAAGATATCACCGAATCTACCATGGACAGTAGGATTTTCCATTCTAGACAACTGAAACGAGATAAATGGTCATAAAAAACACTCAGGTATCATTTTCCTCGCATTTCTTCCGATAATAAAGGCAGCCGCGTTCAAGGAAGGTTACAATGAATTGTGAAGAAGGCAGTGTCAAACTGCACGCATACCATATTTCGTACCCTAGAAGAGCACTTCAATAGCGCTGATTTCCTTTGCCAATGTAAAAATGCAATTTCCTGCTTGTTATATCAAGTAATTAACGTCTTCTGTGCACGGGAGAAGCTCACCGGAAAAGGGAGGATTTCAATGAGGAACAGCGTCCTGCGGATGCTTTGAAGACTTTTATTGCTACACAATTTGGCTCTAAAATGAGCTCCCGAGTAGCATTGAAGACTTCCAGATTGTAGCAGACTTTCGTTTATTTCAAGCCATAATTTCCATGTGGTACTGTTCCACCATTCGTTTTTATTTATGTAGACATGTTGTTCTATGCCTGCAAGGCTGAAACGCGTTTTTATTCGTTTTGTATTCCTCCTACAACAACGCGTGGACATTGCTGCGATTTTCCAAATAAATGAGCAGTCGTAAAAAAAAACCGTCGCAGTTTCATCCGGAAGAGCAAGCATTCATTGCCACAGCAAATTAGTAGACAGCTGTACGAAGTAAAGAAAGCAGTTTTTGACTCCGTGAACTCACTGACGAAGCGCAGGAGTGAGGATACGTGGCAGCAGCAGCGAGCAAACTGGCCCATGTGCTGCCCCTCGCTTCAATGCAAACCAACCGGCGAAAACACAACAAACATGCGAGATCGCTTTCAAGATAAGGCCTGCGTGGCCGTGCCTTACACAGCAGACGCCGAAGTTGACACCCTCCTCCCCCCCCTTTCACATGGTGCCATTTGCGCGACGGAAAATGGTGCGCTTCCTCTCCACTTTCCTCCCTAGGGCGAGAATGAGCTAGCGAGAATGAACCGCCGTGTCGGCTCACGCTGGCACGCGGTCACTAGCTCATAGAGCAGACGGCCCCAGGCGACGAAGTTGGCGCCCTTGGAACTTATATGGAACGTCACGATGACGACTACGCCAACGGCAGAAAGGCGCCTGGAATGTCCATATATATATATATATATATATATATATATATATATATATATATATATATATATATATATATATATATATATATATATATATATAAACGTTGTAGCAAGTTAACGTAGCATGTACACGGTGTCTCAACTATCAAGCGCCAATATCTAAAAACATGGAAATGCCACATAGCCCAGGTAATGTTGTTGGCTGTCACTTAGAGATACTCAGATTAACCTTTTTTGGCATTCCGCCCAAAAGCACGTTTTTGTAATAGCGACGAATGTGGTGCGATCAGATGAGAGTAATGATAAGGGCGCAATAGAAGACACATTCCAATGTTCGGTAACCTCCAAGTGCATTAAGTGCATTAATAATCTTTATGGTGGTCGTTTGATGGTCATTGAGGAGCTAGTTTGTCTTGCAAATTATCGAGTACTTCATGACATGAAGAAAGAAAGGGAATGAAAACAAAAGAAAATGAGTCTTCTCTGGTAGCTGAAGCAAACAAGGATAAATGAGTATTGTTCCTGCAATTGGTAAGGAATAGGCGTCAAAGAGTCTAAAACCATACGCTTACGAGCGTGGGGGAGGGAAGCCCCTAGGAAAGCTTCGACTGCATTTGTCTCGGATGAGCAAGGTGCGGAAATGAAGGTTAAATAGCTGAAAACATTTTCATTTTGAAGAGAAGAAAACGGCGACCTATGGGGAAGAAGAAATGCCTTTACAATGGAAAATAATACTTTTGTAGACTGGCTATGTAAGAACAGCCATAACGCGTCGGGAAACAAACAACCGAAAGAAAGTAAGACCACGCAAGAATTTGAGTGCTCCAGCATTAGAACGCGAATGGGTGAGACATCGGAAAATAGCCGCGTCCAAAACGATCATTGTAAGTCATCAAAAAGCTCTGTGGAGCTATGACGTTGGTCTCAGTTCTTTGGATTTGATGCTGAAAGCGACTCCATGATAGTGCATGAACAGTGCATGAAGCGCAAACTGTTGATATTGAATGAACGTTCGATGAATGTCCACTAGGTGGCTGACTGCAACGCACCAAATATACGTAATAAAGGAAGTACCCTCACACAATTCTCAAGCGCAGATTGTGAACGAGTCTGAACCTACCACTTCGGCATGGTCGAGGGCAGGAAAATGTAAACTAGGCCACACTGATGGTGGCATCTCGCGCACAAATTTTATCATCATGGCTATTCCAGGGACAATAAATAAATGAAGATAGGAGCAGCCATGACCTCAGGGTTGGCTATTTGCAATGAGCTTAACTTTGTGGGGGACATCGCCACTCCGACGCGAGTAGATGTTGACCTGTAGAAGATAAATTGTAGAGAGGGACACACTACCACTAGGAAAGCGAACGAGGTGTTAACCGCATTCTACGCGCCAAAACATGAAATGATTAGGGTGGCGCATTTGATCGTCCGCGTCGGAGTCCCTCAGCATAACCGAGCGAACGAGAACAGCGAAGGATGAAAGAGCGAACGCGGATCCAGTGGGTAATTAAAGACAGAGACTCTTGATTGGGGGGTGGAAGGTGGGACTAAGTGCAGCGCGGTAACTGTCTACTTATAGAGGACACCTCCACCGCACTGCAGAAGAGGGAACAGAGAGAAAGGTGAGGAGGCAGGAGCAGCGACAACAGAGGATGCCTAGGCGGTTCACGGGACAAGCTCAAAGGTGGTCGGCAAGGCCGGCATAATTGGCGAAGGTTAGCAAAGCATGGAAGCGCACCCTGAGAGGAAAGTTGCAGCACGAAGAGTGCAGAATGAGTTCCAACACAGAGTAAGGGAGGTTGTACTGAAGGTAGATGCTGACGAAGGGTTCTCGCGCGGCGGCGGTAGCCGGGCACTCGCAGAGCTGGTGCTTGCCAAGTTTCCTGCACGCCGCAGCCTTGGCAGAGGGGGGATCGGTGCTGCATCGCTGAAGCGGTGCTGATGTTCGGCGGGCGAAACAGAGCTGTTGCACAGGGCGAGGAGGAAGGGCGCTCCCTCCTCGTGAACCCTGACTCCGGAAGACGGCGAGGCAGGTGCCCCTGCACGGTCCGGCTCTCGGAGTGGTGGAGCGCGACCTCTCTCTGGAAATGCTGGCGCACCGAGTCCAACGAGTTGATCCGCGGTGACAGCGGGCTCGACGTGTGGTGTGCACGCCGGCAACCTCGTCCGCTTCCTCGTTTCCTGCGATGACGACATGGGACAGGAGCCACAGGAGTCACAGTTCCCACCCACGCCGTTCCAAAGCCTGCAGTCGGCAGGTAACTCACTGAGCAAGCAGCGGGGCACATTTGTCGATAAGGAGCAGCCTCGGCGCCTGTCGCAAGTCGCAGAATTGGCCGCACTCGTAATTCGCGGCGAATTACGAGTGCGCAAAGCGCGCAAAGAGAGGCGCCATTGTTTCTCGATTCCGAGGTAAGGTGCAGGGCAGACAGCAGCCGCGCAGCCCTCTTTGAGAACGGAGCAGGCCGAGTATAGGTGTGTCCTTCCCAACAGATCGTCATGTATCCGTGCAGCAGCCTGTGCACGTTATTGCGCATAGTGGTGTGCGGTGCTTGCAACGGACGCCCGCAAGGTCGAGGCACACTTGTAATGGCACGTGCTGGTTCTGGTGCAGCGAGGGGGCAGGGAGCGCCGGTGGATCAGCCACAATGTCGTCAGAAAGGTCGAAGACCATCCCCGCACGTGGTTCGCGAAGTCGGTGACGCAGGGACAGCATGGGACCGGCGCCAGGGCCTCGGGAGATACGTTCCGGGTGGCTGAGCACACGCAGATCGGCCGTGAGGGAGGCAGGCCATGCGCCAGATTCCGTCAGTGTCACTGCCATGCGCGAGGTACGGCTGATGCCGGCGATAGGGAAGAGAGCGCGAGGAGGAAAGAGAAGGTCGGTGCAGCGAAAGCATTAGAAGGTAAGCGGAGGGGAGCATGCCAAAAGGGGGAGGAGGAAAGTATAGTGCGGCATGAGACATTCTCCAAGCCGGCGGTCACGCGTGCGGCGAACGCGTCCACTGGTACCATATAAGGAAACAAAGCACTCAAGTCAGCTTCGGACCTCCTGCGCATGCGCTGTTTCCATTGTGCCGCTACCATGAGAAAACACTTTCTTTCTGACCAATGAGCAATGCAACCGGTGGAAATGCTTCGTGTGCCGATAATGCTAAACGATCTGCCCGAGGAGATGCACCGTGCTGCCGACAGAGAACCCTGTCCTTAAGAATCAAATTCTTCGCCACCATATATCGCGACTTAAAAAAAAAACCTGAACAGCTGCGCACAAAATTCGCATTATAGAGCATCGTATTCGTCCGTGAATTTGTTTCCTTCTTGTCAGCGTGGTTTTCTAAAAGACAATTTCCAATATTGGAGAAATTTTAGAAACTGCATTTTGAATAGACAAAATGGAATTCCAAGGCTCTATTTGAAATAATATGAATTTCGGAAGTTTTCGCAAGTCTGGCGGGTTTGTTTCTAACATGCTTTATATGAGCCTGCCTTTAGCTAAGTGAATAAAATTTAATATACGCTATAAAAAATTCCACAGAAGCTTTCGGGTATAGAATGGTTGATGAGCGCAAAGCCATGCGTGCATTGCACAAGCCTGTCGAAGGGAAGCCTCTGCGGTATGACAAACTTGGCAGCACTTGACTGGCGTGCACAAAAATGCCTCTATGTATGTGAAAATAAGCCGTATTTTGAGCGAATAGGTCAGTTCTCTAAACAAAACTGTATTTCCTCCATTTTACTAGTCACTTATATGCAGCTGTTTCATACGAAATTACTACTGCTAGAAGTGTTTTATAAGTAATCTATATTTCGCCTGTTTTAGCGCTGGCATACCAACTTCCGCAGGCACGTTAGTAAAACATAACTAGCTCAAAAGAGGTTACTCACAACGTAAATTTGAAACCCGAAAAGAATGGCCATAGCGACGATCCTTATTTTGGTCCCAAGTACAACTTTTTCTAGGAGGCCACGGTTCGCCTGCAATAAAAAGAGAAGAGCGGCTGCGTAACTCGTGGTCCTTAGCGCAATGTTATCATATAGACGTGATGCATAAAAGCAAAGTGAAGCATTATTTTCTGCTCGAGAAAGTTTTTGTTCCTGTAATTGCCAGCGGTCTACGTAGGTTTACTTTCAGTATATATATATATATATATATATATATATATATATATATATATATATAACATGAAAGGCCTATCGACTTCTGCTGTAGACGTGTTGGAGATATTTCCCGTCATTGTCACAGTTCATGAAACTCGCAACATTGTCCTAGCTTTCGAAATACGTAGTGCCCGCCTGATAGTCACCGTCTGCAGACACGCATCGAAGGTGACACCTCTCCAAGAAATCTGCGCGCAGGACCAAACCGTATCCGTTCGCGACGCATGTGTCTTTCCGGCTCGCCTCTACCTCGTCGCTCTCCGTCTCTTTCTTACTCATGCCGCTACTCGGCAAACTAACGGGCGCAGCTCCGAGAGGTGAGCCTGCCATGCCGACGCAATCCCAAAGTCCTGTGTTTACACTGTCTGGCCATCCCAACCTCGTGAACTTGTACGTGGATTGTATACCTGTAATAGCACTCATTGATGCAGGATGCCAGATATCGGTTATGAACTCTGGCCTCCGTAGTCTGATTGTCTGTGCCCGTATTCGGCCATTATTGATTGCACAGCGGGTGTTGTTCAACTCGCCCTACAGCATGCCACTGACCCTCGTGATCTTACGCCGAGTAAAATATGTTCCACCGATTACGTTCTTCTACCTCACTGAGGCGTGTCCTATATAGCCGTTTCACCCAAGCCACCTGTTTCCGACGGCGATTGCATGTTGCCCGATGCCACCCTCATTCGTCACATTCCCACATACGGTTGTCCGTATAAACTACAATGGCGCCTGTTTTCCTGTGGTGAATGTAGGCCTGTGCCCTAAAGCGCTGCCTTACGGCATATCTCTTAAGCTTCGGCCCCGGTTTGCGAGTACCACACTTCGGCCTTAACTAGTGATACTGCGTCAGTTGTTTGTTGGTTGGGGCCGTACAACGCCAGTATTAGATCCTTTGCAGACTATGTTCGTTCCTTACCTTCTTGCCATGCGGACGCACTGTTTTGTCTTCTCTCCTTATACCGGGATATTTTCAATGCCGACTACCCGCCACTGGATCGAACATCCGTTGTGAATCATTAGATAAAGAACGGCAACTTCAGCCCGATTCCCGGAGGGCCCTACCTCGTCTCCCTTACTGAGCGCGAAGTCACACAGAAGGAAGTCGACTAGATGCTTGCCGGACTTGACTAGATCAAGCCTTCTTATAGCACTTGTGTTTCCACGGTCGTGCTGGTCAAAAAGAAGGATGACAGCTGGTGCTTCTGTGTCGACTATCGCCATCTCAAAAAAGAACCAAAAAAAGATGTGAATCCGCTGCCACGAACTGATGATGCCCTCCATTGTTTATAATGCGCAAAATATTTTTCATCGATAGGCCTTCGCTACGAGTATTGGAAAACAGCATTTGATGGCATCGGCCGTGAAAAGATCGCTTTTATTGCACCTGATGGCATCTATCAGTTTAAAGTCATGTTCGGCCTATGCAATACCGCGGCTCCAATTCCACGTATGAAGGACGCTGTCTTTTACGGTTTTAAGTAATCAGTCTGCCTGTGCTACTTCGATGATGTAATTGTATTTTTGCCCACTTTTGCAACGCACCTCGATAGCCTTCCGATAATTTTTTTCTTTTTTCTCGCAAGGGTGGGTTTCAGTTGCGTTCATCGCAATGTCACTTTGGCCGCCTGCAGCTTACTGTGCCGGGAGACTTTGTTGATTATTCCGGCGTGCGCCCCATTTAGAAAAATTTTGCGCCGCCAATAAATTCCCCCGTCGACCTGTGCCAACGAGGTTCGAAGCTTTATGGACCTCACCTCACACTTCCGCGGATTCGTATGCAATTTCGCTAACTTTGAACAACCTCTCGTAAAGCTTTTCAAGAAATAGACGGCTTTTGTCTGGGTCCGGAACAAGCCACTGCGTTCGATGTGCTTGCCGTGGGGCTTCCTTCAACGTCCTTTCTCCCACATTTTAACGCTCCTGCGGAATTTCGCATCGATACCAGCAGTCATGGAATTGTCGCTGTTCTACCTCAGCGTCAGAAAGTTCTGATAGTTCTACTGCGTACACTAGCCGTCTTCACTCCGAAGCGGAGCGCAATTACTCCATTACTGAACTCGAGCGCCTTGCCCTCGTTTGGGCAGTGGGTATATTTAGCTCTTATTTCTACGGCCTGCCATTTGCAGTCGTCCCTGACCTATATTCTTTATGCTTGCTTTCATCCCTGTAGGATCCTAGTGGATATGGCGATATATCTTGGCGGTAGGCTCCACGACTCCGAGTAATACTAGGTTGGGCATAAGAGCAGCCGATAGCATGAAGACGCTGATTACTTGTCGCGCCATTCTACACTACCACCGGAGCTTTCTGACAGCAGCTATGAATACTGTGCGCTACAGCTTACTGCGTTTCAGAACATCGGAGATGAGCCATACCGCGACCCCTACTTGTGAGACGTCATTCTTCGGCGGATTTCAGAGACACTGGCTGCATAGAGACACAGGGCTGCATAATGACGCCTTGTACAGTTACAACATGCACGCTGTCAATCTTGAACAGCTGTTGGCTTTTCCCACATATGCGTTAAACTGGCCTCGCACTGCTACACGATGTTTCTACCACAGATCACTTCGGCGACTGTAGATCGTGTGACAGTGTCCAACATCGCTTCTTTTCGCCCTGTATTAGCTGTTTCGTCTACTATTACGTCACTTATTGCAAAAATGCCAGCGCCACAAGAAACCAGCAGTACTCCCAGATAGCCGCCTTCAACCCTTTGACGTTCCATCGGACCCATTCTGCAGGGCTGTTCTTGACCTTCTTAGCCCTGTCTAGCTATCTATCTTGGGAAATATGTGGATAACAGTCACTACCAACTACACGACCCGGTACGCGATCGCAAGGGCTCTCCTAAGTTGCTGTGCAATCCCCATCACGGACTTCCGCCTCGAAGACGTTATACTTTTCCACGGCGCTCCTCGACTGCTCCCCACAGACCTGGCCGGCTATTTCACATCGAATGCTTTCCAGTATCGCTTGCACTCCTGGACTACAAGTTGGCAAGGAAATAACGTCGTATGATCAACGGTCTCCGATAACATTTTAGTAGAACTATCAATGGCATGCCTGCTAATTATATTTCGGCCGACGATCATGACGGCGACGTCGCTCGGCACTTCCTAACATTTGCCTATATTTACTCCCGACTTGACTCCACATGTTTTTCTTCGGTTTACCTCTTGTTCGAACGAAAGCCCACGCTGCCATTTGACAAGCTTTTTTGCACCGTTCTTGACACGTCATAAATATGCGCCCGCGACGCCATCTTCAGGGCTGTATAGTGAGGTCAGATTACCCGCCTGCGTCTTACCGCTTCGCCGGAAAAGCAAGGACGCTTCTGTATTGCCCACTACCGCGATGCCCACTTCAACCCTGGTAATATGATCCTTCTTTGGACGCCGTCATGGTGAGTCGGCCTTTGAGAAAAGGTAATTTCGCCTTACTGTCGCCCATATCACGTCTGGCGCCAAGTGACTGACGTCACATATAAAGTCACGCCTCCCGATTCCGCCCTTGTTGATGTTCCACCGATGTCGTGCATGTCACCTGAGTTAAGTGATGAGTGATACCACTCGAACAATCGGGAGTGTACAGCCACGGTGACTTTACCACCTAGGGTCTTGTTAATGAGCACATGTCTAGAGATGAAGCTCAGGACAGTACAGAAGACGACAACGCTCGCCGATGTTCCGCGAACACCTCAACCTTTGTGCCAGTGAAGGCGGTGTAAATACCCTGAAAATATACTTAAACTCATTTTCGCCGCTTAACAATATATAGAAATAACGAAATATATTCGTAGCCTTTAGAAATAAAACATTCAACAGCAACAAGTGTTCATTTTTACATTTTGTGGCAGAAACCGCGAGAAGTTGCCACAAGGTTAGAACTGCAGTAGCGCATTAAATTTCGAGGCACAGAAGTGCGAAACGGGTACAAGAGACTGAACTACGAAAATGGCTTCTAGGTTTCCCCATAAGTTGTTTGTTCTCGCCCCGAAGCATTAAAGAGGAGAGTGGAAGTTACAAACTATAGAAATATCAGAAATGGCACAGCATCCAAAATAAAGTAACAAACCATACAACATATAACGATATAAAGCACCACGTTTTCAACGTGTTGGCATCAGGTATGGAGGCGATGCAGGATGAGTGATGATCCCGGTTCGTGCTCATTTTAGAATGTAAGGAATTCAAGTTTATTTCGCTGTAACTCATGGACGAATCAAGCTTGAATGTATGGCCAAGTGCAATAAAATTTACATTGGTGGCAAAAACTATTCATGCAGGCGTTTTGTGGATCAGTGAGTGATTAGGCAGGTTATCATTGATAGTTTATTGTAGTAACGCTAGCAGTTCAAAAACAAGTGCGTAAGGTAAGGGAAGCATAGTCAAATTGAATGATGTTGAGGTTAACATTGTGCGTGTAAATATATGGGTCCCACAGTGATGCTGCATATTGTAGTAGTTTAGATTTAGTAGTTTGTATTGGTTGGCGTGAACAGCAGAATATCGCTAACTACTTAGGATAAGTCATGATGCACGACAGCCAAAGTACGACTGTTCGCGAACCTGTGGGTGGACAGCGATACACCTGCTGTGTCTTCCACACGCCATTGCGAGCCTGGGCACTTACGTAAGCGTGACGTGTCTTTAGACAAGGACAGCGATGCACACCTTTTGCAGTGCAGCAAAGTAGAGCGTGCAGTGCAGCACCCCCTGCACCTTTCAGTACTTCTGGGAGCCACCTTGGGCAGTCATGTCCTGCCGACGATCGTCTAGCCACTGCACATATTACGGCCTTGCAAGGACTCAAAAGCGGTATACGAAAGTCAATACTGCGCATGAAGAAATACGAAGACCTAACCAGCATAGAGTTCCCTATCAGAATTACTTCAGGGAAGTCCGGTGCGGACATCGGTCCGCCACCAAGACATGATGGTTGGTGCATAGATTTGTCTGATCGTCGTGCTTGTGGCGTTTGGCGTACTTGTGGCTTCGTTTAGTGTGCACTGTCTTTCCTTTTTGGCCTAAATTTCAAAGCAATCAGTATGTTTTTAAACGTAGAAGGCAATAGTACTTTGCCAACACGCATTATTCCTTCAGAGTGAAGTACTTCCGCTTGTTGGAAGGAAGAAGACGAAGTGCTTCTCTTGCGGAACACATCTCGCCCGTCCGCATATTTTCTACAATTTCACCGCAACCGGGCTACCTATGACCACGAAAGTTGCTATGGACCTTCCCTAACTCATCCGGCACCCGATTTTACCAGCGGAAGACCCCTGCAAGTAACAGTTGTTTGGCAGTTAGCCCTTTTATCCTGACCAAGCCGGGGCGCCTCGCTTGCCTAAGGGCAACCGGCGTCTCGACTCCGCCGCGGCCGCGTTGTGCGGCGTTTGCCTGCCTCGCCGAGTCTCGCCCGAGCCCAGCCATGGAGTACGCCGTAGAAGGCGAAGACATTGACCCAGCCGAGCTGTCTGACGGGACGTGGAAGACGGCCCTGGACATGCAGCAGAGATATCGACGCCGGACCGGAGCCGCATCGAGGCCCGCCAACGGAGAAGCCTCGCCGAAGGGTGAGCCAACACCGATACCGCGACGACGGGCCCGCCCGCCTCCGATCGTGCGTCGTCGACCCATGCCACGCTTACCAGTGGACGATTAGAAGGTGGTCTTTCGACCGAAAGGTGCCGTCAACCTGACCGAGGTTGGGCCAGCTGTACTCGCGGACGCGATATGCGCCTCCGCCAACCTCCACGTTCACCAAACCCTCTCTATTGACCAGGTGAGGATCCGCCCCACCAACAACACGATCACGGTCAGTACCCCGGACCGGCAGCGTGCCGAGGCCTACTACAACATCACAAAGCTGCAGCACGCTCAGCGTAAGCTTGATACGCCTGTGACAACGTACATTCCGGCGCCCGACAACTCGGTGCGAGGGGTGGTGTACAGGGCATACAGCTATGAAACAGACCAAACCATCTACGCCGAGCTTCGCAACAGAAATCCTGACCTGACAATTGTGAACGCGCGGAGAATGGGCACGACTCGCCACTTCGTGATCACCTTCGCCGGAGTCAAGCTCCCGAAATTCGTACGTTCCCTCGCTTTCACGTTTGAAGTCTTCCCGTTCCGAGAACGGCCCGAGGCCTGCTTCAACTGTTGGAAGCTGGGGCACCGAGCAGACGTGTGCCCTCAACCCCGACCGACAGAACCTAGATGCCGGCGCTGCGGCGAAGAACACCCTTCGCCACCCAATGGAGAAAAGCCAACCTGCTCTCCATCTTGCGTAGTATGCGGTGGAGGCCACCCGACCGGCAGCAAGAGTTGCAAATATCGGTTTATCCGAAAAAAGCAGCCCGCCAAGCCAGCCAATGCTAACACCACGCCGTCGCCATGGGGAGGAGACGAAAACGGCAAGAAGGCGTCGGCGAGAACGTCCAGACCACAGGAGCGGGGTCAGGTGAGCGGCCAGAGCCGAACCGAGTCCTTTCCACCTCTTCGCGGCCGGAGCGATAGCGTGAGGCACCGCTCGGCGTCCCGGCCACCTGGAGACCGCTCGAGCTCCAAGAGCACACAAGTCGCCTGGGGAACAGCCAAGCCTCAGCCGAAGCCCCGGAAGAAGCTGCCCCAAAACCCGCAGGTAAGGGAGCTGGCGGAGCAAATGAAATTACTCCAACAACAATTAGCTGCAGCTAATAACAAAATTCGACAATTAGAAAATGGACATACTCCTAGTAATGCCCCCAGCACAAAAAACGCGAGCGAGATCGTGGCTTGTGTTAAGCGTGGAGCGGATGCAGAAAACGACATGGAGGTAGATGGTGCGTGCCGCACTAAACGGAAGGCGGAAGGCCCCGCTGCAGTACCCGTCGAGAGTGTCGCCGCGCCGGACCCCGGAATTTCAAAACTGGAACGCGTGATCGAGAGTATGATTGCTCAGCAAGCCGCCCAAAACAAACAGCTGGTAGAAAGTGTTGCCGCTCTTAGCTCCGCCATGACTGCAGTTATGTCCCACATTGGGTTAACCGCGGCACAACCCCAATCCCAACCGCAACCTTACCTTCAGCCTCAGGTGGTAACTCCGCCTGCACCAACGCCACAACCAAACATGCTATGCGATTCTGTGACTCAACGCGCTTCCGGAGTGCTCACAAAAACACCTCGCACGGTTTTACCGTGCATGGAACCGCAAAAACAAACGTGATGGCCAAAGCACCAATCGTAATCTGGCAGTGGAATTGCAGGGGCTTCCGCCGTAAACGCAGGTCTCTGGAATACGCGCTTGAAAATCACCAAACCAAACCTGACATAGTTGCCCTTCAGGAAACTGGGATAGCGGCAAAATTATCAGGTTTTGCTGCTTACAACGAAATTACCGCTCCAGATATCTCTCCGGCCACGGCGATCATGGTGAACAGAAATCTGACCGCCAACCAATTAAACCTTGAATTCACGGCGGTGTCATACACCTTCGTTGAAATCCTGCCAAAACGACGATCGGACCAAACGCTCTACATTCTGAATGTTTATAGCCCCCCTAAGGATAAAAGCCTAGCAGTAGCTAGACTAATAGGCAAAGTATATAAAGCTGCAAAGCATGCACAACTCGTCCTGCTGGGAGATTTTAACGCGCACCATTCGGCCTGGGGCTACCAAAAATGTCAAAGGGGCACTAAACTCTGGGAGACCGCTCAAGACCTTGGTTTTACTCTTCTTGTTGACCCTGAAAGACCAACCCGCATAGGCAATAGCGTGAGTCAAAACACCTCGCCTGATTTGACTTTCACCAGGAACATAGGCAATGCCATCTGGGAGAATACCGAACTAAACGTTGGTAGCGACCATTACATTGTTTACATTATGGTACCCTCCGGAGGCTACAAGCGAAATAAGGTGAAAATTAAGCACACTAGATGGGACGCTTTCCGGTATGTTCGCAATAGGCGCGAACCCGCAACCATTACAAACCTTGAAGAATGGATATCCACTCTTCTCAAAGACGCAGCTAACTCGACCACGGAGGTAGACCAGGAGGAGGACGGCCCGGCTCCAGATGCTAAATTGGTCCATCTATGGACTGCGCAGCAGAGTTTGCAGAAGCGCTGGCTCGCGCAGAAACACAACCGTGGCCTACGCAGACGCATCGCGCAACTGGAACGGGATATCGAGAAATACTCACGAAAGCTCAGTCAGGAACACTGGCACCAGTTATGCGACCGCCTTAATGGCCAGCTAGGGTGCAAAAACACCTGGTCCCTGCTTAAACACCTACTTGACCCCAGTCAGACTAAAACAGCATCACAAAAGAACCTTCAGAGGATCATACACTCTTTCCCGGGAGATAATGATGCCCTTTTGAAGCTCTAAAAACCGCTACTTTCACACAAGCACCGATATTCCTCTACCCGTAGCTTATACCGGAAAGGAAAACAGGGAACTAGACAGCGAAATTATGGAATCTGAAGTACGTGCTGTCCTAAACAACATCAAAACAACAGCGGCGGCTGGCGAGGACCGCATCACCAATAAAATGCTATGGAACCTAGACGATCAGTCGGTTACTGAAATCACCAATCTTTTCAACATCCACTAGAAAGAGGGAACTATACCCACCAGCTGGAAACATGCAAACGTAATTTTCATACCCAAACCAGGCATGAAGCTGGAGCTAGAGAATCTCCGCCCTATCTCCTTAACCTCTTGCCTGGGGAAGGTTATGGAACACGTCATTCTTAATAGGCTAAACGAGTACACTGAAAGCAATGGGCTGCTGCCCCATACGTTGATAGGCTTCAGATCAAATCTGTCCACTCAAGACATTATGTGGTAAATACAGCACGATATCCTACATCCGGGCCCTATAAGAGCCACCGGTACAATTCTAGGGCTGGACGTGAGTAAAGCGTTCGACAATGTGTCACATGCTTCAATACTCACAAATCTAGCCCAAATTAACGTCGGGAAGCGCACTTATAGCTATATTACAAGCTTTCTCAAGGATCGCACTGCAGAAATACATTTTGGGGACATTAAAAGCGGACAATTTCAATTAGGTACAAGGGGCACACCTCAGGGTGCGGTCCTCTCCCCCTTCCTTTTCAATGTGAACATGCGAAACCTGCCTCCATTACTGGAAAGGATCCCGCATATCAAACACTCCATCTATGCCGATGATATCACCATCTGGACAAATAGCGGTTCCGATGGAGAAATCACGGAAGCATTACAAGCGGCCGCGGATACCGTACAAAATTTTGTGCGACAGAATGGTCTAGCGTGCTCGCCGACAAAATCGGAGCTTCTCGTCATCCGTGATAAATCAACCAAACACGCCACCGAAAGGGACGCCACCTTCCCTATACGAGTCAGTATGGAAGACGGCCCAGTTCCGCCCGTACTGACTATAAGAGTCCTGGGCATGTTAATTAAACATAACACCCATAATTCTGAGGCGATTGTCCGATTACGGACGACAGCCCGCCAAATATGTGGCCTAATCAGACGAGTAGCCACACGACACCGCGGTATGAAGGAGGCTGATATCTGCCATTGGACGCAGGCTTTCCTGATCAGTCGCGTCGTGTATTCCTTCCCTTACTACCACCTACGCCTTTCTGACAAGGAAAAGGTTAACAGCGTCATTCGCACAGCTCATAAAGCTGCCCTTGGTCTCCCGAGGTATGCGAACACTGAACGATTACTTGAGCTAGGTATATACAATACCCTAGACGAACTCGTGGAGGCCCATAAAACAGCCCAACGTGAACGACTCTCCCGCACCGCAACTGGCAGAGTTATTCTAAGTAAACTCGGGCTGAATCCCGTTATGAATTCAGCAGGAAGAACACCATTACTCGGTGCGGTCAAAAGCCGTTTGGTTATAAAACCATTACCCAAGAACATGCTCTCTGGGAGACACGACAAGAGGCGGTCTGCCAGAGCCAAGGCCCTTCAGGAAAGGTACCAAAGCAACCAGCACACCGCTTATGTCGATGCAGCAAAGCACAATCACCAAACTTACGTAGTGAGCGTCGTGACCGGAGAGGGATGTATCCTCAACGCCGCGACCATAAAAACAGCGTCCACCGTGGAAGCGGAAGAGACTGCCATTGCTTTGGCCATCATGAATCCCTCCGTGCAAACTATCATAAGCGACTCCAAAAGGGCAATAGTCAACTTTTCGAGAGGCAGCATAGGCGTCTGTGCAGCGCGAGTCCTACGGGACTTTAATAATGAAAACACTGTTGAACTCGTATGGGTCCCTGCCCATTCGGGGAATCAAGGGAATGAGGAGGCGCACTGGGTAGCCCGAGGTCTAATCAACCGGGAGATGTGCCCCTCAGACTCGGATCCCATGGATGAGGCACCGACGAAATACCAGGAAATAACAAACTATTACAAGCAAAAAAGGCGAATTTACCCGCCTCCAAACGCAAGCCTCACGCGAGCGCAAGCCTCGATCCTGCGTCGAATCCAAACTAAATCGTTCCCCAACCCACATTGGCTAGCCATAATTACCAACGGGCAATGGAACCCAATATGTCAAAATTGCACAAATCAAACATTGGCTACCCAAAATCACATTCTTTGGGGGTGCGAGGGCTTACCCCCTCCCAGGTCGCTCCTGCCAGCTCCCTCACAACAGACGTGGGAAGAGCTGCTCAGAACGCCGGAAGAAAAAGTACAAAAAGCCCTCGTTGCCTGGGCCGAAAGGGTCGCTCCTCGTGAGGGGCCATTCTAGGACTCGGGCCTGCCAGGTCATCACTGAGCAGAGTCTCAATAAAGTTGTTACCACCACCACCGCTTGTTAATGCTTCCCTGGCGTAATGTCTGCAGTATGAGGCTTCCTTGCTTGAGGTTGTGTGCTCTAATGCAGCGGTAAAGTAATTTTATTATTTTTGTATGAAATTAGCAATAACGCTGTACTTTGTTGAATTTTATGAGCTTACGCAGCCGTTAAGCCATGTAAGTCCAAAAGGACGAAGTTTACGCAAATTAATTTACTTCCCATGAGCACCATCGTGGCTGAACCGGCCTGCTGGCAGCTCCGGCAGACACTAGCGCCACAATTTCCTCTAGCAATCGCATGAATCCCGATGCTACCGAGCATCGATTGGCGGCTGTTGCTATCGCAGTATTGGTAGCACTGCTGGATGATTTATTGGCATCGCCTTTAAAATGGCGTGGTTGCAAATAATAACCTATACGGCTTGAGTTATAGTCAGGTATCCTATGCATGTTTTCAATTCTAGCATTTTGTATATGTCTTCTCAACTCATGGAGTTTGCTGCAATTACTAGACGGGATTCCGACGCTGGGATGATTAAGCACCATGGGAATAAAGGGTAGAACATGGACTTGGGAATTGAGACATTCTTTTGACCTTGTTTGTTATGCATGATCTCGGCCTTAGCTCGGCCAATTTCAAAGCAATTCATACTTTTTATATGCAGAAGGTAATAAGACTTTGTAGGCATGCATTATCGCTGGTAATTGGTGTGGTTGCGCTTCTCCATCTTACCCTGGCCGAATGGTTTCAATATGAGGCTTCTGTGCTAGAGGATTGGTATTTAAATGCTGCTATCGGACAATTTTCTATAGTGTTTGTATCATTCGTTGTAACACGATACTTTCTTGAAAAATATCACATTGTGAAGCCACGAAGCCTTTCATACCACAATATCAACTTTTAAATACTTGTATTACCCATGATTCTCTCGCTAGATGAATTGCCCTGCTTGCAGCTCCTTTCGACACTAGCGACAAAGTTCTCTCTAGTGTTTGTGTGAAACTCTATGGCTTAAACCGCAAAACGAACACGAGCGAAAACTTGATGACAAAGCTTCGACAGTCCGCAACTACTATTCCTTACAAAGCCTCCACCAAAAAACAAATAAGCATTTTCGCAGCAGTCACAGCGCTGTACGCATGCTTCTTATAGGCACCCATTGAAACTCGCAGTGTTTTGTGGGAGCCAGCTGAGGCTGTAAAGCTTTCCGGAAAATCGACTAACGATAAAGCGTAAAGATAAAGTGCGGGGGCGGAACAGTGGTCGGAGTATCCTGAAAGCCTAGCATCTAACTGACTCTCGGTTTCTCCATCTTCGGCCTGCGCTTGCTGAATTCCTTCTGGTAACCTTGCACAGTGAAGCGAAATCTCATGCAACAAAGCTATGTGTACTTTGTCATAGTCTAGAAATTGAGAGGAACCATTCGGCCAAGTATTGCTAATGCTTCACCGCTCAAACTCGTGCTCGCATCTAATGCTCACTTCTCTTGTGGCCATTCTTGTCCTGCTACGCGCTCGAACCTTTGCTAGTATACATGCAAATCGTCGTGTCGTTCATCAAATAATAGACGCAATTTTTTCGGATTGCGAACTGGAGAAGCGCCACTCGCAAAAGGCATCGAATCAATTTTTCTATTTGCGGTATAATTTTGAGCTCCATCTTGGAGCTTCAGTTTGAACTCAAGAGTTTGTTGAGTTCTTTCGCGTGCTTCCTTCCTTACCTCTCTCTCAGCAGCACGCTCGGCTCTTTATTTGCTCGTTCCTTTTGAATCAACGTGCGCATTTCCACACCTGACAATCCCAAGCTTTGATGCAATAGTACATAATCATTCTGTATCTACTATTTACTTTTCTTCCAGCGTGCACTTGCGGGAGGACAATTTCCTTCGACTATTTTGCGAGCGTTATCCTGGCAGGCTTACCAGATTGTGATGGGATAAGAGAGGTTTGGACCCATAACCACGCGCCAAGCAACGCATTCGACACTCGAGTGCACAGAGAACATAAAATCTACATTATATGAAACACTTGGCGCGAGACATGCAGTTAAAGGTATTGTAACTAATACAGGCCATCCTACTGCAATGTCTCTTTTAGAATAGAAGTAGTACCGCTGTGCGTTCGTTTGCGCGGAGTTTGTTGCCGTGTTGATGCCGGTGTGGGTCCCGAAGGGTCGACCGGCGCTTGGACGAAGTCACCATGGGCGTCTCCATTGCATCAACGAACTAACAGTCGCAGCAGCGACTGTGATGACAGCCACGGTGGCCGACGCAGCCGCGGTAGCCGCGCAGTATCTCCAGCTACAGCTATCGCCTCCGGTAGCAAGGCTGGTCGACGCAGTGACCGGGAAAAGCGGCAGCCTCATCTGGCTCCCTGGACCGGTTGCCTAGCAGGAGCACAGGTCTTTGATACTCCCTGGACCCTGGACTGATACTCCCTGAACCCTGGTTCCCTGGACCTGTTGGCCAACAGGACCACAGGCCCTTGGCGTCCGAGATCGGCGTAATGGTAGGTCCGGGGCTCTGTGGATCGGGCGTCCAGTGAAAACCGGCTGGCCTTGAAAGCGGAGCAGCACTGAAGACGAGCGCGCACCACGCGCCACGCACCACTACAGCTCGATACTTTGTGGTCGCCCCCGGACGCCGAACGCGCCATTGTATTTTTTTTTCGCGCGCTTCTCTACATATCATGACACCCTATACCATAAATATTTATCATTCGATGGCATCTTCTATGAAAGTTGGGATCTTATATGAAACCCACATGATCATATATAATTCTGGTACCGACATATGTGTCTTTTCTCAAAGTGAAGTCCCATTTAAGGCATATTTCGCAATAGCGTTCACAGAATTCGAAGAAGTACGATCACTTTTCGGAATCAATCGCCGACACGCTATACATCGTTTCTTCTCGCTCAATATTAGCAAACTTTTTATACGAAGAAATTGTCTCTTTGTACTGCACTTTTTCATTACATCACTCTCCTCTTTAATGCTTTAGGGGCTTCATGGTATTATTATATTTCATTTTCATTTCATTTATTTGTTGTTTGAGACATACAGCTGTCTCAGGTGCTGCAGCAAAAGGCAGTATTCTTGCCTGACAAAGGCTGCAGCACCGAAAGCATGATGACACTCTGAAGCAAACAACAGCACAAGTGTTTTGAAATGAAGTGAAATAGGATCTCCTCGGATCATGCACACCTCGTGTGTCTTAATGAAGAAGTCGGTACTTACGCGATAGGCTCCCCATACCAAACCAATCGAAAGAAGAGAACTTGCTGCATTGAATGAAATGTCAAGAACCCTTATTACAGTAAGAAGTGTAGGATCTGCGGACCAAAAGAGAAATTGCATTGTGTCATAAGCAACACTCTCGTTTGCCGCACAAGATGCATGACAGACCTTCACTGGTAGCTAGAAATGACTTGAGCCTACTTAGCAGAGCTAAATCCTCAACAATCTCCGAACCAAAAAGTGCGAAAAGCAGGTTCTTGAAGGCTTTGGACACATCGTAGCTGACTTTTATATTGTTCAGCTTCAGACAGCACCGCATTCAAGAATGAAAAAAAATATGATATTTACGTAAACCCGGTTTTAACGTTAGCGACAAATATAAAACCTGTAAAACTAGTTTCTAGTCGTGAATATGTCAATATATACAACCAAATGCTCTTTTTCCTATCACCACTAGTGGCTTTGGACCCAGGCGATATACGTATACAATCAACAAATAAATCAGTTTCAGTTTATTACTATTTCAAGGTACATAATTGATTTTAATAGTACACACCTGAGAGTCTCTAAGTCAAGCGACTGCAGCGGGACCCTCGATTAACAGGATTGGTACAAAATGATTAATTATAACAACAGTGTTAAGTTATGCACTATATAAGTAAATAAAAAGAGAACGAAGGAGTGAAAAGAAATACATTCGATTTTTATACAAGAATTCATACACGAAAAAAGGTCACATTACCAATCTGAAGTGCACACTTTATATACAAAGTAAGTTAATCAGGATAACTAGTTATACAAGATAAAATATTTAAATTCATACTTGAACACATGCAAGGATGATGATGACTTAAGAGGAAGCTTTAGCTCGGGCCCAACTCCGACGCGGCCTATTCAAATACATGTAAAACGCAAAAACGTTTTTCTGAGATAACCCCTGGACCGATTTTGATGAAATTTGTCGCATTTGAAAGAGAAAGTTAAATTCTAGTGACTGTTGGAAGCGGAATTTCGATTTAGGGCTTGAATTTTCCTAAAACGATTTTCAAGTATTTGACCGTTTGAAAAAAATAGAAGCACGAAGTTTATAAATTCATAGCTCGGCATCAAAAACCGATATCGCGGTTCTGTAAACGGCATCCATTAGATCATTCAAAGCGGACAAATTCAATATGTCATTTTACATCTTACGTGAATTTGTTACGTTGGTTACAACGGTTTTGCACAAGTTGTATTTCTATATTATTAAATTTTTTTTATATTCATGTGTAACATATCAATTTTGTCCGCTTTAGATGTACTATTAGATGCAATTCACAGAATTGTATTATCATTTTTCGTTGTTGAGTTACAAAGTTGTAAACTTGATAGTTTCGTTTCTTGAAAATTTTCGATTTTTGCCAATTTTTAATAAAAAATTGACAATCTAACTCAAAAATTCGAAAGCAACAGTCACTAGATTTTAAGTTTGTCTTTTAAATGCAACAAACCTCGTCAAATTTGGTGCAGTGGTTGCCGAGAAAAACGAATTCTCCTTTTACATGTATTTAGATAGGAGCACTTGAGCTAAAGCTTCCTCTTAAGAGCATGGGGTAAGTCATTCCACAGTTGAATCGCTTTGGAGGAGGAAGTCAATTTGCCATAATTCGTGTTGGATTTAGGTAATAGAAAGTTGTGATTAAGAGCTAACCTAGTGCTATTGGTATTTGTGAGCAACCTAGAATCTAATAACTAAAACACGAGCTGTTTGTTAAGTAATTCATATACAGTGACCAGTAAATGATATTTAAACAAGCCAGATATCGGAAAACTGAAGTTAGCCTGAAGGAGCGGAGCAGCATTCGAGTAAAAAAATTGTTGGTAATACTGCGATTGGCCTTGTTCTGAATGTGCTGTATGGACGAAAGGTGACAGTTGTATGTATTTCTCCCCGTACTAAATTCACATGCTAGGTGCCAATGTATGAAAGCCAAGTAGAAAGACAATAACGCGTGAACAGAAAAAAATGTACGAGTTTTAATGAGAGCTCGTATGCCAAAAGCAGTTTTTTCCCCAACATAAGCGATATGATTATGAAACAAGTTGGGGTCTAATTTCATGCCAAGGAAGGTTAGACAATCGGCCGCTGGGATTAAATGATGGTCTATGGATCAATTAACAAAATCCTGCCGACTAATTTATTTATTTAGACATGCATACATGTACCCCTTTTGAGGCAGCATAATGAAAGATGCCCAACATCCACTGATGTTTAAACGTGGTTTCTTGTGTCTATGTCTTGAGATCACTCGGAGGGTTGAGGAAGCACTCGTGCTTTAAGACCTTATATTAGGTCTTAACAAGCATTTATTTTGTATTTGTTATTGCAAGATGTTTTCTATAATATTATTCCAGTGACAGTATTCCTGAGTGAGACCTGTTTAAGTTGCTCTTTATGTGTCTTGCACTCGAGACCTCAGGCAGGGCACGAAGGATGACAGATTTCCAATTATGTATAGATAGCTCCGGCATTGCAGCGAAAAAACTTGGGAATTTCGACTGAAGCGCGAAACAACGACAGGGACAGCCTGGTTTAACGTTATGCTAGCACTCCTCAAAATGGTGTACCATGTGACCGCCGGCGTGAGTGCCCTCAATCGCACCATAATTCATGGCATTCTTAAAACCTTTAACACGCTGTGTGAGGCATCTAGTGGGATACCGGCAGTGCCATTGTGCTGCGCACGTTCTCACGCATGTTTAAAGGCACGTAAATCTGTCGCGCAATTTTATAGAAAGCGATGAGCTAGCGCTCACTAAACCATGGATTGTAAAGGGGCGATATGGAAGCATCGCTTGCATCATTGCTAAAATATATTGCTGCAACGCTCTGGGTGCTCACTGTTGAGGTAACTTGGCTATGTAATTAGCGCCCGTAGAGCATGACCACGTTTTTTTTTTCAAGGGTGCCAACAACCCCACAAGAATGAAATAATGTATAGTAACAGCGATAGACAGTCTGCTTTCCACACATTTTACACTTCTATGCTCGAGGAGTCCGTGGGCAGTAATCTTCAATAAATTGTACATAACTTAAAGAATAATTTCCATCGGCACCTTGCATTTCTTTTACAATACGCGCACATACCAGATATACTTGCACTTACGTAAACATAGTTGAATAATGGGAAAGATGTTCTTATGTCCATATACTTCACTGTTTTACTGCCTTTTTTATGCCTCACACACTCAGTAATATTGATGTTGATACTAAGTAAAGAAAAATAATTAGCGTCAGGACGAGCGCATTCTAACAGATACACCCAATTAGACATGTGCCAACGCGTGAACGCACTCTTACTGCTCCGTAGATGACCAAAAAATTTGTATGCTGTCAAAGAAAAATTCTTTTTGAAAGAAACAGGCAAAATAAAGAAAGTCCTGCTATTTAGGACTCTTTCACTCATTAGAAAATAATGAAAATATCAATCAGTATCATTTTATTACACAATAAATATGATACATCTGCATCATAAATGTAGGAGGAGTTCAGCAGTCAAAGACTGAAGCAACTGAAGGGGAGACGCCCAAGAACATATAGCTCAATCTTTAATTGAATGCAGCGTCAGTGGCACAATAATGAGGTATAACATCGTCTCACTACTACGTAATAAATGCATAAATGCACAGGTTGAAAGAAAGCGCTGAGGCTGTGATTCAAAATTTAAATAGTGCTATGCTCCTTAAGGAAAGTTGTTAATGACTTCCAAACGTAAGCCGTAGAACACTTTGGATAAAACTTGGCACCGCTAGGCTTGGGCATTGAGAGCAAATGGTTAACGTTGGAAGGAAATCGGGTCAATCTGGAATGGAGGCAGGTGGGTGTCTTCAATTAGTTTAATATGAAGTGTTCTATTCACGAAATTTACAGTGGAATACGTAGTGACTACTTGGAAATCCTTCTCACAAATGCTGCAAGTACGTGGTAGTGGAGAGACTAATATCCGTCACACTGCTGATCGTAATAACGCGCAATGCTTAGTTTTGAATCTGTTACAGTTAGCATAAGCGTGAGGCGTAAGTATTACCCAAAGAGGAAATACAATAATTATTCACTGGTAAAATTATAGCAAACAGATATGATTGTCGATCTAAAGTACAAACGAACTTTACTGCGTGCCGAAAACACATAGGCTGCTTTGATACTGCGCAGTAAGCTTATAGATATCATACGAAATGTTTGGCGACTTGGATTTCTAGACAGTTAGCGGGATCAGACGCAACAAGAACACTAGTCAGGGGAGAGGGTATACGTATAGAACATTTTTCATGCGAATGCATTGTATGCCCCTTTACGCGAAATTACGTCGTAGTCGGCGTGATCAAAATGTGGCAGCAACAACGACCAACGGCGTAAACAGCAAAAACATGCCAAAAATGCTCGTATCGGCGTCGGATTTCTCAAGGAGGTCACTGTAAACAAAGTACAATAATGGCTTTAGAAAAAAATTTGGTGCCTTCGGGTCATGGTGGGAATCAAACCCGGTCATCCGGGACGCGGTAGAGCACGCTTCTCCAACGATGTTTTGAGGTTCTTAAAAAGTCGGGCAGCCCAATGTTTAAAAAATGTGCACTAAAAATTATGATCGTAGTTCTAGACTACCCGTTTTGCATGCAAGGTGCCAATAATGCATTCCCGGTCGTTGCCATTGTGGAACTCCTAAATGCTGCAGCACAGCAAGTATGTCTGCGAATCTTACCCGCATGACAATGTTCTCACCCAAGCATCTCTTGAGGACATGCATTTTCACTTTTATTTTGTAATGAGCTGATCCATTAGCCGGTTGCATTTACTCGTGGAAAGTAAGTATTCAGTGCGCGTGTGTATTTTGTGCTTCTGCTTACTCGTGCTACAGCCCAAACAGGGCTGCAGTAAGTGTAAAGAAAATAAGAAAATAAGTAAATTAGCCAGTGAGTACATGGTTCGAGCAAGCTTATTCACAGTTTCCTAAGCAAGTGAGAGAGGGGTAAGCAAAATTGCGGAGAAATTCAGTAAATAAAAAATGGGGTGCGTGTGAGTCTTCGAGGTTATTTTGCTTCTGCTCGTGTCCTTAGTGCGTGGGTAGCCCACAAACGGTGTGCGCCTAGGGCAGGCTAAAAAGATACACTGGTCTTCCATTTCGTCCCCTTCTCATTTGGCTGGATTAGTTGGATCTTCTTATGAATTTGAAAGTTCAGAAGATTGTATTTATACTTTTTAGATGTGAGCAAATTGACACTGTTGCACTTTTGAACGCATGTTTAACAGTGCCATACAACGGTGCCTACAATGAGCAATGTCTACATATATAGCTGACTGAAATGCAGAAAGGTCTTTCCGATACTTCAACTGGATTAGTTAGGCAGATACATGTTGTCCTTGCATCTTCAGTACCAAGCTACGAAAGCAGCTACCTGTCTCAAGCTAGACGCCGCGTTGCTGGCTCAATTTGGGCCTTCGTGAGCACTATTTAATATCAATATATATTTACGAGCACTGTATTAGCAGCGCTGCAAATGTATCGACTTAATTTAAATGGTGCTGTAATTTTTCTTAAAACACATTTGCTTGAATGTACTTGAGTTTTGTAAAGAAATTGACATTGCTAATATTACTGTTACTTGGTACGCGCAGTTAAAAATGCCAGCACATTACACGAAAATGCTCTTCATAATGTTAAAATAGTCATGTATTAATGTAGGCATGTATGTGTGTAGGTGGTATGTTTTGCGTTCGCATACAGATCGCTATTTTGTAGCTGTCAATAAACATTGTTCTGATTTGTGCTGTGCATACGAGGTTGCACATCAGCATAACTGTTTCGTTCATACTACTCAAGAAAGCGCGAAATGGAATTTTTTTAGAGAGCTATGCACGTTTCATGTGGTATTTCCTAGAAGTTTACTGGCATGAGAACATTGTATCAATAGCGGGTGAAACTGTAGTCACGCGGTACAGCCATGGCGCTATTCCAACCGTTCATTTGTGTGGAGTTGAGTGATAAGCGTTCTTGAGCAACGCAATGAAGTACTTGCCCAATTCCGTAGCCATCGGCGCCAGGCAATCAATAATAATGGCAGCCACATTACTGACCTGGAAGAGAAGATTGGTTTCGTCAATTGATTTCTATGGATCTTATTATTCACTAGGAGTCCGCAAATAGTATTTTTCGATCGCGATTGAAACATCTGTTGATCCGAAATTCATTCAATATTTCGATTGAAATATCAAATCTATTGATGACATCAAAAGGTAAACGCATACGAATGGAACCATTTCAGAGTATTCATAGTATGATACGTCAGTTATAGTAGAGTGCTCGCTTCAAAGAATTTTACTTAAAACGTTGATAAATTCTAGAAAACCACAAAATAATAGAATACTATGCACTGAAGTAAATTTCTATTCAACCAATGAATGTTGCATATTGAGTGTGTTACTATGTCACCAAGTCTTGTATAAAAGTCAGGCACTAAATGAAAAGAAAAGCTAAGCAAGTTCACAGCATCACAACCTAATTACGTACTACTGTAGAGTGAACATAATGGTCAACAGAAACATGCACGATAGAATCCAATAGGCACATGAAGCGCCTAACCATATGATATGAACTGGTGGCACACGAGTTTCTGTGTCACAATTACTAAGTGCAATTCACACAGCGTCACAGAGGTGTAAATGCTCGAGCTTCGCATATTTTTGTAGTCAAATAATATAAATGATAAAGATGAAAGGCTATCCGTTTGAGATTTGGTTATTTCACGTGGTTGGTCATCGGTGCTGATTATTCAGAAATCATTGTGCAAATGTTCAATGTAGCCAATATTGCCTGTTTGATTCGCGTACCAAATGGAATAAAAATACATTCGATTGGTTATTCGAAATTGTTCAATATTCAAAAAGCTACACTAACAGAGCGGCGAGGAACGAGCACGCTTCCATCGCCCTCATTGCACCCCGGTTGCGCTTAGTAATTTTTAAGCTACGCTGAAAAATGCGCCACATTTTTGAAGGGCTTGCATCCTCCTATATGGGTGCAATTACTTTATCATCAGAAGCGGCTTCGCAGTTACCATATCTTGGGGCTCTGTGAATTGCACACGGATCACGCAGACGTAAAGTCATTGCTTATTCAACGCGTTTATATTATGCAGATGAGGTAGTGTTGGGTAAAAAATTGCGACATGTGTGCAGTGTTGCTTAAACAGCATATAAAAGACAACACGACTTTTGTGCACTACATTGTGTCTCGGCAAACGCTGTATCAACTTCCAGATGTTCCGCCAAATGTAGAGAAAACTAATGGAGACGTTATTTCAATACTATACCACGCAATGTATTGTCTATGTGCGTTCTTTTTTTATATTCCGAACAACAAGCAAAGCTCAGGTAGTGTTTAAGTTTAAAGGTTCAAGGACGTGGTTGTGCAAATATTTACACTTTATTATTGCACGTGAGAGTATAAGAACTGTATATATATACAGGCGCAAAATTGATCTCAATGGAAATCGTAACTTGAAATTTATATTTTAAATGGAGCCTCTAAATCTCATTCGAGTGACAGCGACCTCCATTTTCGCTCGGACTGCGTGACGTCAGGAAATGCGGAGTCACAATTGTGTGGTCTGCTGCAGAACAGATTGATACCACACCGGTCATTTTGCCGCGAACGCTGAGGTTGCTGAGGCAGATGGCGTTACTCAATATAGTTATGGCTGAAGTTGACACACAAGGTTGACAGATATGAACTGACTATTTTATATGTTTTCCGCAATTTGAAAAAAACAACAACAATCGGCTGTGGGAGGTAGCATAATTCATGTCCTTAAGCTCGATTATTCAAAACAGCGAACATTACTTGCACTACAAATTGTAACTCATGTTCAAAAACTATCAACACTAATGCTCAAATTTACGTCCAAGTCAATTACTATAGGCATACACTGCAATCAACATGGTTGAACAAAGTGCTGGCATGGGCTTCAGACTCACTGCACATGCGCCACTTCGCCTGTGGGGTCGCAGCCATAGCTAGAGAATGCGTTCTACTCTAGCCATGCGATCCCGTGTTTACGCTTTCTTTCTGTACAGTGAGCGATGGAACCGGTGGAAATGCTTCGTCTACCGCTAATGCTAAGTCAGCTGCCTGAGCGGAGGGTCAGCGCCGCCTCCGAGAGCATCTTGTCCTTCAGAGGCAAATCATTTCGTGAACTGAAAATAACTGGAGACGTATTGCAGTAGAGCGGCAGCTTGGGCTAGTTGGTGGAACCGTGTTAGAAAATGTGCTTTAGCACCCATAGAAGACGTAAAGCTTTGCCGCCTTCTTACAAGCATAAAAATGCTGCATGGTCGGAACTTTGACTGTTTTTCTCTGTAAGAGCTCATAAACTGTACCTACCTTTTCACTCAATCGTATCAGAAAGAGGAACTTGGCAATATGTTGTTTGTCGCTTACTTCAGGATCAACTCTAAAAATTGGAGATTGTAAATTCGCTATTGATACCCAATACTCGCCAGTGGTACGGAATTTACAGGATACAAAACCAGGCGGATGCAATGCGCTCAGGATAGATGTTGAGGATTTGTTTCATGCAATATCTCAACCAGAACTTATGATTGGTGTAAAGGAGTGCGTTGCGGAAAATAATGACGAGCAGAAATTCATTGTGCAGTGTGGTATCTCTGTGGCAGCCTTTTTGGAAGTTTTGTCTACGTATTTGTCAACCACCTATGTTTCATGGAGAGAACAGCTCATTCAGATGTCGAGGGTCTGTATTGGCTCCAGAGTAGCACCCGTCCTGAGCGACATCTTTTTGTCAAAAGTTGATAGGCCATCAGTGACGACCTGGCTACAATAGCCGTTCACGCTTTTCGCTACATGGATGAATGCCTGCTACTAATCGACAGAGAAGGGCAGGAGGACCGTGTTTGAAATTATTTGATAAATTGGGGCTTGGACTGAGCTTCACGATTGAACACCCTCATGAGAACAAGCTACAGTATTTGGATATTCGCCTGCGCTTTCAAGCGGCTCATGCTTGCTGACTATTTCGCCCTAGAACCATGAAAACACCGTTAAGTTTTCCTTCAGGTCATTCTATAACAGTAAAGAACGGCATTGTTGTGTCCAGCATTGGTGCTGCCCTAATGAAATCATGCGCATGCTCTTCCGAAGCATCTGGTGTCACTCTTATGTACATCGTCTAAAAGTTAGCATCGCCATTATTTTGAAGTTGCTCCTCTCACCGATGCAGATAGCGTCGTATACACACGTTATGTCTCAAAGCTCAGAATTCATGTCAGTAAAAGTTTTGTTGTGGTTAGCTACTGGGATAGCTGTCGCGTTGGTGTAGCACGGTTTGTCACTGGGATTGCTGTCTTATTTCTTAGCTTGTTGCCGGGTTCTTGTGGATTTGATATTCTGCACAATGAGATGTTGCAAACGCAGAACAACGCAGAACAAAGACTGCCTGCTTCAAACGGAATTCAGCCTTGTTACTTGCTCTTTGTTGCTACAGGATGTCATAAGCCATAAAATATATGTCGCCTAGTCGCACCTCTCATTCAGGACAGAACATTGGCTCTCTCTTGTTGCGGTAATTCACATCATGCACCTGTGTTATGCAGCCAGGCCTGACAGAACACACTGCCATTGACTTAAACGCCTTTGATTTATGTGTAACGGATGGCGCTTCAGAGTTTGGCCTTCGACGTTCGTTGGCCATACGAAACGTTCTGCCAGAAAAGGTCTTCAAGTGCACGTGATTAGTGTCGCCGTTGCACTTAGTTGCGCGTGGCAGCTGAGTCGCAGTTTCTAGCTAGCGAAGCAGTCGAACAACACGAGAATAGGCAACGCAGCTAAGCTGATTTGCCCTGGATAACATAGATTTAAGTAAAATTAGAGCAGAAAGGCGATGAGTACTTTTCGATGCAGGCACTTACAAGAGATATATCAGCACCGCAAAAGCATTTAAGAAAATTTGTTAAGTAATCTGTTAAGGGTTTGGTTGCGCTGTACTAACAACTAAACTTCTTCCTGTGGTAGGTGTTTCACTGCTCTGTGTGCTTACAGTTTGCCTATGTGAAGCAAGAATGCTTGTAAATATGGCACACTTACGAAGCAGCAAGCTCCCAATAGTATCACAGTATCCGGTGATTCGCAAAGGCACATCTTTGTACAAGTTGTCCACGGGCTCTGAAAACAAACACAGAGAGCAATCAATCGATTGTCTACTGCTTTACTGCCTCAGAGTCCTTTTTCCATAAAACGTAAAAACGGGTAGCACTGAACTGTCTACAATGGCTTAATTTTTCAATTATAGATTATCAAAATGAAATCGAAGATATGTTCTAACTTCTGGAATTGAAAGCATCGTATACGTTGCGATGATGTGCTGGCGGTACTTTACGCGGTCGCTTTTCTCGGCCTGCGTTTTCTTTCGCGTACATATTCTCATGCGCGAAGGCTAGAGGAAGGCGGGAACAGGTCAGTGGACAGTTGATATCGCGTTTCGCACATCGCAAGCCCTACCACTTTCAGTGTTTTTTATTCTTTATGACCTTGATTATGGGGCTTTTCCAATCATGTGATTCCGTCTGTGTGACAAAATTTTCCTTTCGACAAGTTTTACTTCGCCAGTTAACGTTATGCACCGTCGTGGTTGTGTGTTATTTTGTAGCCGGGTTGTTGGTTGCTTGAAGTTGAAGTTTCGCGTGCACTTCTCCGTTCTTTCAGGACCCCTAGACAATGTTGAAAATTCAGCTTTCTCTGTGGTTCTGAAGATTAAATGATTTTGACGCGCAAAGTTTCTGTAAAGATGAAGGAAAAATTGAGAAATTCAAAAAACAAACAAAAGATACGGAAAGACAACTTTTTCTATAAAGAAAAGCAGGAAAGGTATACTTGAACTGAAGGTTTCTCGCAAAAAAGAAAACGATTTTTGAAAAATAAAAGAGTGAAAAACCAAACACACATTTACAGAAGCTTCCTTGTGAAGCACCTGCCTGAAAATTTTAATAATTTTCTGAGAAACCATAGGCTTGATAATTTCGAAACTGGGGTATTCTAATCGACGTCCCATGTTATATCGAAAATGGTTTCTTCGTGCAATGCTGCTTCAACACTTATGTGTTTTCGCCGCACGTGACAAGGCGTTAAAATTAAGAGTAGCACAAAAAAACGCAGCTACTAACCGCAATATTTAACTAACCTTCACGGCATTTATTGATGTTAACTTTATTACTCAAATCCATCAAGCAATAAGAGACATGTGGTACGCGATGGTTCAAATTTGAATTTATGTATTGATCTTTGACACTGCTAAGGAAACACGTATGTAGGAACGACGTTATGCTAATTATGAGACGCCGTAAAAGTGAAAGTGGTCCTTGAAATAATGAAACCTAGAAAATTTAATAATCAATTGTAAATATTTGCTCATAATTAATTTTCCAAAATAAAACAAGAAGTTCCATGTGTGGTCTTCAAATTGGCATGAAAGAAAGGAATTCATTACCGCTTGATTACAGAAACTTTCATTCACTTGATCAAACCGCTATGGCAGCACTCTCGAACTTTTGCGGCGTCCTGAGAAAAAAACATTTTTTGGCCCACCGGTGCAGTGTAATTCGCTTCGAATGATCCGAGCTTCTTTTCGAGATTTCGCACTTGTCCCATATTCTGCGAAGTATTTCTGCCTGAGCAAAACGGCACGTAAGAATGCATAACTATACACATAAAAGTCAGTATGTATAAGAACATACTTTAGTCAAGGGATTTGTTGAAAGGGAAAGTACTAGAAACCTGCTTGGACGATAGACATTTAGGGACTATGGGGCTTTATGTAAAAAGATGGAAGTGAGATGTCCACGCAATTTGCGGCAAGGCATAGTTTCGAAATAATGAAACGCAGCAGTGGGCTGTGCGCTTGGTAATGCGAGTGCTGAAACATCACACTCTCTAAAACTTTTTACAGTTCTGAAGTTTTACGTGCCAAAATAACAATAATGTATAAAGGCAGCCGTTCTGGAGGCAATACGGATAATTCTGGCCAGCTGCGGTGTATAACGGATCCCTGACACCCCGTTTATGAGACATTTTGCATCTGGACTTCCTCGGTGCTTGGATCACGTAAGCCAGGATTCAACACGCGGCCTCGTGATCAGTATCGAGATGCCCTGAGCTACCACGGCCGGTTGATCGATAAATCGATAGGAAGTAAAGCTCTTGCTTGAGATAGTTGGTTCATGCTTCAATGAGTACAGAGCAAGGCGCAATAGACCCAGACAGAAGAATAACACAAACGACAGGAGCGGACTTTGATCAAGAAAAGATTCAGCTCGGGACCATCTATTGTTTACCCGCAATTAAGATGCATGCGAATTGCCAAAATGCTCAGTTTCGGCAATAGGTATTCTTCGGAGGGTGTTAAATTGATTAGATAGCAGACCATTTTGAAACAGTAAGATTATCGAACCATGGCCCCACGTGTCACAGGATTGCAAGGAGACGCAGGCATTGCTACCTTTCATAAAATCGACTGGCCTCAATGGCAATTATAGGTGTGATGCTACGGACAACCGCATGTATACACACTTATACTCTTATAAAACACTTATAGTTCTTTATTCCCTCCCTATCCTTTCTTTTCTTCTCTTAAACCCCTTCCTCTGTCTAGGGTAGCAAACCAGACCTGCGTCTTGTTGACCTTCCTACCGTTCCTTTCTTCTTTTCCTGCTCCTCTTCCCTTTTTTGTTGTTGTTGCGCGACTTCGTGTCACAAATACAATCTCCTGTTTCAGCTACACCGAGTTTTGCAAATAGGTGAATTTTGTGAGGATATTTCGCAATATTCTGTCAGGTTAATTATGCGTCTTTGTGACCACTAGGAGCTCGGTATTGTGCAAAGTATGGCCTATAATTATTAAGGATATCTCAAATAACCGCTTTTTTGGCAATTTTAGACGAAACATTGCAATTTGAGCATTGGGGGCCCAAAGTGATCCTATTGACTAAACAAACTGCTCTAAACGAAACCGTCTTAGGTGCTAGAGCCTGTAGTACTCTGGCACTGTGGGTGGCCGAGTATGGCAGTACCCAAAGTAATATGAAATAGTGCTCCAGTGACGTTGATATCTCAATCTTCTCCATTGCGAGTGCAGACCAACAGTAGCGCAAGCTTTCGCTGTCACGGGCTTCATCGCAGTATTCTCGTTTTTGGCATGTTGACGCCAAGAATCGACGCGGTGCGTGCTGTATTCCGTCTCCAATGTCGTGGCGCTACCGCAGATTGGATGATCGCGTTTGCCACTCGCAGCATATACCGAAAGATTTTATGGGTCAGAATGAAGGGAACTCTTGTTATCATAGCACTGGCGCCCGCGCAGCAAGCAAGCAGGTGGCGTTTTTTTTTAAAGGGCGCGGAGACCAGCATCACTGACACGCTATTTAATTTTTGTTCCCTTTCAGTACCTACGACCATTTTTGTGAAGCCTCTCTAATATTGTATTTGGTTTCCTGCGGAATGGCACAATGTAGTTGCATTCGTTTGAGAGGACATCTGTAGGTGTCCAACTAACTACGCGAGTAATCTTACCGGCTTGGATTTATTACAGCTATGCAATTCCACGTAAAACACTGGAAGAACTGCAAAACTCAGATCACTCAGAAAAGACGAATTTTTAATCAAAGCCGGTGAGAGGTGTCGTCGGTTGAATGGTATTGTTAGCTTGGCATTACGAAAGGGCATTTTCACCAGTGATATACAAGAACCCGCCGGTTGCTAATGTTTATGTAGCGCTTCAATTGGTCATTCATGAACCCCTAGGCAGGCATATAACCGTCCTTTACTTGGTAGGGTACGGGAGGTATTATGCGATGGCGCACACCCACTGTGGGGGATTGGCCAAGATTTGGATGAAATTGGGCAATCTCTATAACATACTAAAATTGGTAAAGCTAACTGGAGAAAATGAACGAAAATGAAATGTTTAAGAATTCCTTGATTAATAAAACTTCGTCAAAACCAATCTCGCGCCACGAAAGAAACCTCGTACACTGCTTTTTACAATAGGCATGAAGCATTCGTCCCATGCACTGAACTAGAATGCAGCTATTTTGTGAACGTCGAAGTGTACTGTGCATTTAATCTCATAATAGAGAATAACCAAGGCGGTTAAAGAAACGTATCTCTATGTAGAATACTCACATTTGCTTGTGCCCGACTGCTGCTTCGTTGTCGGTTGTTGATGGCAGTGACGAAGCCACAATTAATGATTTATGGCACATACCCACTGTGGCTGATAAAAATAAAATTGTTTAGGTAAAACTCGCTGCCACTAATGTAATGGTTTGCAATGTAGTCGGGAAGAAACAAACTTTTCCTGTAAAACAATGCAGAAATGGGCGGGCGCTTTCAAATTTAGGTCTGAAACAGTTGCTTAGCCCCTTAATTAGGGCAAAAAAGTTTACGAAGTGAGCTGCACCGTGAGTTAACGCAAAAGAAAGGTTCAAGCTGAAGATGTCCCTTCTGCTGCTCATTATGGTACTCACAAAAGAAAGCCTAAAGTAACTAGAGTTTCGTAATGGGCAGGAAATCGAGATCACGTAACATAACACTGCGTACATATGACAGACATAATTATTTGGATGATGATAATGATGCATCTCCTATATAGCTCGTACCCACTAATGGTGATAGGCCAATAATTGGGCTGCATGAGGAAGCGCGACGAAATTATGATTTGAAAAGGACAAGCAATATAACTAAAGTATGTTTCAATTGCGTACTTCTACATTTCGTTGTTTGCTCTGTTTTCTTGTGGGACTCATGCATAGAGCCAATTTCCTGTGCACGTAGTGAGATATATGGCAGCAATGACTACTCGCGGTAGTCTAGTGGCTATGGCGTTACGCTGCTGAGCACGATGTCATGGGTTGGGTCTCCATTTAGGCGGCCGCATTTCGATGTGGAGGAAAGGCGAAAAAGCTCGGTTATTATATTTATGTGCAAATAACCACAGGCGAAGAAAATTATAATAGAGGTAGTATTTTCGTAATGAGACCGTAGTAACGGCAAATAAAACGCGACTAATAATTCAACTCTACGAGTACTGATTCTCTGTGTTGGCACCGAATTTCATGCGGGCAATTATTGTCCCATTGCTGGAATGCTTCCGGTATTTTTACTGTGCCCTCTCCCTCCACTCACCTCCTCTCGGATTTGTGACTTTATAAGACGCTGTCCTTCTTCTCTTCCTTATGTAACTGTTACTGCCGCATGCACATGCAGCGCGGTGGCCTTGTCGAGAAATGAATGCGTTGGAGATCCTCACAACTACCATTGCTCCTTACATCCTTAGAATCTTAAATCCTCACAACGAATGGCAGTGATGGGAGCGAGCGCATAGTCGCCATCAGGTACCAGTAGAGAGAGCGTAACACCAACACAAGTAGCAAGCCACAGCTTGGGCGGCCAACGGACCTCCTCAGCAGAACAGAGGCTACGCTTGATTGGTCCTGGTCTATCAGTTACACTTGGTAGGTCAAGCAATGCAGTCCCAGCGGAACAGTCATTGAGCGAGCAGTGGATGCATAAGAATTCAAGATCGAGGGAGACATCATTGAAACAGGGGGTGACGACGATGAAAAAAGACACTCGCATGACACATGAAAAAGAAACATTGACACTTCCGGTACAGAGCCCCCCAGCTGCAGGAGACGTGCCACCGTCGGCCGCACGTACAATATGTGATGGGGCTGACTACTGGCGGAGGTGACGGACTTCCTGCAGACGGAGTTGAGAGCTCATAACAGAAATGGAGGCTCTGGGGTTGAATAAGTCGACAGGTAGAGAAAGGAAGAGACAGGAAGAAAGGAATATCAGCACAAATTGTATAAGCAGCGTCACCTTCATCAGCTGCCGCCGTCAGTTTCCAAAAGTAAAACGCCGAAAGTAGGTAGGGGTCGGCGAACAGGGTCGGCGTGGTGTATGGGAATGAGACGATCGACGTCATGGTGAGTTTGACCGGCTGTGCTGGGCGGCGTCCGGAGTGATCTCAGCAGATGTTCCTGGTTCAGCTTCCGTTGCTGCCTCTTGCGCACTTCGTGGGGGAAAGCGGGCTGGAGAAGCATGCTCGAGAAGGCATGGGTCAATGACTTCAGCAATACCTTGAAATGCATCCAACACACCTGCATGGAAAGCAAATTGTCTTGGCATGTGTCCTAAGCGCATTCAAATCGAGATAATTTTGAATAGGGCATCGGAGCTGCAGCGGATTGAAAATGGCCGAAGGGTAAATGTCCGACCGGTTTACAGAGCGTATGGTTTGCAGGCCCGCGTTTGCCATTTCTTGAAGAACAAGGGATTGCATATGTGATATGGTCGTTTGGGGATTATTGGCCTCCCCTCGCATTAAAGGGATAGTGAATAAAAAATTTGTTGCCGAGATTTCGGTCTCCAGTGATAGCTGTCGCACCGAGAGCGACCAAAACAACACTCTTTCTGAGGAGAAGTGAGCGAAAAGTAGTTATTTTAGTGAATATTTCTCAAATCACAGCACCTACCGGCCTCCTCCGAAAGCTCTGGCAAAACGGGATATCACGTCACGCTTACCCACCTCGAGGCTCATTGCGAGCGATCGTCCACACTGAGCGCGCGAAGGGGCGAGTTGACGTTTGCAGCAACGCGCTTTTTTTGTTCGACTGTCCTATTCGTACCGCTTCCTCGTGTGAGCTGTTCGAAAACCTCGTCTTTCATCTCGTGGATTTGTGGTTTGATGTGTGGAGCAGCCGTGTCAACGCCGTAAAATGCCGAGGGTCTGCTGTGCGCATGTGGAAACGGCAGGCAGCGGTAGTCTTTTTCTCGCGTACTTGTTCACGCTGTAGTTTTGCGCACAGGTGCCGTTTGACCGTAATTTGTCGTTTGTACGACGTTCTGAGCCAGATGTTTGGCCAATTCTGCCAGAATGAATCGAAATCCGCATCGTCTGAAGCGATGGCTGACGAAAAAAAATTCGCCGACATGAGACTGGTGGCGCCATCTCGTGTGCACCAAGGGGAGGAGTGCTCTGCTGCGATGAAACAACGGGACGCTGAAACCGCTGCGCATATACTCGTTCACTCTGTGAATAACAAGACGCTCCCTGCTTACAGAGGCGCATTTCAGTCACTGCACATGCCTGGCTTCAATCCTCACCCGTTGCTTCATCGCATCTGTTCTCAAAACAGCTACTTGCGCGCATCAAGCACCTGCCGCGCGAGAGTCGGCAGCCGATGCCGCCGGCCACACCTGCTCCGATGGCGTAGGTACAGGGAGGTGTACACGCGTCGATATCTTCAACGATTTCTACGTTTTTTTGTTGTTGTTTTTTTGTACAGTGCGTACTCACGGCACCTGTATTGTGCATTGGTGGCTTTCATGTTTTACGCGCTAGCAGCTACCCATCCAAGCGGGCGGAGCAAGCCGCTTTGCGCAGAACGCAGAGTAAATTCCTTACGTCGCCTGACATTGCATAGCCTGAGACATAAGCGTCCTCGCTCTGTTGAAGCCAAACATGGCAAAGCGTTTGCGTGAGTGAATCACGCTGGGCGCACCGCCACGGATGCAACGCTGTCAATGAGGCGTGCGCCGCTCGTCTCGCTAACTCATTCGTGACAGGTGCGAGCTTGCGATCCGAGCCGCAGGAACCGCGTTTATATCTGGTTTCCACCTATGATGCCGCCCCTGATCTCTCGAGGCGAACGCGTGTACATGGAGTGCACAGTGTAAACACCGCTTTGCTGGTCCGGACTCTCTCGGCACCGCGGAGGGGGACTGCTGCGGCGGGTCGTCGTCAATTTCGCTTGACGACGCGGACGGATCGTAGGCATACGCCTTTATCGTTCGTGGTCGTTCAGTAGGCCGTTCATCCAAGTCGGAGTCATAAGTACCGCTCATGCTATCGCTCTCACTAGAACTTTGCATTTTGCACTGCGCAGCCGGCCAGCTTGCTCTGCGGCTGCTGAGGGTAGGTGTGACGTCAGATCCGCCGGCTTGCTGTCGGGAGCGCTTTGCGAGGGACGCGGTGGCCGCTCATAGAGAGTCAAAAATAAAGCGATCCGCTCAAAAGTAACCCGAATAATGACTATATACTATAGCAATCGTGTCTTCGGAACGCAATTGTGGAGCTTTCTCTATATTCTTCGATTTTTATTCTGTATCCCTTTAAAGGTCACCTAACCTGATGAAGGTGATGAAACTGATTTCACCTTACTCAGTCCCACACTGTGTTCTGCGTCAAGTGAGAGACATTGCCTACGAGTTGTGACATCTCCATTTTTCCACACCACACTCCTCCTCTGATATCGTTTACGTCACTGAACTGAAGCGATATCACTCAAACCTACCAGGCGCCGGGACAGCGCCTTCGCCTCCGTCGGT